>NC_081407.1:210461571-211061571 GCF_030272615.1 Cryptomeria japonica
ATTGATGGCAACCAATTGGTAACAGGGTTCAAAGGTTATACCAGAAACAAACTCCTCCTACCGACACCGACAGTCATTGCAAAGTTTACTCAGACTGGCATCCAGTTACACTGACAACAGATTATACCGACAGTCCAAGCCGACTTGGAAATAATATTGTTTATGCGAAATGTATTGTAATAAAATATTATTTGTACATGGCCAACATGATGTATTGTAAAGACTCATATATGTATGAGATCTTGTAGGTCATTTTGAAAAGGAAAGAAAGATGATAGGATATGATATGTAAGGAAGCGGTATATGTTAGTGAATAATTGTTCATGCACTTTGATGTATTTATCTTAAGAGCAAATAAAAATAGAGAAGAGAGAAGCAAGGTTTTGGCAGAGGTATCAGATAAAGCTTAAACCGGTATTGAATCCAGCATTGCAGATGCTATTTTGAGCAGTACATTGTTATTGGATTTAACCATCCAATTGTAGTCAGTGGGAATCCATTTTTGTGTTGAGCTGTGAGCTCTAGGAAGCTGGCCTTCTTGCATGTGCAGGCCCCTATTGTACAAAGTAATATTTATTCATATTGGCTAGTGAGTAAATATTGTGGGTCACAAATCCCATCGAGGTTTTTCCCTTACTGGATTTCCTCGCCAAAAATATCTGTGTTATGGTGTGCATTGACGCTTTTTCTTTTGTTTCTCTTTATTGCATTATTATTTGCTTATCGGTATATTAATTTGAGTTGTAAAGTTACAAATAAGTTTAAATCGTTCATCCACCAGTTAGAAACTTATTCACCCCCCCCCCCTCTTAGTGTCTTTGGGACTAACTAAATATCTAAAAATTGGTATGAGAGCTTGGTCCTCTATTTGCAGAATCCTAATAGCTTGAGGAAGATTCTGAAACTAGTACCGATGGAAAGTTTGAGACAACAGTTGGAAGGAGCTCTTGAAGATTTTGATGCAGAAAAATTAAAGAATAGCAAACTGGAAGATGAACTCAGAACGACTCAGGAATTCATCAAAGCACTTCAAGATAACCTGGTTATAGAAAAGAATAAGAGAAAAGAATTGCATGTGCAACTGCAAAACCAAGATGATCAAGAAAAGGAAACTCTCAGAGATATTGAAGAGAAACTAAGACAAGAGAACAGTAACATGAGGAATGATATGCAAGATTTAACCATGAGACTATGTAAGGATATTCAAGATAGAAAGAGGAATGAAGAGGATCTAGCCAGAAGACTTAATGAAAGATCAGATGAATCTCTAAGTCTTAGTTATGAAAATGATATGGTTAAAATAGATTTTATTCACATGCAACATGAAAAAGAGGAAATTATCAGACAAGTTAGTACTTTGGAAAGTGATTTGGTCACTAAAAATGAATACAAAGACAAGTTCAAGAAGAGTTTAGACAAGCTTGATGATATGCTGAAAAGTCAAAAACCTGATGGAGAAATAGTTGGACTTAGATTTGAACATGGAGAGAGTTCCAGAACTACAAACAATCATGATCACAATGAACTGGTAAGACAACCTAATGTTTATAAATTCAATGGCAAATGTTTTAATTGTTGGTATTTTGGTATGGTTTTTTCATTGATGTCAACACCTACTAGAACACTAGCACTTTGGAGATCCAACAACATTCACCGGCAAGCGAGTAACTATTGCGCAGTTACTGGTATATAGTTCACCGGTAGGATATAATGATCAACCAACACATGGAATGATATGAAAGACACTTGGTAATGTCAAAGACATCATATGGACACTTTGTTTTAAAGAACTAATCATTGGTATATTCATATTTGCATATTTGCTTTTACCTGCAAATAGGTCCAGGGTTACACTGGCAGGTTTTTGTTTTCCAGATCAGCATGGCATGCTATGGAGATGATTTATTATTGTTGTAAATGCATTAAGCTGACATGTTCAATCGATTATTGCATCGGATATTATATTGTATGTAAAATGTTCTTATTGTAATATCTTGTAGATCTTATTTGTAAGATCGAATGTGTGAATGCAAAAAAGAATTGTGTGAAGGTATATGCGAGATTAAGCAAAGGTATACATGAAGACATCAATTGAAGGTGAAGCTAGGTTTTTGTAGAAGCATATCAACATTACATTGGTACTAAATCCAGCATATGGAGATGCTATTTTGTGCAGTACATTCTTATTGGATTTAACCATCCAACTGTAGTCAGTGTGACTCCCATTTTGTGATTGAGTAGTGAGCTCTAGGCTGTTGGCCTTTCTGCATGTGCAGATCCCATTTATGTACACTTACTATCTGCAGTAGTGTCATCTAATTGTGGGTAAGGTTTCCCATCGTGGTTTTTCCCCTTACAGGATTTCCATGTACAAATATTGGTGTCATGTGTTGTGGATGACTTTATGTTTATGTTGTCTCCGGGACCTAACAATTGGTATTAGAGCTTAGTCCTCTTTTGCAGAAGTTTAACAACTTGAGGAGATCCAATGACTACTAATTACTTTAGGAAGGACAATCCTAAACTTGATGGAACCAACTATGGGATATGGAAGATCGGGACGGAGACACATCTGAATTGCATTGGTAAAGACATTTGGGAAGTTACAAAGAATGGTTATATTGCTGCTGTAGCTGGTCAGACTATTCCAACTACCTTAGTTAAAGATGAGGAGAATGATTGCAAAGAAAGAGAAGAACTTTTGAGCACATTATCAGATAGGTCTACTGCTAAAGCTATTTTGGATCATTTGGAAACACTGAATGAAGGAGATTCCACAGTCAAGATTGCAAAACTTGAAAGCTTCCGAGTCAGGTATGAACATCTGAAAATGGAAGAAGATGAAAGGATTTCTACTTTTATGGATAGAGTAAATGAAATTGTTTTAGGTATTAAATGTTGTGGAGGAACCTTGAATGAGGATGAAATTGTTTCAAAATTTTTAAGAGGATTGCCACTAGCATATAAAATGAAGGTTACTACTATAAATGAGTTGAGAACAATGCCTAATACATTAGTAACTAGGGATACATTGATTGGAAAACTTACAGCCTTTGAAATTGAGGAATTTGGTCCTATTGCTACTATAAAGACTGATTTGGCCTTTAAAGCATCAACATAATCTGCTCCATCATTTGACAAATCAGACTGGAAAGCCTTTTATGCAAGAGAACTTGAAGAAACCAGGAAGGAGAATGAAGAGTTTGAAGAATTTGAAGCACTATTTGCAAGAAAAATGCCAAAAGGTCCAATTGGAAGCAAGTATGAAGGTAAAGCACCCTTTAAATGTTTCAACTACAATAAGATTGGTCATATGGCTTCGAGATGCCCTGATAGACATGCTAGACTCAGAGAAGAAGCTAGAAGAACATACAAGCCTAATCCTGAATATCAGAGATACAGATTTAAGAAGAACAAAGACAAATCTTGTTACATTGCTGATGAAGGTATGACTAATGATTCTGATGAGGATCTGTCAGACAATGGATGGGTTTTTGTTGCTATAACAGAAGATCAACCGACACCTACTGCTCAATGGGTAGAACAAGCTGTAGTAGCTAAAGTTGAAGTAAAGGGTGAATGGATTATTGACTCGGGATGCTCACATCACATGATAGGAGACAAAGGTAAATTCTTGAACTTTCAAGAATACAATGGAGGTTTAGTAAGATTTGGAGATGACAAAGCTTGTTCAATCAAAGGTAAGGGTTCAATATCTCTTGATGGTAAGCATAACACTGACAATGTCTACTATGTTGAAGGATTGAAGCATAATCTTTTAAGTGTTGGTCAATTAGTTGAGAAGGGATTTCAGTTACAATTTAAAAATGGAAAATGCAAAATCATGAATAGAACTGGTTTGGAAATTGTAACTGGTAATCAGACTAGAGATAATATCTTTCATTTGAATAATAGTGAAAAGACATGCTTGATTGCACATATAGATGAAAGTTGGTTATGGAATAAGAGACTATGTTATGTAAACTTTGATTGCATGGTAAAAATCAGTACTTCCAAGGTAGTTAGAGATCTACCTAAAATTGTGAAACCTCAGAATACAATTTGTAAGGAATGTCAATTTGGAAAACAAGTTAGAGCTAGATTCAAAAGTATTCCAAAAAAATCCAATAATGCTCTTGATTTAATTCACACTAATTTATGTGGTCCAGCTAGAACTAAAAGCTTACAAGGTGATAGATATTTCATGCAAATTATTGATGATTATTCTAGAATGTGTTGGGTTACTTTTCTCAGAGAAAAATCGGAAGCACTTGGAAAGTTCAAACTGTTCAAAGCAATTGTTGAAAATGAAACCAGTAAGAAAATCAAATGTTTAAGATCAGATCAAGGAGGAGAATTCACATCTAAAGACTTTAATACATTCTATGAAGTGAATGGAATCAGAAGGTAGTTATCAGCACCTCGGACACCATAGCAGAATGGAGTTGTTGAAAGGAAAAATAGAACTATCTTGGATGAAGCAAGAAGTATGTTATTAGAAGCAAATCTACCACATGTGTATTGGAGAGAAGCAGTTAGCACTGTTGTCTATACATTTAACAAAGTTCATATCAAAGGTGAAACCAGTAAGACCCCTCATGAACGATGGTTTGGTAATACTCCTACTCTTAAGTATTTCTGAATTTTTGGAAGTAAATGTTATATTAGAAGAGATGAGTATATTGGAAAATTTGATCCTAGAAGTGATGAAGGAATATTTCTTGGTTATTCATCTAAGAG
The DNA here is from genome assembly GCF_030272615.1 of Cryptomeria japonica. NCBI lineage: Eukaryota > Viridiplantae > Streptophyta > Pinopsida > Cupressales > Cupressaceae > Cryptomeria > Cryptomeria japonica. The sequence continues at coordinate 210,466,312 of NC_081407.1, forward strand.
CAAAGCATATAGATGTTCTAATAAAAGATTGCAGAAAATTGTTGAGATTACAAATGTAAAGATTCATGAACAATTCAGAGGAACTTCAAGGTATATAGACTCTGAACCAGTAACAGAAATTGTGACAAATGAACCTACACTAAATCCATCGGTACAGAATGGAGATCCAGTTACCCTGGTACCATTAGAGGATTCCATAGTAGTTGAAGAATGACAAACTAAGACACCCTAGTATGTAAGATTGAATCATTCTGAAGATCAGATAATTGGAAACAAATTCAAGGGAGTTATGACAAGAGGAAGATTGGCAAATGAAGAGGTATGTCTTATTTCTCAAATTGAACCATCATCTATCAATGAGGAAAGTGAAGTTAAATTTTGGATTAAAGCTATGGAAGAAGAATTAGGATAAATTGAGAAAAATAATACTTGGACATTAGTTCCTCGGCCTAAAGATAAAAATGTAATTGGAACCAAATGGGTATTTAGAAACAAACTAAATGAAGATGGTAAGGTTGTCAGAAACAAAGAAAGACTAGTAAGGGATATTCTCAGAAATAAGGAGTTGATTACAATGAAACCTTTGCACCGGTAGCTAGAATTGAGGTAGTCAGATTATTCTTGGCTTTTGCAGCTCACAAAGACTACAAAGTTTATCAAATGGATATTAAATGTGCATTCTTGAATGGAGATCTTGAAGAGGAAGTCTATATTGAACAACCTTATGGATTTTCTTTGACAGATGACAATGATATGGTTTGCAGGTTGAGAAAAGCTCTGTATGGATTAAAACAAGCCCCAAGAGCTTGGTATGCAAGGTTGGATAATTATCTTTTAAAAATTGGTTTTACTAAAGGAAATGCAGATAGCAATTTATATTACAAATAACTAATGATGACATCTTGATTACAGAAGTATTTGTTGATGATATAATCTTTGGAGGAGAAATGGATTATGTAAGGAATTTTCTATTAAAATGTAGCAAGAATTTGAAATGTCTATGATTGGAGAAATAAAATTCTTTTTAGGATTGCAGATTTCACAGATTGATAAAGGTATATTTTTGAGTCAATCCAAGTACTTGAAAGAATTACTAAAGAAATTTGGGATGGAGAACTCTAAACCAGTAAGCACATGTATGACTACAAATGACAAATTATCTCAAAGAGATGAATCTACACCTGTTGCTCCAACTAGATATAAATCTATGATAGGAGGTCTACTGCATTTGACACAAACCAGGCCTGATATTATGAAAGCAGTATGTATTGTTTCTAGATTTCAAAGTAATCCTAGGGAAAATCATGAATCAACAGTAAAAAGGATTTTCTGGTACTTACAAGGCACAACAAATCTTGGATTATGGTATCCGAGAGGTGAAAATTTTGACCTATGTGCATACATAAATGCAAATTGGGCAGGAGATGTGGATGATAGAAAAAGCACCACTGGAGGAGCATTCTTTCTTGGAAAGAGATTAGTTTCTTGGTTGAGTAAGAAACATAGTTATACATCTTGATCAACAGTAGAATCAAAATATGTTGCAGCAACAACTAATTGTACAGAAGTACTATGGCTTAAACAAATGTTGAAAGACATAAAGGTAAAATGCAAGGAACCTATTACTATATATTGTGATAACACTGCAACAATTGATATATCTAAGAATCCAGTATTACATTCTAAAACAAAACATGTTTCTATCAAACTGAATTTTCTAAGGGAAAAAGTTGAAGAAAATGAGATAAAACTGGTTTATGTGAATACTAAAGGACAACTTGCAGATATTTTCAAAAAACCTTTGCCTAAGGAGACTTTTGAATATCTCAGAGATCAGCTTGGAGTTATACCACCATCGGTAGAAACTTAGACAGTTGATGATTGTCATCAACCGATAGAATTAAAAGACAAATCTTTTACTCCAGTCTTTGATGAGGAAGCTACTTCTTAGGGGGAGTAGTTGGTATATTGAATTGATTGGTATTTTGTATATGAACTTGACTTTTGTAACTTTGGCATTTGATGTCAAAGGGGGAGAGATATCTATGGAAAAACACATTTTTGAGGAGAGATTGGTATTGAAAATAAATCCTTGATAAACACATGTTGCTCCTAGGGGGAGAAATTGTTTAGAGGAGATTGTTGGTTTTTGGTATTTGGCATTTCTGTTTTGGCTTTTTGATGGTTTTTCCATCTTGTGTTGCCATTAATGCCAAAGGGGGAGATTGTTCGTATTTTGGTATGGTTTTGTCATTGATGTCAACACCTAGTAGAACAATAGCACTTTGGAGATCCAACAACATTCACCGACAAGCAAGTAACTATTGCACATTTACTGGTATATGGTTCACCGGCAAGATATAATGATCAACCGACACTTGGAATGATATGAAAGACACTTGGTAATGTCGAAGACATCGTATGGACACTTTTTTTTAAAGAAATAGTCATTGGTATATTCATATTTGCATATTTGCTTTTACCGGCAAATAGGTCTAGGGTTACATAGGGTTACACCGACAGGTTTTTCTTTTCCAGATCAGCATGGCACGATATGGAGATGATTTATTATTGTTGTAAATGCATTAAGCTGACATGTTCAATTGGTTATTGCATCAGATATTATATTGTATGTAAAATGTTCTTATTGTAATATCTTGTAGAGCCGACCTACTAAAATTGGTCTTAGGGTATGGTATAAATGTAAGATCTTATTTGTAAGATCGAATGTGTGAATGCGAAAAAGAATTGTGTGAAGGTATATGCAAGATTAAGCAGAGGTATACACAAAGACATCAATGGAAGGTGAAGCTAGGTTTTTGTAGAAGCATATCAGCATTACATTGGTACTGAATCTAGCATATGAAGATGCTATTTTGTGCAGTACATTCTTATTGGATTTAACCATCCAACTGTAGTCAGTGTGACTCCCATTTTGTGATTGAGCAGTGAGCTCTAGGCTGTTGGTCTTTCTTCATGTGCAGACCCCATTTATGTACACTTACTACTTGCAGTAGTATCATCTAATTGTGGGTAAGGTTTCCCAACGTGGTTTTTCCCCTTACAGGGTTTCCATGTACAAATATTGGTGTGATGTGTTGTGGATGACTTTTGTTTATGTTTCATGCATTAATGTTTACCGGTATAGCAATTTACTATTAATACTATCTACCGGCATACTTAACTGGTTTACTGGTATTACGCATTAAGTTGGTTAATTGGTTTTAGGTTTGAATTTATTAGACAACTGATTCACCCCCCCCCCCCCCTCTCAGTTGTCTCCAGGACCTAATATTAATTTTAATAAATTTGGTCATAGAGAAAATTAGTACAGATTTAGAAATAATCATAATACAAACTTACCCACCGGTCAATGCTCCAAATACAATAAAAATGGTCATAACTCAGACAATTGTAGAATGAATGTGAAATGCTATGTTTGTGGTAGATTTGGACATCTATCTAATCAATAAAGAACTCAAACCGAGAAAGGTTATGGAAAAGCTATTCAAAGAAACAATGTAACCTATTATGCATGCAACAAGATTGGGCATATTGCAAAATTTTGTAGAAGAAAGAGTGTACCGATGAACAACAAAGGATCTAATGAGAAAGGCAAAGAAAAGGTAAATGAAATCAAGCAAGAATTTACTAAACAATGGATCAAGAAGAGAGATTAGAGGAATGATGAATCTATCTCTGCACCGACAAAATAGAGTAATCCTACATCGGCAGGAGATTATTCATCTAACTAAGGAATAATCCTTAGGGGTAAGGCTACTGAATTCAAAAGGGCCGACAAAAAGAAAATTAAACCCTCATCGACACCTACTCCATCACCGAAGAAATCAAGAACACTTAGGAAGAAACAACAGGTTGTGAGAGAGCCCAGTGCTCAGAAGAAGAAAGTCACACCTAAGAAGCAACCAGAACAAAAGAAACCTGACACTCTTTCACCGACAAAGATGATAAATGAAATAACTCAAGAAGGAAATCTTAGTAATGTTAGTAAATTTTATCATTATTTTAGCAATTCTGATAAGGACACCATTGAGGAGAGCATTATTTTGTATTTGGATATATATAAGAAGGTTCTTATTGAAGTCATAGATATTCTTCCTAATGATTTATACTTGAGACTTGAAGCAAAAAGAATGTGTATTATGGAGTTAGACAAGAAACTAAAGGCTGAGGCACTGTTAATTGTGCATCCTGTTAATTCCAAACAAGCAATAGATGATTTAATAAATGAAGCTAACATGACTATTTTTGTGAGTGGTCACCGACAAGTTAGTCTTATGGCCGACAGAGTAAAAGGAATTGCAGATGAAACAATTGACAGGTGGGATATATTCTTTATTGAAAAGGAGAAAAGGGAAGAGAAAGATAGACAGAAAGTTGATAAACCCTTTACAAAAGTATATCAAAAAATAGAAAAGGGTAAGAGTAAGGTTGGTAGTGTACCTGACATCACTATTAAGGACAACTTACCTCCATCGGCACAGGACACCCCACCGGTAGTATCAGAGGCATCAACAGAAATGGAAATTGAGCATGAAAAGAAGTCAAAGGAAGTGAAAGAAGATACCATTGATCCTGAGTCAAACATTCTATTCACAATGAATGTTGACACTCAGGATATCAACATTGTAATGGATAAGGAAACTGCAGAGGAAAATAAATTTGAAGCTATAAACATTGAGAAACCCTAATCACCAATCAAGACTGTTGACACTCAACAAAATGTTGAGATACTCATAAGAAAAAAAAGGAACAACAACAAACACAATCAGAACTGACAGTAAATAAGAATGAGGATTAGAGTGAAAATAAGGAAGCGAAAGTGGATAAAGAAGATGTTAAGGTAACTGAATAGGTATTTGGAGAAGAAAAGAAAATTAGTGCAAAACCCACCATTCCTCCCAGTTCTTCTACTATGGATTTCAGACCAACAAACATTATTGATGTATTACTAGATTCAATAAAGAAGATAACATAATGAAATGCCTTAGCATTTAAGGCTATTGATGATTCTTTACCAATTTTGTAGATGATTGCACCGTCATGCAAGGTTGATCACATTGTTGGGTCTGTAAGTAAATTCAGAAAAGATTTAATAAGGAGAAGGATGAATTCTTTGTCAAAACAATAAAGGATTGTACAGGATAGATTGATTCATTATTAGTGGAATTGAATTCCACCATTCTGGAATACAAGGAATTGTACAGGGAAACATGCAAACCTCACCACCTAACTAAAGATATTGATGGGCAAATAAAGAAAATGCAAAAAGAGATTGATGACATTGCTGATAGTATGATTGGTTCATTGGAACTCACATCATTTTTGGATCAAGAGATGGCTATTTATGAAGAGAAGATTGAGAAATTGGAAAGAGAGAAAGCAAGGTTGAAAATGAAAATCCAGGAGTTAAAGAACAAACTTGGTCCTAGATTGGATAATTTGTTAACACACTGGAATGAGCTTCTAAGGAAACTATTCAAGGGGATAGATCACCAGAGCAATAGATGCATTATCTCACCTGGATGATCTGGTAGACAAAGACTATAATTTTTGACAACACAAAGTTTTTGCAAAGTCTTAACTTGGTTTTGGCAAACATTTTTTAGATTGTACATTACCGCCTACAAGGTTCTAGGTAATTTTTAATTCTTTTGACATCCTTTGTCATTGATGTTAAAGGGGGAGTAGTGTATTGAGAAAAATATACAGAAGGAGATCACTTGTTCGGGGGGGGGGGGGGGGAGGCACTCTCAGTTTTTGGACTTCAAATTTTTATATCAATTTTTGGATTTTTCTCATGAGTGTTGCCATCAATGCCAAAGGGGGAGATTGTTGGTATTATACACTCAGATGAGAATGGTTGATGTTGTCATTGATTGCAACCAATTGGTAATAGGGTTCAAAGGTTATATCGGCAACAGACTTCACCTACCGACACCAACAGTCACTACAAAGTTTACTCACACTGGCATCTAGTTACCCCGGCATCAGATTATACCGGCAGTCCAAGTTGAGTTGGAAATAATATTGTTTATGCGAAATGTATTGTAATGTAATTTTATTTGTATGGCCAACATGATGTATTGTAAAGACTCATATATGTATGAGATCTTGTAGGTCATTTTGAAAAGGAAAGAATGATGATAGGATATGATATGTAAGGAATCGGTATATGTTAGCGAATAATTGTTCATGGAATTTGATGTATTTATCTTGAGAGCGAATAAGAGAAGAGTAGAGCGAAGAAAGGTTTTGGAAGAGGTATCAGACAGAGCTTAAACCAGTATTGAATCTAGCATTGTAGATGCTATTTTGAGCAGTACATTGTTATTGGATTTAACCATCCAATTGTAGTCAGCAAGACTCCATTTTTGTGTTGATAAGTGAGCTCTAGGCAGTTGGCCTTACAGAATGTGCAGGCCCCTATCGTACTAAGTAATATTTATTCATATTGGCCAGTGAGTAAATATTATGGGTCACAAATCCCACTAAGGTTTTTCCCTTACTGGGTTTCCTCGCCAAAAATATTTGTGTTATGGTGTGCATTGATGCTTATTCTTTTGTTTCTCTTTACAACATTATTATTTTCTTACCGGTATATTAATTTGGGTTGTAAAGTTGCAAATAAGTTTAAATATTTCATCCACTGGTTAGACACTGATTCACCCCCCCCGCCTCTCAGTGTCTTTGGGACTAACCAAATATCTAACAACACCTAGCCTTTAAAGGACACTTGAGAATAATCAATGCTGGAAAAGAATGCTTGAATGCCTTATCTCATGTATCTTTGTTATGCCAAAATGGAAGGGGAAATGTGACTTAAATACTTGTAAATTAGGGCTAATTGATTGATTTTTTATCACAGGCCGACATTTGGGAAGTTTTCCTACTCAATGTGCAACCTCCAAAGCACATTTGAAAAGGGGCCTACCCTTTTTTGTAGGACAGGATGCAGTCTAGGCAATGCAGAGGGAAAGCAAGATGTAGTTTCCAGGTGTCAAAAAATTCTTTGGTCTCAGATCAGGCTTAGGGATTAGAATCACATGCATGAGGACCCTAATGTGGTTGACAATTGCAAGGGTCGCAATTTCATGACACTACATTTAGCCCCCACTTTAGCGGGAGTATAAGCATACACCAATACTACTGGTAAAGTACAAGGAAACAAGATTGAAATACTTCTACCATGTCAAGGAGGCAAGATGCACCATGCCCCCAGTGGACAAAGTATATTATGACATCGTTTGACAAAGTAAAAGGGGATATCAAGAAGGGAAAACCATGACTACAAGTAGAAAGGTTCCCCTCACTATGAGTCACAAAAAAGATACCAAGATTATGAAGCAAAGCCAAGTTCACTAAATAATTCTAAGTATAAAAAAATAAAATATGAGCAGAGCATATGCCCCCATGTTAAAGCGATCGTGCACACCTTATCGGGAGAAATTGTTTTAAGGTAGGATACACCCAAGAGAGAGAGAAGAGAGGGAGCATGTTATCGCAAGGATTTAGCCCCCAAGTGAGAAATTAACCCAAGGATAATGAACACAAAATATGAGGCATGAGGTAGTTTCATTTTCCTCAGGGTCAGTATGTTGTATGATAGCTCATGTATATCATATATGTATATGTGCATATAATAATCATCATTCCCCAAAGAAAGGACACTAACTTGGAAGAAAGGGAAGAGAGGATATCTTTCGAGTCAACATGAAAGAGACCAAAAGAGATCTCAATTCTTTACATCATCCTCAAGTAGACATTGAGGGAAAAATAGAAGAACAGGGATACACATAGAAGAATGGTCACAAAAGAGCAAGAGAGAGAGAGAGAGAGAGAGAGAGAGAGAGAGAGAGAGAGAGAGAGAAGATCTACAGTGTTAATATTGCTAATCAAGCATGACATCCACCTCCCGATCTTGTTGATCACTATTTCGGGAAGGTGAGAAACATGCCAGAGGAGTGACATCGAGCACAATAGATGGAGCTATCACAAGATCCAAACAAGGACTATGATCATGTAGTAAGTCACTTTGTTCGATTCTAGGAGCTAGGATTAGGGTTTGTGAATATTCAGTTGATAAATGCTTGTCCACATCAACATTTTCATACTCACTATTAGAAGCATTAGGAGTTGTATTTCCATCATGAATAATATTTTCACTCATTTCCTCATCAAAATTTAGAGAAAGAGGAGCAAAAACATGAATAGTAGTAAAACCATCACATGTTTTATGAAACTTATGATTTGGAGATGTAGGTTGAACATATTGCTTAGGAGAAAAGGGAATCATGTCAATTGTTGGAGTCTTGGGAGATTGAGTATTTTGAGGGACAACTTCAAGAGCTTGAACACGGTGTCTTCATCAACATTCTCTCGCACAATGATTCTGTCAAGTATTAGTGGAAGGATGAGAAGGAGGAGTAGGAATGTTTCTCTCCTTGATAGTTGAAGGTTTAGGTTGAGGTCTTTTAGGTTGAACAAGAGGAGAATCAGGCCTCTTCTCTCTATAAGAGGAAGGAGGTGGAACTGCACCATATAAAGGAGGAATGTTAGGTGTAGGAAGGAGACCAGGTCCATCATGAGGAGGAGGTATAGGTCTAACGTTAGGAATAATATTGTTGTTCTTCTTAGGAGAAGGTATAGTAACATCCATAGGAATATGTTGAAGATCTTCCTTATGAGGGAAATTAGTTCTATCCATGAGGGGAAGGACTTCATCTTCAAGTATGATAGGAATGCCAATTGTTGGGGATCTAGGATGACTTAAGGATAGGATCATATATTTCTTCCATTTTTTATAAGATTGAAAAAGAGAACCGCTCTTTCATGGAAGATATTGAAATTGCTTAGGCCAAAAGAGATCCATAGGAACACTAGGGCTTCTTTCAGATGGACGAAATAAGCGATGGTTCATGGTTATGATTTCTCCATTATGAGGAAATTTCAAACAGTTATGGATAGGAGAAGCAACGGCCTTCATGGAAGATAGCCAATGATAGCCCAACTTCACATAATTGCTCGGAAGGGGGCATGATAACAAAGTCAACATCCATTGATTTAGTATGAACTTCAATAGGAAGGGTGATAGAGCCAATGGTAGGACAAGAGAATCCATCAAATAACTTCACCATTACATTAGAGGAATCATATATTGGTTTATGCAGTCGTAAAGTAAAAATATATTCCTCGGTGATGACATTAGCCATGCAAGAAGGATCAACAAGAGAACCACGACAAGGAATATCCTTAACCTTTGCAACTATGTATAAAGGGCCATCAAGTGCTCTAATGGTCTCACTAGGGTCAAATGTAATACAAGGATCCTTAGGTGTATCTTGTTTTTCTACCACATTTACCAAATTCAGAGCCATAGAAGTGAATTCCTCAGAGGAGAAAGAAGTATGCTCAGTCTCAATCATGTTAGAGGCATGAGAAGGAAAAGGATTAGTTAATATTTTGATTAGGAGGAGCTATTGATTTATTCCCTTTATCATTCATACCTACCACAGATATAGTATTGTTATCAATCAAATCTTGAATCTTATTTTTCAATGTGAAACATTTCTCAGTATCATGACCAAGCTGACGATGAAATTGACAAAAGGAATTGTTATAAAAATAAGGGGATGCAGTTTAGAAGGATCAACTTGTTTTATAGGAGGAAGTCTGATAACATTTTTTTGCAACAACTAAGACATAATACTATGTAAATATTCATTCAAAGGAGTAAACTGTCTTTCTCTTTTGAAAAATTTAGAAATAGAAGGCACACCTGTTGTAGCATTCACATTGTTGTTGTTGATTGTATCATTGAACTTGATGAATCTTTTTGTTGGTGTGAACTTTGATAATGGTTGTTGAACACTCTCCCCCTTATCACTCGGAGCCATAGGAGTAGATTGCTCCATTTGAATCACAACTAGTTGATAATTGTTGAGTGTTGTGAACAACTACGGAAAGGAAGTAAACTCAGACAAAAGAAGCTTTTCCCTGATATCTTTTTGCAAATTAGAAATGAAAATTCATTGAATATCATTATCAGGTACATGAAAAGAAATTTGAGCACACAAATGCTTATATCTACCAATGAAATCAGTCACTTTTTCTTTAACACCTTGTTTACAATATATTAAATCAGTCAAAGTGATTTTAGGACCAATTTTATTTTGAAATTGTTGGATGAAAGTATTTGCTAGTTGTTGAAAAGAAGTGATTGAATAAGAAGGAAAAGAGCAATACCATTGTGAAGCCTTATCTCTTAATGTTCTTGTAAACAGTTTTGCAAGAAATCTTTGATCATAAGCAAAATCGATACACAAGGTTTGAAATTTTTTAACATGTGTGAGATGATCACCTTTTCCATTATAGAGTTCCAATTGAGGGACCTCAACATGCTTAGGTTGCATGAATTTAACAATATCAAAAGAAAGTGGGCTCACAACATCAAAGGTGGGGACATTAAAGTTGGATTGACTCATAGAAGCAATTTGTTTTTGTAAGGAAGACACGGTTTGAGCAAGATTGTTAATGGTTGCTTTTGTAGAAGAACTGATTTTAGACATGGTTTATTGAGAAGGTGGTGTGATGTTATTGAAGGAAGGCATGGATTGAGAATAAGGTCATGGGACATTATGATAAGTAGGCATAGGTGATTATTGCGAAGGAAAAATGACACTCAAAGGAGGAATAAAATTGTTGAATGAATTTCCCTCTTGTGTCACATTGATTGGTTGAGGGATAATAGGAATACTTATGGAAGAGATAGGTAAAGATGGGGGAATAAATGAAGAAGAGGGATTAGCCCCATGACCAATGGTTGTAGGAATGACATTTTGAGTTGATATAGCCAAGATGTTTGAAGTGAAAGTAGGAACACTAGCCATTGAAGTGGTCAAAGGAATAGAAGAATTGATTTGATTTGAAGGTTGTGAATAACCTAAGTTCTCAGCACAACTCGTGATAGGCATGACATTAGAATCAACAATATGAGCAATGCCACACAATATATCAATTCCATTGTTATCACTTTGAATAATGCATTTAAGGCCTTCAATTAATGGAAGAGCTTCATTGTTAGGTGACTCTTGGAACATCTATTTTTAAAAGTTATCAAATTGGTTGTCCAATTTTGAAATTTGGTCTATGGAAACTCTAGTCAAAGCTTCTTCTGCATCATGGGACTCATCAATAGGGACATGATTAGGATGGGAAGCATTAACATTATCCTCATTAAAGAAGTCACCCAAATTATGCTCCATCTACTCAGTAATTAAACCTTGGGAAGCCTTAATTCTAATGCTTCGTCTAATGGGGATAGTGTAGGTAGGAATAATACTGGTGAAACTCATGCACTAGAGGGAAATTTGAAATTTTGAATTTGGAACAAAGCTTACAAAATTGAGTAATGCAAAATTGAAGTAAATACTGATTAAACAATTTGAACTTTGTTGGAATAAGAGGATGACACAATTTCCAAAATTGAAAGGGAATTGGATTTTTAAAATTAGGGCCAAGTGAATACCACTTAATTTTAAAATTAACAAAATCAGAATTTTTAAAATCAAGGAAGATTATAATTAACCTCTTAATTTAAAAAAATTTCTTGACATTGAAAATGTTGAATTTTGGAGGTATTTTTGAGGTTAGAGGGATCAAAAATCGACAAAATAACTAATCTTCTGGATTTAGGCTATTAAATATAGTCATAACAGTCTCCCGAAATTTTGGGAAAAAAGACGAGGACCGTGGTGGGAACGCACATGGTCCGACCAACTTTTTTTGAAATTTTCAGGGATGAATATTACGATGATTTTAAAGCTAACCCCCCAAAATTGGTGAATTTTAGAATTTCGAGATAGGTGAAATGAAGGTTCAAATGTGAGAATAGGACCATATTAGGGTTTTGAAGAAAAGGAAAGATTGGACTGCAAATTTGAAAAGGGTCACACCTAAAGGGGAAGGACACCTTGGATAATGTTTTAGAAATCTAAAGTTGAATGAAATTGATTGAAATTTGTACAAAATCCAGTGAACTTTGAAAGTTAGGATTTTATGACCTAACCACTTAATTTTTGAAATTTTGAATTTTGAAAAGGGAGGAAAATTGAAAATTTGAATTGTAGGACAAAAGATAAGTCTAAAAACAGTCACAAATCTGAAAATTAAATGGAAATTTAATTTTTGCACAAGTTCAAGATAATTGTTAAAAATTAGGATTTTGACAATTAACCTCTTAATTTTGTGAATTTGATTTGCAAATTGAACAAGGCAATGAAGAACGAACAAAGCAATTTTCAGATCTATGACAATAACAAGCAATTTTTGCAAAACACAAGTTTGATTTCAATTTTAAAAACTAGGGTTTTGAATGAATTAACTGCTAAGTTTGCATAAAAATTAAATTTGCAAATGAAAAATATGAAATGATTTTTAGAATAAAGCATGTAAGATGTCGAGTTCACCAAAATGTAATGTTGCAAAAAGGTGAATGATGGAGATATCGAGAGGAAATATTTTCTTCCCTTCAAGAAGAGAATAAAGTTTTACTTCACATTTCTCTTCAAACACATTTTCTGCATTACATTAGAAGAGGGGGGAAGATACACTAGATTCAACCTCTAGAGAAAGTGATTGAATTCTGAGTGATGATAAGTGAATCCCCTCTTTTGAGATTGAGAATTTGAATTGATAGAATTATGTACCTATGATCAAGTGCAAAAGTGACAAAGATCTGATTATAACTCAAGATAGAAGCATAGGATGAAGTTGTGCACATGTATCTGGTAATAATTTATCGAAACAAAGTCACCCTGCGAATTTGGGAAAAAGTTGCTTGCACCATGGTGGGAATGTACACGATCCTCTAAAAAATCCATGAATTGAAAAGGGTTTTTCCACCTCTGCAAAGGGAGCCCGAATCCAAAAGTACAGTTGCGTACCTGCAACCTACACAAAGAAAAGAGAGTGAAAGGTGTTGGGATTGGGGGTTTTCCTTAAGGTCAAATCCCATTTTTAGAATTAACCAAATGATGAAAGAAAGTACTTGTAAGTAAATGTAAATGAAAGATTGAAATATAAATCACCTCAAGGGAGGTTGTAGATATAATGTAGATATATTTGCTTGTGTGGAATTTAATGTTGGAATGAATCTCCTCTTTAATGATTGAATCCTTGACTTGAATGCAACACCTAGCCTTGAAAGGAGACTTGAGAATGCTTAATGCTGGAAAAGAATGCTTGAATACTTGAATACTCTCGAATGCTTGAATTGTGTGGAATTGAATTTTGGAATGAATATCCTCTTTAATCGTTGAATCCTTGACTTGAATGCAACACCTAGCCTTGAAAGGAGACTTGAGAATGCTTGAGTACTTGAATGCTCTTGAATGCTTGAATGACTCATCTCATGTATCTATGTTATGCCAAAATGGAAGGGGAAATGCGACTTAAATACTTGTCAATTAGGGCTAATTGACTAATTTTTCGTCGTAGGCCGACACTGGGGGAGTTTTCTCGCTCAATGTGAAACCTCCAAAGCACATTTGAAAAGGGTCCTGCCCCCAAAATGGGCAAAGGAAAGGGGCACCACGCCCTTATCCTGCCCTTTTTTATAGGACATGATGAAGTCTAGGCAGTTTGGAGGGCAAGCACGATGTAGTTTCCAGGTGTTGAGCAATTCTACGGTCTCTGATCAGGCTTAGGGATTCAAATCATGTGCATGAGGACCCTAATATGGTCCACAATTGCAAGGGCCTCAATTTCATGACACTACAGATACCAAAGACATGAAATAATCAATTAATCTATTTCACAGTTTAATTGAATTGTAACGAAAATGAAGCAAAATTTCAAGGCTATCAAATAAAAAGTCTCCAACAATATAAGAAAATAATTGTAAGCTAAATAAGTTTTCAATTTTCATAATAGTATCATTGTTAGTTGTGATTTCTTGTTTATATTTAGGATAACTGTCAACATCAATTAGTAGAGGCATTTTTAGTGCAATCAAAAGTAACTTATGTAAGGAGAATCAATTATTTGTATCCCAAAATTGAAGAAACAAAATAAAGTAGAAATAATTCTTACCTCATATATAGGATGTATCCTGAACAAGTATATATTATTATATTATAATTTTGTGAAATATCACAAGTAGAATGAAAATAATTATTTTTAGTTTTACATAGATTTTAAAATGATCAAATAAATATGGTGATAAGAACTTGAATGGAATACATACAATAACTTTTTACCAGTTTTGAAGCAGTCACTGGTTAGGAGGGACCTCAAAGAGATCAATCCAGATCAGTCAGCAAGAGTAAACACAATAGAAAAACAAAGATATGATGGAGGAAATGCATAACATATCGAATTATTTCATGAAAATTGATTACAACCAACTAGTAACAACTGAGTTATAGAAACTGGCTCACGGGCTTGCTAAAACATGCTCAAAGTACAAAATAGATCACAACCGAGACCTCAAATCTCAAGATCTATATTCTATGCTCAATGTGACTTAATTTATTATATTATAATTCATAATTACAATTATATATATGATACAAGGGGATCTGGTTGGCCCAAAAAGGGATCAAAACCCAAAGAACAAGACCTAACGTGTAAAACCAACAAGGTCAGCCTCCGCCAAGAGATTCCTTTGGAAAATCCAAAGAATAAAGTGTGGATCATGGGAAAAGGTTGGGCACATGCCAAGGAACATCAAAATCAATGCTCAAGGCTCTCCAAGCTTCGGAAGGGGTTCTGGTAGATCACTGAAATAGGCCCAAGCAACCAGTAACAAGAAACTATCATGGAAACTGATAGTGATAACTTGCTAGAAAATGATCCAAATGTGATACAATTTGGGAATAAGAAAGATGGTCAGGTCTTCAAGTAGAATCCAACTCCAAAGGATCTGGTGAGCCAAAACTGGTAGACACAGAAATAAATGTTGAAACTGCGAACAGAAAGCAAAATAGAAAGAAAATGTTTTTGGTTGATGCAAGATTGCCATGAACTGGGGATGATCCCACATCAGACATCTGGGGTTATTGAAAAAGTGAGTCTCTCACTTTGCTAGGGTTAGAGGAAAACCAAGGTGGTCTACCTTTACCTGAGAAATACAAGATGAATCTTCAACTAGTCTATCCTTCCACTTCACAAGATACTCCTTATACTGACTTCTCTGGTACTACGCCCAATCCTACTGTCCAAAATGTCTTCAATCTGATCTAGTTCATTATGAGGCAACTGTTTCTCCAAGTATGCAATACTGTCCTCACTAAATTCTGGATCATGATACTCATAAAGATCTGCAATATTAAAAACAGATGAAATACTCAGACTATCTGGTAACTCCACTTCATATGCATTTCCAGAACTGAACTTCCTCAAAATATTGCAAGGTCCAAACTTTCTCATCTGCAACTTGTTATAAGTTCCAACCAGGGATATTTCTTTTCTTAGATATACAATCACTTCATCGTCAACTTCAAATTCCTTATGTATCCTCTTCCCATCTTCCTTCTCCTTATACTTATTCATATCCTTCAAGTGTTGCTTAACCTAAATATGCAAGGCTACCATGTGATCTACAAAGTCTTCTACTTCTGAACTTCTCCGGTCTTCACTGCTAATATCTCTTAATTCTGACATACCTCTGGGGTGCACTCCAATAACAATCTCAAAAGGTTTTCCTTTGATACTTGTGTTTACTAAATTATTGTAGGCAAACTCTTCTTGTGCAAGAGTCAAATCCCAACTTCCAGTTTTATCTCCAACTAAACATCTCAACAAATTTTCCAAGCTCCATTTAACTACTTCTGTCTATCCATCACTGTGTGGGTGAAAAGTAGAACTGAACTTCAAATTTATCTTCATCTTCTTCCAAAGTGTCTTTGTCTAAAATGATTCTCTGAGGTAATCCATGTAATCTCACCACTTCCTTAAAAAATAGGTTTGCTACATGTAATGCATCTGATGTCTTCTTACAAGGTATGAAATGATCCATCTTCGAGAATCTATCCATTACCACAAATATAGAATCATTCCCTCTCGATGTTTTAGGTAATCCAAGTATGAAATCCATGCTTATATCCTCCCAAGGTCTTACTAGTACCGTCAAAGGTTTATACAATCCCATATTATGAATACTACCCTTTTCTACTTGACAAACTCTAAAACTTTGCACATATTTCTTAACATCCTTATGAATCTAGGCCCAAAAATACTGTTCACTCACCAATGCTATTGTTTTGTCAATACCAAAATGTCCAACCAATCCTCCACTATGTTTCTCCTTTATCAGATTCTCCCTCATATAACTCTTAGGTATGCACAACTGAACTCTGAATAACATCCCATCTTGAATGAAGTAATCCAACCACTTGCTTCTATCTACCATAATCAGTTCTCTACATGCTCTCCAAGGTTCTGCAAAATCTGGGTCATCATAATACAAGGTCTTCAATTCCTCAAATCCTAATACTGTCACTCTCATCTCTATTAGCAAATTCCTTCTCCTACTCAATACATCAATAACCTTTTTCGATTTCCCACATTTATGCTTCAACACAAAGGTGTAACTCTGCAAAAATTCTACCCATCTCATATGTCTCTGGTCCAACTTACTCTAATTGTTCAAATACTGCAAAGCCTTATGATCTATATACAACGCAAATTCCTTAGGCAACAATTAATGTCTCCACTTCTTCAAAGCTTGAACTATGGCATAAAATCCTTAGGCAACAATTAATGTCTCCACTTCAAATCTTTAACTATGGCATAAAATCCTTGATCATACACTGAATATCTCCTCCTAGCATCATTCAATTTCTCACTGAATTAAGCTACCGCTCTCCCTTCCTGATTTAAGACTACTCCTATTGTTGTTCCACTTGCATCACAATCCACTTGAAATATTTTATTGAAATTTGGTAAAGCCAACATAGGCTACTCAATCACCTTCTACTTCAATAGTTCAAAACTTTTGTTTGCTCTGATGGTCCACTTGAATTCCTTCTTATCTCCTCTCATGGTCTTAATCATAGGGTTACAAACTGAATTGGAATTTTTGATGAACTTCCAGTAGAAACTAGACAAACCATGAAATGATCTTACCTCTCTAATGATTTCCAGTGTAGCCATTCAACGATCGCTTTCACCTTTCTCAGGGTCCATCTTCAAACCATCTTCAGATATCACAAATCCCAAATAGACTAACTCATCCTTCATAAAAGTACACTTCTTCATATTTATCAGCAACTTTTCTTCTCCCAACCTCTCCAAAACTTGTCTCAAATGCAGCAAATTCTCCTCTTTTGTCTTACTGAAAATTAGAATGTCATCCAAATACACAATAACAAACCTACCCAATAATTTCTTCAATACCTCATTCATCAGCCTCATGAAAGTACTCGGTGCATTAGTTAACCTAAAAGGCATCACCAACCATTCATACAATCCTTCATTTGTCTTGAATGTTGTCTTCCACTCATCTCCTTCTCTGATCTTAATCTGATGATATTCACTCTTCAAATATATCTTTGTAAAGTAACTTGCTCCACTCAAACAGTCCATTATGTCATCCATCCTAGGAAAAGGAAACCTGTTGGCATTATACACTCAAATGAGAATTGTTGATGTTTTTATTGATGGAAACCAACTGGTAATATGGTTTACAGGTTACACCGACAACAAACATCATCTACCAGCACCGACAAGCACTACAAGTTTATTCTCACTGGCATCCAACCTACACCGACAATAGATCTTATCGGCACTCCTAGCTGACATGGAAATAATATTGTTTTGTATTGTAATATTATTTGTATAGCTCACATGATGTATTGTAAAGACTCATATATGTATGAGATCTTGTAGGTCATTTTGTAAGTAATAAAATGTAATTATGTAATGAATGCAAGTGGTATATGAGAGCGAATAAATGTATATGAATTATGATGTAATTATTTTATGAGCAAATAAGAGAAGAGAAGAGTGAAGCAAGGTTTATGGTAGAGGTATCTGACAGAGCTTAAACCAGTACTGAATCTAGCATTGCAGATGCTATTTTGAGCAGTACATTATCACTGGATTTAATCTTCCAATTTTGTAGTCAGTGGGACTCTTATCTTGTATTGAGCAGTGAGCTCTAGGCTGTTGGCCTTCCTACATGTGCAGGGCCCTATTGTATAAGTAATATTTATTCATATTGGCCAGTGAGTAAATATTATGGGTTACAAATCCCACCGAGGTTTTTCCCCTTCCGAGTTTCCTCGCCAAAAATATTTGTGTTATGGTGTGCATTGATGATTACACTTTTGTTTCTTTTTACTACATTATTATTTGCTTACCGATATATTAATTTGGTTTATAAAGTTGTAAACAAGTTTAAATCTTTTAATTATTGGTTAGACACTGATTCACCCCCCCCTTTCAGTGTCTTTGAGACTAATCAAGTATCTAACAATTGGTATCAGAGCCTAGTCCTCTATTTTCAGAAGCCTAACAACTTGAGGAAGATTCTGAAACTGGTACCAATGGAAAGGTTGAGACAATAGTTGGAAGAAGCTCTTGAGGATTTTGATGCAAAAAAATTAAAGAATATCAAACTGGAAGATGAAATCAAAACTGCTCAGGAATTCATCAAAGCACTTCAAGATAACCTGGTTATATTAAAGAATAAGAGAAAATAATTACATGTAGAATTGCAAAATTAAAATAATGAAGAAAAAGAAACTCTTAGAGATTTTGCAGAGAAATTGAGACAAGAGAACAGTAACATGAAGAATGAGATGCAAGATTTAACCATGAGACTATGCAGGGATATTGAATATAGAAAGAGGAATGAGGAAGATGTGGCTGGAAGACTTAATGAAAGTTCAAATGAATCTCTAAGGCTTAGTTATGCAAATGATATGCTTAAAAATGATTTGATTCACATGCGACATGACAAAGAAGAACTTTTGAGAGAAGTTAGCACTTTGGAAAGTGAGTTGGTCATTGCAAATGAATACAAAGACAAATTCAAGAAAAGTTCAAATAATCTTGATGATATGCTGAAAAGTCAAAAACCTGATGGAGAAACAACTAGACTTGGATTTGAACATGGAGAAAGTTCTAGGACTGCAAACAATCATGATCACATCAAAACAGTAAGGAAAAATAATGCTTATAAATTTAATGGGAAATGTTTTAATTGCAACAAATTTGGTCATAGAGAAAATCAGTGCAGATTTAGGAGTAATCAGAATACAAACTTACCCATCGGTCAATGTTCCAAATGCAATAAAAATGGTCATAACTCAGACAATTTCATAATGAATGTGAAATGCTATGTTTGTGGTAGATTTGGACATTTATCTAATCAATGCAGAACTTAAACTGGTAAAGGTTGTGGAAAGGCTTTTCAGAGAAACAATGTAGCTTGTTATGCATATGTAACAAGATTGGGCATATTGCAAAATTTTGTAGAAGTAAGACTATACCGGCGAACAATAAAGGATCTAATAACAAAGACAAAGAAAAGGTGACTGAAATCAAGCAAGAATTTTCTAAACAATGGATTAGGAAGAGAGATCAGAGAAGTGATGAATCTGTCTCTGCACCGACAGATCAGGGTAATCCTGCACCGGCAGGAGATTCTTCATCTAACTAAGGAATAATCCTTAGGGGTAAGGCAACAAATTGAAAATCATGTATTTACCCTCTGTTGGTGGTAAGAAGTTATATTTCTTCTTTACCAACAGATATGTGGAGTTTTCACTTCACTGGCGAAGCATTTATTGTAGTTGTAAGTTAATTTTTGGTTATAAAGGTTCAGTAACTTCTCATTTCAATTCACCAAGCATCCAAGAATTCAAAGAGAGCAAAATTGAGTAAAGGCATTCTAAAGGTGAAGCAACAAAGGTCTTTTAAGAGCATTCAACAATTTCTTAGTTAAAAGGTATATATCTTTCACAATGGAATCTTCGTATTCTGTTCCTGAATTCGTAGAAAACCCTACCATAGTGGAGAACATAAAATGACCTAGACCCATTTTCAAGATCATTCCTAAGATAGCAAAATTGGATGACTCTATTGGTGCATTTTCTAGAATCCTGAAGGGAGTCACGTTTGCTGAAGGCCCTAGGGCATACATACATTGTTACATAGAAAGTTTAGGGTTTGAAGATTTGATGAACATGTACATGAATGTAATCACTGACAAGAATGGGGTAGTGAAAATGAAACATAAGGTAGTTGAGGATTTAGGCTTCATAGATATCCTCCATATGCTAGAATTCTTAGATGAAGCCCTCCTCTACGTCCTTAGCAAGGTTCATGATGAATTTATGTGGTTGGACACAGTATTTAAGACTACCAAGGAAGCTATTAGGGTTGTTAATAGTTTACCCTCCACTGGTTCTAGACCTGACAAGAAGAAGAAAAACCCTAACAAAGAGGTTATGAGATTAACTGGAGCTACATTTGACAACTGGTCACTTAGGGTCAATGATATAAAGGATA
Organism: Cryptomeria japonica; assembly: GCF_030272615.1. Lineage (NCBI taxonomy): Eukaryota > Viridiplantae > Streptophyta > Pinopsida > Cupressales > Cupressaceae > Cryptomeria > Cryptomeria japonica. The sequence goes on from NC_081407.1 coordinate 210,486,850, forward strand.
CAAATGTTAAATTTTCTAGCATGGCCATTTGATATAAAGTTGGTCATACTAATAGGTTGAATTATGTATCTAGTTCATGCATTCATAGTGCACATGAGATGATATTGAACAATGCAAAGATTGATATTTGTGAATGGTTAAAGGATAAACTATTAGAGAATTTGCATAAGATCAAAGGTGATAAGAAAGGAACCTTCAAATTTGGAAGTTTGATAGTGTGTATAATGCTTTACTTTTCAAAAGAGATTCCCGTTATAGGACACAAGGATTTTGCCTATGATATTTCTGTTGGAAAATAGATAAAGGAGGTAATTACCGGTATGGGATCTGATGGTGATGAGTTGGTAAAAGTCTATTTCAAGAATTTTCAAGCTAAAATGAGACAAAGGGAAAGGATTTCCTAAAGCATTATGGATAAATATGATAAACATATATGCTTTGTAGTGAAAAGAGATAAAATTTGGATGGAGGCAGTTAGATCCAGAACTATCTGGATTACTAAAATGGGATGTGAGGTGGAGTCTCACATCTTAGATTCATATGCTAAGATACTCCTAGATGCTCCACCGGAACCAACAAAAGAAATATTTGGTAATGTTGAAACCATTGAAAGTGGTGTTGCTATGATGAAGCAAAAGAAGAAAAGAGATAAATTTATGAAAGATGCTTCTAAGATGGTAAAAGATGTTACAGAAGGATTGATGAATCTTAGCGGTATTGCTGCTAGTGTGAAAGAAAGTCAATTAGAACATCAATCGGTAGCTCACATTTCCCCTGTGGCTACTACATTAGATTCTGACGATGATAGGGTAGTTGAATTCAAGAGAGTGGAGAGGAAGAAAAGAAAACCCTCACTGACACCTGCTCCATGTCCCAAGAAGTCAAGGACATAGAGAAAGAAACAACAGGTTGTAAGAGAGCCCAGTGGTCCCAAGAAGAAAGTTACTCCAAAGAAGAAATCTGAACCTAGGGCACCAGATACTCTTACACTAGAAGAGTTTATCAATGAAATCACCCAAGATGGTAACCTTAGTAATGTGGATAAATTTTATCATTCTTTCAAGGATTCTGATAAGGAAACCATAGAAGGAAGTATTATTTTATACCTAGACATATACAAGAAAGTTCTTATTGAAGTTGTAGATGTTTTGCCAAATGATTTATACTTAAGGTTAGAGGCTAAGAGAATGTCTATTATGGAGTTAAACAAGAAATTAAAGGTAGAAGCTCTACTTGCTGTGCATCCTGGGTGAACTCACAATAATGGTTCCCACTTTTTTGCCACTTTTGACACCGAGATGAACATTTTTAAAATAATCTTCAACTTCCGAGAACTATAACTTTTAGAATATTTAAAATTTGAAGATGATGTAAATTAGTGATTTTTAGAATTTTGTCTATAGATTCTATATATATTTTTTTCAAATTTTTTTGAATGATTTTTTTTTAATTTTTCCATCTCCCTCGAAAAGTAGTTTTTTTACAACAAACTACATTTTTTAAGAGTGATGTGCCTCCTGAAACGTATAATTTTTTTTTATAAATGATAAAAACTTAATTCTTTTGAATTTTGGTTTGTAACATCAATATCCAGGGCTTGCAATTGGTTTGATAATGATATGTTCAATATTTTTCATTTTATTAAGTTTTGAAGTCCAACTAGTCATAATTCAGACATAGGTTTCAGTTTGAACTCATAACTTGTTCTATATATATATCGAAATTCAATTTTATTTTTTTTGTTAGAAAGAAGAAATCAATACCTGGGGCTTAGATATTTTTTAGAATATTTTTGAATTAGTTTCCTATTTTTTCCCAATGCATTGAACAGAGAAGTTCCTGTTCGGTGAAAAACCAATATTCTATAGAATTAAAAAAACAAGAACATAATAAATTCACAATGTAATAAAATTATACTCGTTGGAAAGCTTTCTCCAAGTACTACCATCTAATATTTTTGGGTTATTAAGATTTTTTAATTTGTGCCTTTAACCAAAGGTCTGAAGTCAGAAATTCCTCAGAACTCTAAATTTTTTTGGGAGAAACCTCTAACAAGAAGGTTCGAATGAACATGGGTTCAAGCGACGGGGAGTCCGCTCGAACCATAAGGGGTTCGAGCGTACCCCCCTTCACTCGAACCATAAGGGGTTCAAGAGTACCCCCCTTTGCTCTAACCCATATACTAAATTATGACACACACTTTTTCATAATGACCGGGTTCGAATGAACCTGACCTTTTCTAATTGTCAGCGTTCGTTCGAACCCTGGCCGACTCAATTTTTTTTTTTGGTACATTTAAGTATAGTTGTATAAATATATATAATTTTTTTCATTTTTTTAACAAACAGATGATTAAAACAATTCATATTTTTGGATGAAAGAAGACATTTGAGAAATATTTTGAGGGCAATAATTTTAAGATATTTGAAGGTTTTTTTAAAAGCATGGGGAACAAGAAGACAAGGCAAAATAAGACTTCAAGGAATTATTCTCCCGAAACAGAACAAAGATATCGAGAAAAAAGAAGAAAAAGATATCATGATGCATGTATGTATTTCTATTTTTATTTCTATTTAATTTTATATGTATTACGTACCAAAAATAGTGTTTATTTGTTAGTATTAATTAGTTCAATATTTTTTATCTAATATTTTTAATATAAATTAATTTAAAAAATATTAATTAAATTAATTTAATTTATATAATAATTCTATCTTAATTAATTCTAAATGATGTTATTTTTATTAAATTAATTAGAAATGGTAGGATTAAAAATAATCTCGTTTTAATTAGAAAGCAAAATTAATTTGAAATAATGTGTATTTGCAAATTTCAAATTCCATTAATTTGCTTGTTGTGTAATTGACTTTTTCTCCTATATAATTAAGTCCATTTATAATAGATAAGACCTATTAATTCATAAAATTAATAAGACCTATTATGTCATTATTTAGGTTCTAACTTATATTGAATATTTAAGACGTGCTTAATTTCATGTGATAGGTACTTTAATATCACATAATATATCTGTCTTAAGGGGAGTCAGGTATATTAATGTGAAATGTTTTTGCATGCGTGGTCATAATAATTAATAATAAGGCCTATTATGTGATATTAGGAATTATTACATTGATTATAGGTCTTAAATGTGACATAACTTTAGAACCTATTATGTCATAATAGGTTCTATTTATATGACTTCACGTATGGAAAAATATTTCACATTATACTCAAGAGTCCCCTTAAGACACCTGTATATTATGCAGATCATATTAGGACAGGTATTACATGTGATATTAGGAGGTCTATCATGCAATAATAGGTCTTAAATACACATGACATTATAGTCCACCTGTTATGACATAATTTTTAAACGTCTTACTAAATGTCTTGAAATTTTGGTTTCAAATTAAACTTGGAATTTCATTGCATTAAAAATATTTTGTCATCTTAAATTATGTGTAGAACGGGCTCGAGAAGAAGGGAGTTCTGAAGTGGGAGTCGAGGCAAATGAACCTATTGAAGAACACAATATAGTTGATGAACATAGGGAGGAGCTTGTCCAAGTTGAGCCAATGGAGGTTGAAGGAGAGGGGTAAGGCTTCTTACCTCCTACCACTGGTATGGATGAGCATATTGTGGATCTAGCCAAACAGGTGAAGAGAAATATTTCTTATAAAAATTTAGATCATTTACTTGAAATGGATGTGGATGAGTTGAAATGTCTCAGTGAAGAACCTAGACATACTAAAAGGAGGTCAATGAATAAAAGTGCAAAAGAAAGAATGTCTCTTTCAACAATCTTGATTCTACACTAGAAAAAGCTCAATTGTTATATTGTACTTACTCGTAAAGACTTAATAGATCTACTGAAATTGTTGGGTATAGATACAACAAGTCAAAAGAGGAAAACTTCTTAGCTACAAAAATCTATTGTTGATAATGCTAAGAAAGGTTTGGTGAACATTGATAAAAAACCTCAAACAGTAGATAAGACCATTTCAAGAAGAGTGATGTTGACAACTTTAGTAAATAAAAAATTGCCTCAAGAAAGACAAATCTCTTCACTATCATCTGATTTTGGTTTAGTAGAAGGACAATATCAAAATATGTTAAAAGGAGAAAGAGTTTGGATGATACTACCTCAGAAGGGAATTGGGCAATTATGTGTAGAGCTCCTCATTCTGATAGAATTGAAGATGTTGTTAGGAACTTTGGGACAAGTTTTTGGAATGATAATACTCATCCTTCATCAAACATTAGAGATGTTATCAAGCAAAGGATTGGTCCTATTCATTATGATCTACATGTAAAACATTGGATAGACACAACAAAACATGAATTGTATGTGTTGTTTACAAAACAAACTCTCATATAAAGATTGGACAAACCATATTTGAATGGTTAAGGCCATATTATGTGAAGGTAAACAAAGTTTTCGAAACTTGTTGTTGTTATCACATTGAATTTGATCTATACTATAAGGTGTTTCGAAAGATTAGAGAATATAGTGATGGTTATGAAAATGTTCCTCCTAAACGAACAAGTGAATTCATAGCATCCATCTTATGTGATAAATCAGATGATAATACAATCGGTCATATAAATTGCATAAGAGGAATTTTTGGAACATGTGGGGACTTGGCTAAATTTCCTTTGAGAGATGAAGATATTGACATGAGGAAGATGGTAAATTGCAAGAGTTACAAGTACAAAAAATTTGAAACAAAATTTGGAAAGGAATCTACAAGGTTAGATTATGTAGAAGAGGGAATACCTATTTGAACATTTATGGAAAATTTTCATAAGTTTATAAAACCATACATATGCCATGGTTTTTTTGCCAAGTGGCAAGAAGAACAATTTAAAAGATTAAGAGACACTTTCCCACTTGGAACTATTCTATCTGTAGTGGACTTCGCAGAAAATTACTCTTTTGCACATCAAATAGAGATTCAATCAGAGTATTACTTTTCAAAACAAATCACCATTTTGGTGCATGTGTGTTTTTTTATTAAGGAAAATCAGGTTTTAAGGGCCCCAAAACCCGCTTACATTACGAAAGATGAACAAGAATGAAACAAGAGAAGATAAGACCAAGACAAAACAACTACAAAAGACTAGCACCAAAAACCAGTAGCTAGGACAAAAGGACAACAAAGAGCTAGCGAGAAACTGGCATCCAAAACCAAATATTACAAGTCAAATGAAAACTTTTATAGACTCCTCAATATTTTGAACCAACAACATCATGGCCTTAGCGGTTTCTCTCAGATCATTGTTCTCATGTTTTAGCTGGATGTCTTTCATTTTTGTCTCCATATCAGTGGTGGTCTGCTTGGTCCTTTGCCTGGAGATTTGATGAGTAGAGCTAGAGATCGGTATATCATCAATGATTACCAAATCCTTATTTTGATTTTTCCTCTCTAAGTGTCCACCAAGGCATTCATGTTTTGAGAAGAAATTCTCAAGACCTCAAGACTGTGGTTCATGAAGCTTTTCAATGCCTTCTTAGTTTGAGCAACCTAATTGATGATGTTATCATTATCTGCCTCAGTATTTTCTTTTACAATTCTAATAACATCCTCCAGATGTTTCAAATCCCCTTTTATCAGGTCTTTTTCTGACCAGTCTTGCATCTCAATTTCTTCCTCAGCTTTACTGGTTTTCACCTCCTCACTCTTTTTCCCTAAATTTGTTTCCCTAATCAAATTGTGTATCTTATTTTCTAGGTCTCTCTATTTGCTTTGAATGCTTGTTATGTTGTCAATAACCCACTTCTAGAGATTTTAAGACTCCAGTGTGCAATTTTGGGCAGTATTCAAAATAGTGTTTTCCAATCTCTAACCTGCTCAATGCTCATGGATTTAGGGTTGTCTTCCTCCATTGAGTTTGGGGCGACATTCCTGCTATCCAAACCCATAGGGTTAGAATTAGGGTTTTTAGGATTGGTATCTTTTTTCCCTTCCTCCTCTTCTCCAACATTCTCTTCCTTCTCACTCTCCACTTCAATCTCAACCTCCTTCCCCTTTTCCTCCTCCAAATCATCATTCACCTCCATGTCCACATTATCAATGTCAACTTTCCCTTTTTTATGGGTAGGGGCATTAGACAGGTCATCATCAGACTCAGAATCCTCACAACTCTCAAAAACATGTGCATTAGTTACCAGGTAATCATCCTTGCTAACACTAGTTTTTTCCTTTAGGTGTTCGTAAATGAGAAAAATAAGCCCTTGATGGGCTATGGGGTAAGATTTGGGATTTTTGGCATCGTCTGCCAAGCTCTCATTCAGAGAAGCAACTAAATAAAAGGGCAGAGAAATCTTAACCCCATGGTGAAAATGATTGAGAATTGCAAAATTATAATTATAGACTTTAGTAAATCTACCATCAATAGTAAGGAATTCCATCAAAACCCTTAGCACTTTCTTCCAAAAAAACTTTACCTGCTGGGGGAGGTAGTAAGAGATGTTGTCTTTCTTGGCAAGTTGAGCCTTCTCATCCTCAGTTTTTGGGAAGTTTTTAATCACTTCAGCAGCAAAATTCTGGTCTCTATATAATTTAGTGCCCTCCTTCTGAAGTCCCGTGACCTCCGCAACCAAGTCCTCATCAATCTTCTAGGTCTCCCCAAAAAAAGTGACTTCGTTGCTGTTCTAGCCCCTAGCAAAGTCTTGAGACACCAATTTTCTGCTACCGTGCAACTTTTCCATATAGTCGGTGAATCCATATCTATGGAGCCTCCTCCACACTTTCTGCTCACTCTTCCAGTTCTCGCAACCAAAGGGCTCATTTCAATTTAAGTTACCTCCCATATTGAACAACAGGCCAAAGTTCCCAATGATGTATCTCACAATTTGTAGGCCTAGATTTAAACATAGGCTCTTGAGAAAAATACTGGGGTAACAAAACAGAGTCCCATCTATGATTTTAAAGAAAATAATAATGGCCACATAGATCAAACACTTATTATTATAATCCCCATCATACAAATGATCATAGAAACGATGCCTAATAGCAATCGTTAACTGATAGTTCATTTTCCTCCAAACTCTGTCTTTGATTTCTAGACCCCAAAAGGTGAACACGATTTTAACTTGACCCATTGATGCGATCAAATAATAATTGCTCCCTAACATCCCTTTTACATTGGGCCTCTCCAATATATTTAACCTCCACCTCTAAATTGACCCCTTCATTAGCTAAAGGGTCCACAACCTTATTGCCTTCCCTTAGAGTGTGAGTTATGAGAATACTAACATAGTCATTTAATAAATTTTTAGCACTTTCAATCAAATTAGTAATATTCCAAGATGAGGAACTAGTACCTTTAAGAGCCTGAATGATATTGAGGGAGTCCCCTTCCAACCAAATTTTTTAAAATTTGAATCCCTGAGCAAGCTGGAAGCTTTTCAGCATAGCCTGAGCTTCAGCCACATGATTATTTTGGACCCCAAAAGGAGAAGCAATAGCAGCAATACAAACACCTTGAGCATTTCTGATGACTCCTCCCCCACCGGACTTCCTAGGGTTGCCTTTAGCAGCCCCATCAAAATTCACCTTGATCCATCCATGATCAAGAAATCTCTAAACAATATTTTCTCTCCTTGCCTTATTGTCAGATCTACAAACTTTGTGGATTAAGTTCCATTCAGTAAGGATGCCTTTTTCAATTTCATTCATATCAGTAAAAAACCATTGTTTATTGTTCTTGTGAGGAATATTTATGTTTTCTTTTATAGCCCTGCAAACTTTTTCAAAGACCACCTAAGAAGTGCACTTAGCTTCCCTAAATATTCTGTTATTTCTCTCTTTCCATATGCCCCAGCAAGTCATGGGAAGGTTAAAGGACCAAAGGTTCTTGATAAGAAGAAATTTGGTGGGAAAGGTCCATTGCCAAATAATTTCCTTGAGACTCTTGTGCATAACCCAATCAACTTTCCAATTCACCCAAAACTTACTCCAGATTTCCCAAGTGAAGGAGCAATGGATAAACAAATTATCAACTGATTCTTCCTCTTTCTGGCATAGCTCACACCTGTTAGGGAATATAAAACCTCTTCGGACCAAGTTATGAATAGTAAGAATCCTATTGTGAGTAGCAAGCCAAAGGAACATGTTGACTTTAGGGATAAGAATTCTATTCCAAACTTTACCCCATATAGGGTTGCTGATCTGGGTAAAAGTGCTTTTATAGGCTGAGGCAACCATGAAGTCACCCCTTGGATTACTCTTCCAGATGAAAACATCATCAGAATATTTGTTAATAGAAAAGGACAACAACTCATGTTGAAGCAGGGAAAACCCAACATGTATGACATCAAGCCTAACCCATCTGTTCTCCTTCCAGTAGTTACACACCATAGACCCAAACCTCCTTTTAAATTCCTCTTGCAGTCTTGATTAAAGAGAGGTTCATATTTCATCTAAGGATCTTCCCAGGAACCTAATTTTGTCACCTTTTCCAAGGACCCATCCAGCTCCAGCTTTGGCCACTTTTATGGATTTGATAATACTATTCCAAATGAAGGACCCAACATGGATATCTTCAGAGTAGAGGAGAGCCTGGAGAGGTTGACCTTGAATATATTTGTCAAACCAAATCTGGTTCCAATCTTTCTTAATGTCATAAGCTCTCCATATTTGTTTAGCAAGAAGAGCTTTATTAAAAGTTTTGAGAGCTTTAATACCAAGACCTCCTTTACTCTTTGGCTTACACACTTTATCCCAGGCAACCAAGGATAATCTCTTTTTTTTTTCAACCCCTAACCAAAGAAATCTCTTCTGAATCCTTTCTAAGGCTTCAACAAATTTAGCTGGGATGCCAAATAGACTGAGAGCATAGACATGGAGATTCTGGAGAGTGGCTTGAAGGAGCTGCAACTTTCCAACCTGAGACATGGATCCTTTCTAGCCAGCAAGTTTTTTGTTGAGTTTGTCAATTAACATATTCTAGAAGGAGTTTGGGGGAACTAATCCCAAAGGGAGACCTAGATAAGTGGAGGGGAGCATTTCCACCTTGCACCCAATGATATTAGCAATTCTCTGTCGTCTTATGATAGGAGTATTCATGAAGTATATAGCAGAATTGTCCCAATTGACTTGCTAGCTAGTAGCCAAAGAATAAGAATTAAGAGCACCTTTAAATGCAGCAACCTCCCCAACAGAAGAGTATCCCATTAAGTTAGTATCATCAATAGATTGTTGGTGAGAACAAAAAACATTAGCAGAGGAAGCTTGAAGACCTTTGATAATTTTATTCACTTTCATTTTTTGGATTAGTCTGCTCATGCTCTCCGCCAAGATGGTGAAAAGGATAGGAGATATGGGATCTCATTGTCTAAGCCCCCTAGACGATTTAAAGAATTTAGAAGGAGATCCATTAATGAGAATTGAAAACATTGGGGTGCAGACCAACTCTCTGATAATTTTGATTATCTTCTCAACAAATCCAAAAGCCTCCATAATTTTGAAAAGAGCTTGCCAATCCACTCTATCATAAGCTTTCGCCAGATCCAACTTTATCATAAATCCTTCTTTATTGGCAGCATCGAGGGAGTGAATATTCTCATGCACAAGAATGATAGAGTCCAAAATTTGCCTACCAAGAACAAATCCTTTTTGCTCCTCAGAGATGATAAAGGGGAGGATAGCCAAAAGTCTAGAAGTCAAAACTTTAGATATGATCTTATAAAAGGATTTACATAGACTTATTGGCCTAAATTTTCCCATGGAATCTGCCCTAGCCACCTTACGAATTAAGGCAATTAAAGTGGAGTTGATTTCCTTAAGGATTCTTCTTGAAACAAAAAATTCTTTGATCGCATTGACCGTGTCTTTTCCCACAATATGCCAAATTCCTAGAAGAAGAACATGGGGAAGCCATCAGGTCCCGGAGCCTTATCCCCTTGAAAGGACAAGACAAATTTTTTAATTTCCCCAACAAAGGGGATAGTAGAAAGGGCCTTATTCTAATTAGGATTAATAATCTTGGGGATGATGTCAACCAGATCCTATTGTTGAGTATAATCAATCTCCTTGCTACTGGTGAGGAGCCAAGAAAAGAAACTAACAACTTCATCCCTAATATCATCCTCATTAAGAAGAATTTTGTCCTCAACAATTAATCTAGAAATTCTATTTGCAGCTTTATGTTTCATAGAAGTCACGTGAAAAAATTTAGTGTATCTGTCCCCAGCCTCCAGCCAAATAGCCTTGGATCTCTACCTCCAATAGATTTCCTCCCTAGAAATAATATTGTGAAGTTTGACTAATATATCATCTTCCTTAGCCTTGGGATACTTTTTATAGCCAGCTTTTTGTATTGAGTTTTGGATCTATTCTAATTCCTCCTTCAGCTTTTTTTTGAGTCAAAAATATCACCAAAGACATTCTTGTTCCAGATCTTAATGTTATCTTTGATGTTTCTAAGTTTTTTGGCAACTTTGTACACGGTTGTTCCATTCACATCAATATTCCACCAGTTGGTGATGGATTTTTCCAGAGAGGGGTGAGAGATCCACATTTTCACAAACTGGAAAGGGAAGCACTGTTTACTCTTAATGGACTCTGCAACAAAGGGAATGGGATAATGATCCAAACCAATTCTATTGACAACTAACAGGGAGCATCTATGAGAAAGAATCCAATCATTAGTAATAAGGGATCTATCAAGTCTTACCTGAATGAGGTCTTCTCCATCCCTACGATTAGACCAGGTGTAAGAAGCTCCAGTAAGATCCATATCAATAAGAGCATTGACATTGATGAAGTCCATAAAATCAGATCTGTTGTCCAGTTGGGCTTGAGTTCCTCCAAATTTTTTAGTTCCTTGCAAAGGAGTATTGAAATCTCCCATCAACAACCAGCTATTCTTAGGAAAAGATCTTCTTTTCTGCTAGATTTTATCCCAAAATTTACTCCTAGCAGCTTTAGAATTAGGGGCATAGATATTTGTGACCACCCATTCCTTTCCTTCAGAGATGCTTTTAACTTTGATAGATATAACATTACCATCTTCATCAATCATTTCTCCTAAAATAGTTTTCTTGTTCCAAAAAATAGCCACCCCACCAGATGCCCCATTCGAGCTACTACCACAGACCCCTCCATTTTTAAAGAAGTTAAAATTCTCAACTTTCTCCTTACTCATTTTGGTTTCCTGCACCAAGATAATATCTGACTTATGGTCTCGAATGAGATTCCATAATATATCCTATTTGTTAAAACCATTTAGGCCTCTAATGTTCCATGAGATTACCTTCATTTGGAAACCTGGGGGCAGGATTCCTCTATAGTTTTCTGCCTTCCATCAGCTATGTTTTTCTTACTCTCCTGGTCCCTATGCCATTTCATGGTTTTACATCCCTGCGGAGATTTGAATAGACCAATATCAGCCTTGGATCTAGTCCTAGTTTTCACCCCATTAGGGCATCCTACCTTCTTATTTTTCTTTTTTCCATTCCCTGTTATATCTTCCTCATGCTCATCTCTGGGATCATCTTGCATGTTATTCCACAATTCTCCTCTTTTCTGGGATGAAGTGGGTGTATCAACTCCAATATTCTAGAATAACATGTTTAGATTAACCTTAGGTGATCCAAACTTGTTCTTCCTTCCAAAGTTAACTTCATGTCCTTCAAAATCATTTGGACACTCTTCATCTCTTTTTATTGCTGAAACTTGAAGGCTTCATGTTGAGTTTCAGTTGCATCCTCAATCTCACCTTCTTCAAGAATCTCTTCAATGATTGCAATCTCTTCCTCCTGAGCCTATAGGGCCTCAAAAGTATTGACTGTTTTGAACTCAAACCCACTGATTTCATTCTTTTTATCTTCCTCCAAAGGGGGAGCCTTAAGAGGGTTAGCATTTCTATCTCCTTCTGATAAGTCTTGTATGTTACTAGGAATTCCACTTCCTACTTCCATATTACTAACTTCCTTAATATTATTCTTTTCTTTCCATACCTGTTTATGGGGATTGTTAGCCTTGATAGGTTTTTTAGGGTTACTAGGGAAAGCCTTAGCCCAGTGACCAACTTTCTTACAAGAAAAGCACACAAAGGGGAGGGACTCAAACTTTATTGTCTATTCCCATAATCCAAGTTTGGAACTTATATCAATAGAGCAAGGAAGATCCATCTTCTATGAAATATTGACACAAAAATGCACTTAAACTAGCCTCTTTCGAGTTGCAGTCATTGGATATATCACAAAAAGCTCCCCAAAGGAGTTCGCTATTCTTGAGAAAACATCCTCAACCCAGAATTCAAGTGGCAAGCTAGGAAACTATACCTAGACTGGAGTAGATTCAAAGAAAGAATCATTGAGTTCCATAATAGGAGACAATTTTCTCATGGATAGGGAAGATTTACCAAACATCCAAGGACCACTACTTAATGTTGCTTCCATATCTTCGCCACAAGAAAAGGAGAAAACAAGAAAACCTCTTGATAGGGCTGAAACATCAACCTGACCTTTTAGCCTCCATTTTCTCTTAACAAAAGACCTAACATCTTCAATATTGGGTTGTGGTCCAGCAAACTTCCCCACCAGAGAGAAGGCCATTAAAGAAATGCTATGATCAATAACCAAATCTGGAAAACCAATAGCTAGTTTACCTATTTTTCTATCAAAGATGTCTTCCACAAAGGGAAAGGATGATTTTCCAGTTGGTTTATTTGCAAAAAAACTACTCCAGGGTTTGAGAGCCTTCACCTCTGTAGTCTTTTCTAAGTCAACTTTCACCACCTCAGGACCCAATTTTGGAGAATCTATCATCTTTTTGTTGGCATTTTTGATGATTATGTTGTGATTGTCATTGATGGACACACACTTGCATTGAGACTACTTTTATGTATGAGTTATGCTCAACTGACAATTGTTCTAATCGGTATGATGCATTATATTCCTTAGACTATTGGTGTTTTGTAGAAAGTAATTACCGATTTGAAGTGGTATGTTGACCCCAAGTGGTTTGAGGATCTCAAGCGGCACAAAGGATCAAAGCGGAAGAACACATATTTCCCAATCTTCATTTTGTCAAACTGGCAATCAGTATTTTTCTTGAGCCGGTATTTTGAATGATCCAGTAATACTCTGTGATGAGTTACCAACCGAAATTTTGTGATGAGTTACCGTCCACCGATTGTTTGATGGTGCCGACAATTTAACGGTGCTTTTTGTGTTGTGTTACCAGATACATCTAGATGCATTGAACCTAGGAAATTGTATTGTAATCCTATTGGACCGACATGAAATCAGATTCCTTTATAAGGACATCATGTCTAGGGTTTTAGGTTGTTGGTGTTGTTGATGTTGTTGCTATGGTTTAAGGTGGTTGAGGAGTTAGAGAGTATGAATGTGTAGAAGACTGAAGTAATGCTGTAATGCATTAGGAATGAGCTATCAAGGATCTAACCAAGCAATCTGTGCTATTAGCTAGATCACTAACTTGTTGATTACTCACATCTTCGACAAGTCTGTGGCCCTTAACTGGGCAGGAACAAAAGCCTCTTGTAAATCCTCTAACAAGGTGGTTCACATCTGTGGATCTAAAATCCTTAATCGGTCTGGTTCCTATTCTGTAGATAGCTACTTGTGAGTTCCATCTCACCATAGTTTTTCCCTTTTGGGTTTCCACGCCAAAATCATTTGTGTTATGGTGTTTGTGCTTCTGTGGGTGAATGCATTATTTTCTATTTGGTTTGCATGTGTGCTAACCGGTTTGTTTGCTAAACTACTTTACTGCTTTACTATTACTCTTGCAAAGTGCTTAAGTGCAAAGATTTTTGGCATACTAATTCACCCCCCTCTTAGTATTCATCAATTGGTATCAGAGCCAACCTTTCTATAAGTTTAACCACTTGAAAAGAGATATGGGGGAATACACATTGAGGGAACTTACTCATCAACTCACTCAGTCTGAGAAAGCCTATGATGATATTATGGTCAAATATAAGGCTTCTCAAGCAAAAAGGAGAGAACATGCTGAAAAGTTGATGGAGCTATCTGAAAAATAGTTATTCTGATGAAGCGGACATGGAAGCCCTGATTCAAGAAGTAGAAAAGATGAATGAATCCAATTCCAACCTAAGAAAATAATTGGAAGGACTGACTATCTGAATGTGTTAAGAGCTTGAGAACTAGAGGAAAGCTGAAGATCTAGTCAAAGACAAAGATCATGAAAACTCCAAGTTGAAGCAAGAGATCAGTGCCCTAACTGCTCAACTCCATGCAAGCAAAGTGGAAAAGGAAGACATGCAAGGAGAACTGAATAGTGCCATCTCTAAGAATGAAAACTTGATGGAAACAAATGCTGCTATTTCCAAAGAACTCTCTGAGTCAAAGGAAATACTTGCTAAGTTCAACAAGAGTACTATCAACCTAGAGCAAAAGCTTGAATCTGCCAAACCTATCAAGAATACTGATGGACTTGGTTATTCTGGTCATGAGGAAGATGAGACCTTTGATATAAATGATGGAGCATCAAAGAAACAATCGACATCAAAGGATAAAGGTAAAAAAAAGTTTAAACCTATTTGCTTTAACTGTTGTAAAGAAGGACATACTGCCAATGTGTGTAGGAGTAAGGCTTAGAATAATTTTCCTTATTTTCTAAATGATAAGCCTAGATCCTATAAATTCAATGGTAACTGTTATGCATGCAACAAGTTTGGGCATAGAGCATTTGAATGTAGGTCTGCTATGAATAACACTTGAAGATATCCTCAGAGGAGCCAACGAGTTGGTCCTAAACCTTTTGTGAATCGGAATCACAACTGGTTTAATGCCTTCAATCATCAGTTAAGAAGCTGTGGCTATGAAGCAGCAACCGGATGGAGAGAAAACTATTTGATCTATCATAATCATAGTCACACTACTGCAACATGTAGGAGAAAGAATGACAACATGACTAATGGACCTTGGAGAGCACTCAGATTGGTCTGCTATCACTGCAACAAACCGGGTCACATTGCCAGATTCTGTAGATCAAGAAAGAACATATCTGATGATATACTGGTCACTCTAGAAGGAAAGATTGATATTGACATTGTTCAAGAGGATATGAACAAAACCTAGAAGAAGAAACCAATGGTGTTACAAGAAGAACCGGTTTCTGCACCTAGAGTGGAAATAGTAGAACCGACAAACTAAGCATCAAAAAAGCTTAGGGGGAGCAAATGGCAAAATGTTTTGAACCCTCAGTTTACACTAGTAAAAGACCTTAACTGGTATACGATACCTGTCATTTGGTGGAAGACCGGAAATGGTAAAAGGCAAATTAGGGTTTATGACCTAATGGTGGAGCATTAATTGCGGTAGGTGAGGAATATGTTTAAAAGGAATTTTCAAATCATTTCTCACTGTCATTTCTTGAAGCGAAGAAGGTTTTCAAGTGTAGAGCGATGAAAAAGTGATTTGTGTTGCGACTCAAAGAAATTTTAGAAACCTTGAAGGAGATTCAAAATCAAATTGCAATCGGTCAAGAGAAGAACTCAAACTGGTGATTTAGCAACCGACGAAATGGAAGGCGAAGTGGAAGTTGCAAAGCCCTAAATTCTTGATTTTTGAAAGGTATTTCTTGATCTTTCTATTTTATCATGGCTTCCGCATTGCATGATAGTTCTAGTACAACTGTCGATTCTATGGATTTTATTCAAAGAAAATCTAAATATAATGCTTTGTCACAAGTACTGGCTAAGGTTATAGTAGAAGAAGGGATTTCAGATTATATAGACTGCGAAATTGAAGACCTAGGGTCTCTTATGATCCATTCACGTCTAGGTCTATTTTGTGGGAAAGATAAAAAGATGAAACTGGAATATAGCATTTTGGAGAAGAAGAAACTTCACAATGCGGTTTACTTCCTAGAAGATTTCATAGATGACCACATTAGAATTATTCTGAGCAGAGTTCATAGTGACAAGATGTACCTGGAGAGAATACATGATATCACTCCTCAAGCTATTCATGTCATCATCAGTTTCTGCAATACAGGGGAAGTGCCAGCCCTAAGAAAGGTCAACAAGATAGAAATGTTCAAGCTCACCGGTTCAGTGAGTGACTCATGAGGAATGACTATTAATTCCATCAAGGATGACCTCATGAAATATGCATGCATGGTGATTGGATACCGGACGTTCTTAGCCAACAGAATTAACTTTTTATCTATTGCAGCGGTGAATGTCGCTTATCGGATTATCAAGGAAGATGCATCATTTGACCTCTGCACTGGTATGCAAAGGCAACTCCTATTGAATCTTAAATCAATCAAATAGGATAATGCATTGAAGTTCAAGTTTGGTCAGCTACTGGTCAGATTATTCTTTTATTTCCAAGGTTACTTCCCAGGAGTGGGAGACATTTAGTGGTCTACGAACCAACCGATTACCAAGCAGATCAAAGAAAGTTTACAAGCAGTCAGAACGAGCTACCCTATTGTTCTGAACAAGTACTTTGATGAGTTCAGAAGTAAGATGAGCCCAAGGATGAGGATATCTGATGACATATTCAAGAAGTATGAAAATGATATATGCTTTATCATCAAAGTTGGTCAATGCATAATGGAGGCCATTGAGCCTAGACAGGGAGAAGTGGAGCCTATGGGCTATGAGGTGATGTATGATATGCTGGATGGGTATGCATCTACCCTAATTGCCTCACCCCTAGATCCCAAGGCAAAGAGAACCGATACCTATTTGGAAAGGGTTGCACCGGTTGTAGAACCTCCTAAAAAAGAAAGGAAAGGTAGTACCTTCAGCATCGGCACCAGTAACGATAGCCAGTCCCAAAGTGACCAAGCGATCACCTGCAAAGAAGAAACTGGTAGATACACTTGCCAAAGTCTTTGAGAGAAAGAGGAAGACAAGGAATGCCTCACCGGACTCAGAAGAAACTGTGTCTGAGGAAAAACCTAAGAAGACAAGACAAGCAAAGAAAAAGACAAAGAATGAACCGGCATCATTGGCACTAGTAAATATTGACATCTCCTCCTATAAACCTTTGACACATTGTCAAAGAACTATCAAAAACATTAGGAGAAAAGTGTTGAATGATTTGATTGATTGGTTTGATTATTTCAATGATGATGAAAAAGAAGCAGTTGAAAAAGAAATCATTAAGTATTTATGTGTTAATGACCAGTCGCCCTCAAAAATTAGATCTGAGACATTGGATTCTTTTTATAAGTCCCTAGATAATAAATGGTGCATTGCCATAGAGAAAGAATAGGAAATCAGGGAGAAAATTTTTGCTCAATACTTTCCTGACCTGTCCAATTCAGAGTTATTTGATGTCATCAACCAAAATAAAGGACTCTTCTTCACCAGAAGAAGAAGACTCTGGTTGTTGGAAGGAATAATTGATGATGTTGAAAAAGACACTCATCTACACATGACAACAATGGTTCATATGCATAAAGTGCTTCAAGCTAGCAAGAAGGTTGAACAAGAACCGACAGTGATAAAACTAGATGAAGTGTTTGATGATGAAGGAAATCAGGTTGTTGAACCTATCGACACTATTGATGTCGATGCTCTAGATGGAAAGGATGTTGCTTAGAGTACACCATCGGAAGCAATAGGACAGGAGAAGCAAGTAGAATAGGAAGTAAAGCAAAAGGAAACTGAGGATAAGAAGGAGGAAGCAAAGAAGAAAGCAGAAGAGGAGAAGAAGAAGAAGGATGAAGAGGAGAAAAAGAAGAAGGATGAAGACTACAAGAAGAAGAAAGCAGAAGAGGAGAAGAAGAAGAAGGATGAAGAGGAGAAAAAGAAAAAGGAAGAGGACAAGAAAAAGAAGGAAAAAGATGAGGAGAAATGGAAACAGGAAGCAGAGAGAAAAGAAGAAGAAGAGAAAAGAAAAGAAGAGGATGAAGAGAAAAAGAAACAAGAAGATGCAAGGAAGAAGAAAGAGGAAGAGGATGAGAAGAAGAGAAAGGAAGAGGAGGAGCAAAAGGAAGAAGAAAAGAAGAAAGAGGAAGATAAGGAAGAGGAGAAGAGAAAGGAAGTAGAGAAGAAGAAGGTAGAGGAGGATAAGGAAGAGGAAAAGAGAAAAGAAGTAGAGAAGAAGAAGGTAGAGGAGGAAAAGGAAGCAAAAGAAACATAGAGCAGACAGATGAAGACTCCTAAGGCAATCGATAGTCAAGCCAAACCAGCTGACCTCACCAGTCCCATTGACCTCTAGTCTGCAAGTGAAATGGAGCTACTGCAGAGCATCAAGGTTGCTCAAGAATGCCTTGAAGTGATATGGAGGAAAAAGGAGCAAGATGTGATCCGAGCGGCGGTGGACACTCTTACCAGTTTGTTACCCGACACAAACTTCCCCATTACTGACTCATCATTGGCCCAATTAAAGCTCCTATGCACAATAGTGGATGATCAAGTGCAGAGCTTAGAGGAGGTAGCAGAGGCAAATGCCAAGAAAGAGCATCAAAAGGCTCTCAACATTGCCCTGGTGAAGAAGCTTAACGAGTTCTGGTCTAAATTGCAAAAAGCACAGAAGGATATAAGGAATGCTCTAGATGAGGGAAATATACTAATATGTAAGATTTGCCAACCCCATCTCTTTTATGATGATGTTCTTGTATAGGA
The DNA here is from genome assembly GCF_030272615.1 of Cryptomeria japonica. Classification (NCBI taxonomy): domain Eukaryota; kingdom Viridiplantae; phylum Streptophyta; class Pinopsida; order Cupressales; family Cupressaceae; genus Cryptomeria; species Cryptomeria japonica. The sequence goes on from NC_081407.1 coordinate 210,505,438, forward strand.
GCAGAAGCTTCAAACTGACTTGCAGTTGTATATGAGTAGCTACCATATGACTCTTTTACAACTTATGGGCAAATCGTTCACTGGTTTCACATCCAGTCTGCCAAATTAGAGTTGGAAATAAGCAACTAGACTTGAGATTTGCAGGAACTCCAACTGGTTCTACTCCCACACTTACAGATTCTTCAAAGATGTTATCTCAATCTGGATGCTTTAAAAGTGACTCAGGAGATGAGCGCACTAGATGCCATGGAAGAACAAGTCTCCCAGATGCAGACAGAGAAAGAAGTGGCAACCTCCCTACTTGAGTCCTGGTCCTTATCTATGAAACAACTTTTGTAGGACTTCAAATATGTTTTTGATAAGTTTTATTCCTTATTGTCATAAACTCTTATTCTTTTAATCCTAATGACACAGGTGTTAATCTGTAATATATTATTGTCATTGTTGGTAAAGGGGGAGAAGTATAAATTTTGAATGTTTTGATGTATACTTTCATGTTATTTCTATTAAGAAGTAGTATACATTGTATTTTCTACAAAAGGGATAGTGTATATGCTTAGGGGGAGTAATTTTGATTCTGGCATATTTTTGTTGTAAAACACTTAGATGTCAAAATTTCCTAAGTGTTGCCATCAATTCCAAAGGGGGAGTTTGTTGGCATTTTTGATGATTATGTTGTGATTGTCATTGATGGACACACACTTGCATTGAGACTACTTTTATGTATGAGTTATGCTCAATCGGCAATTGTTCCAACCGGTATGATGAATTATAGTCCTTAGACTATTGGTGGCTTTGCAAAAAGTAATTACCAATCTGAAGCGGTATGTTGACCTCAAGCGGTTTGAGGATCTCAAGCGGCATGAAGGATCAAAGCGATAGAACACATATTTCCCAGTCTTCATTTTGTCAAACTGGCAACCGGTATTTTGCTTGAACCGATATTTTGAATGAACCGGTAATACTCTGTGATGAGTTACCAACCGACATTTTGTGATGAGTTACCATCCATCGATTGTTTGATGGTGCCGACACTTTAACAGTTCTTTTTGTGTCGTGTTACCAAATACATCTAGATGCATTGAACCTAGGAAATTGTATTGTAATCCTATTGGACCGACATGAAATCAGATTCCTTTATAAGGACATCATGTCTAGGGTTTTAGGTTGTTGGTGTTGTTGATGTTGTTGCTAGGGTTTAAGGTTGTTGAGGAGTTAGAGAGAGTATGAATGTGTAGAAGATTGAAGTAATGCTGGAATGCATTAGGAACGAGCTATCAAGGATCTAACCAAGCAATCTGTGCTATTACCAAGATCACTAACTTGTTGATTACTCACATCTTCGACAAGTCTGTGGCCCTTAACTGGGCAGGAACAAAAGCCTTTGTAAATCCTCTAACAAGGTGGTTCACATCCATGGATCTAAAATCCTATTGCAAGGTAGTCTTTAATCGGACTTATCTCCTAACAGAGATTGAGATTCCTAACATGATCTGTTCTGGTAAAGAACATTGTAAGACCTTAACCGGTCTGGTTCCTATTCTGCAGATAGCTACTTATGAGTTCCATCTCACCGTGGTTTTTCCCATTTGGGTTTCCACATCAAAATCTCTTGTGTTATTGTGTTTGTTCTTCTATGGGTGAATGCATTATTTTCTATTTGGTTTGCATGTGTGCTAATCGGTTTGTCTACTAAATTGCTTTACCAGTTTACTATTAGTCTTGCAAAGTGTTTAAGTGCAAAGATTTTTGGCATACTAATTCACCCCCTCTCTTAGTATTCATCACTTTTTGTGGTTAGGAGGAGGGTCTCGTTGCCGTGGGTCCCCATCCAGTCTCCTATCCTCATCATCCATTGCTTGCCCTTGAGCTACAGAGGTAGTAGAACCAAAGGACCTAGCCTCGTTGTTCCCTCCATTTCCAGGATTCAAATTTCCCTCTGCTTGTGTTGTTCTCCCCATTTCTCTCTCAACCCTTTATCTCCCTCTTTTCCGTGATTTGTTTGAATGTTTTGGTGCATGTGTGTTATCGACATGCATAGATGGATTTGGATGGTGTTGATAGTACATTTGAAAATCATGTCATTAAGAAAGAGTACCACTTCTATATCAGTGATGATAAGGAGCATGACACACTTTCTGTACAACATTGCTTTAAGAATTTTTTTGAATATTTGAAAGAGAGAGGCATAACAATAGTTAAACATTTTGTTTGGTTTGATGGATGTACGACACAATTCAAATCTTTGAGGCCATTTTATGCACTATGTATATATCATCTAAATGACAAAATACCACATGTTTGGAGTTTTTTTTAGAGTGGTCATGGAAAGGGTGAACATGATGGTGCAGGAGCTTGTATCAAATGTGATCTAAGAAAGCATCAAATAAATTACACAGGAGATCGTATAGATGATGCACATGATGTTGTTGAATGGTGTATTTGAGCAACCTAATTATCCTAGTGAATCATCATCGAGTACATACATACCCATTCCATATAGAGTGTTTTGGGAGATAATCGGTACGTGTTCTCTTTTAGTGTTTTATTTAAATTTTTTAAATTTTTTTAAAAATGTTCCTAGTTCAAATGTTTCAATTTAACAACTTGATCTACATGTATGTTCGTGTCAACATGTACATTTTGCAGATGTGGATAGAAGATCAATGCATGGATGCAAGAGCATGGAGGGAACAAGATATTTCCATTGTGGCATGAGTATAGATAATCGCCCATGGACATTATACACTAGGGATTATTCATGTTTTTGTTCTGATTGCATTTTGGAAAACTATGTTGATTGCAAGAACCAAGAGCTTTGATATGGTAGTGAATGGAAATTGGTGCCACTAGATGTTTCTGACACATACGACGATTCAAATGAGGATGACATCTTTGAAGACATTCCTTTGATTTTTGGTGATTATGATCACATTTCAGGATTGATGAAAAAAGGTACATATGACATACACACATATATTTAAAGTATATATATATATATATATATATATCCTTAAAAAAAAGTTGCGTACATGTAAATATTTCCTTAAAAATGACGTGTTTATAATTTATTTAATTTGTTTCAAATTGCAGGAGATATATTTGTAGTCATAGAAGAAGATGGAAATATAGAAGGTGTTAGTTATTATTTATTGCATTGCACAAAAGAGAGAAAGAAGTTAATGAAATTTGAAATGAGTGATGGAATGTCATTTCCCACAAGTTTGAACTGATTTGAATATGTATGTACAAATCTCTTACGTGCAAATTTTCAATTTCTCACATTTCTTATATACATGTACATGCAGGCTCAGTTGTAGTGCAAGGGACATATTTCAAACAAGTTCAAATTATTCAGCATGGGATTCATTTCACTAAATACCAAATTGACAACAAGGTATATCAGTATAACCACTTGGTCATTGTTTCTCGCCTAATTCTTCAAACAATTCCACTTCGTGGGTGGTCTCAAAAGTGGAGACTAGATAGTGAAGATCATGACAAAATATTAAGTGTTATTGAAGAGCATTCTAAACCACTTGATGTGGTATGAACTATATATTTCTAGTAATCCAAAGTACATGTGGTTCAACCCATGAATTGAATTAATACTTGATAAATTAGAACTTATCTTGTTTTGAAACTTGGATAAATATTTTCAGATCTATATATATATGGCTTGTGTGGACCATATATTTTTTAAGTTTAAATACATGAAATTTTTAATTATATCAAATTCTAGGATGTATGAAGTTAATTTGTATGTATTTTAAATAATATTTACATGCATGTATGTAAAGTAAATTGGGACATGTGGATGAGTTGAAAATGTGTTAAAAGGCAGGCGATGTATGCAGTTGATTAGGATGTACATAGTAGATATCTAATTCTAAATGCATGTATATAGTACATATCTAATTCTAAATGCATGTAATTTGTAAGTTGTTAAAATAATTTAATTAAAAATGCATATTTAAATTAGAATGTACATGTGTAAAATTGATATATTAAATTAGGACATACATGTGTAATAATTGAAGAGCGGTTTGAACCACTAAGTGATGTGTTGTGAACTATTTAACTTGTATACATACCTAGAAGTACATACCATGTGAACTATTTAGTACATGCTACATGTAGTAAAATTTACATGTATACATGTTACATGTAGTAAAATTTAAAATTTAAAATTATAAAAATATCAAACTTTTTTTAATCTATCTACATGTACACATGTAAATTCAGTCACATATACATATATATCAATTTGAAAGTTTTAGAGAACATGTGCATTCTTGATCATATATATTTAAAGTGTACATAAGTAATCTAACATGCACATGCATTCAATCATATATATAATTATCTGAATACAAATGATGCAATATATTTAATCCAGGATCAAATGCACAAACTATAAATGTATATATATTTAAGTATAATCTAAGCATACATGCACATGATATATATAATTTCCAGTCAATTGAACATAAATTGTATAAAGTACATATAATCTAACATGTACATGTGCATGAAATATATAATCTGATCAAACACAAATTGTATAAAGTATAATCTAGTCTAAACTTCATACATGCATGAAATATATAATCTCATCAAACACAAACTAGGTATAAAGTATAATCTAGTCTAGACTTCATACATGCATGAAATATATAATCTCATCAAACACAAACTAGGTATAAAGTATAATCTAGTCTAAACTTCATACATGCATGAAATATATACTCTAATCAAACACAAACTAGGTATAAAGTATAATCTAGTCTAAACTTCATACATGCATGAAATATATAATCTCATCAAACACAAACCAGGTATAAAGTATAATCTAGTCTAAACTTCATACATGGATGAAATATATAATTTGATCAAACACAAACCAGGTATAAAGTATAATCTAGTTTAAACTTCATACATGCATGAATATATATAATATGAAAGTCTATAAAAAGATAAACAAATGAGCTATAAAGTCCAGCAAATAAATAGGGATCATGTCGGCCACAAACAAAGCGACCATCTGAGGGAGAGTCCTAGTGAGAGTCTGGATGTCCAATAGACCCCTGCAAACGTAGAATTTATTTAAATATTAAATATAGATCTCTCTAGACACATGTACATCAAATCCGATTAGAGTTAAATTAAAATTAAAATATAAATTGTAACGCATGTATACATACATGTACATATATACAAAAAACCATAACTAACCTGTCCACTAACAACATCAAAAGAATCTCTCCTACGCACATGCTCAGAGCTCAAGCTAGGATTAACATGAGATAACTGTTATACACACACACACACACACACACACAGATATATATATATATATATATATATATATATTTAACTCTCTAAAAACTAATATCCCCCCAAAACTACCTAGCCATTGCCTTTCAAATATTCAAATTTGTCAACTTTGGGAAAATGACATAATTTGATCAAAAAATCCTAACCACTAACATGAAATGTCTTATTAGACTATCTTGAATCCTTCTAGAGTCTCTAAACCATAAATTCCTATTACATCTTTTTTTTTGGTCCTAAGGTCCTTACCAAGCCCTTTAGGACAAATTACAAACTTATTACATTTTTCATCATTAAAGGCCATAATGGGCCTCAATACATCATAATTGATTGGCTCTTTATTCCCATGACCTTCAAAGGTCTTTAATGGCTTCATTGAGTTCTTTGGTCTTCTAGGTGCTCCTGCACCATGCTCCCCAAAAATGAAAAAACTCTTGTCCCAAGAGTTTTGTTTGAGTTTGCCTCAATCAATTGGCCAATGCCTCCTCATTGATTGGTCTCCCAATGTGATATTTTTCCTTCCATCACCTGCACTCACTTTGCCAAAAACATTAGAATGAAAATTAAATTTATTAGGTCTTGTTTTCGGGTCAGACTACTGCCTTGTTGTCCCATATGACTTTGCCATTCTATAGTGGTTTGTTGTTTGTTGCACCACCTGAACCTGTTCTCCCTTCATCTGACCTTCTAATGGATATTTGATAGTGCCTATTTAAACATATTTCAAGTCCCAATCGGTTGCTCTTTTAGGACTGATCTGCTGCTCTATCATAACCAATTTTTTGTCACCTTGGGTTTGTTTCCCCCAACTAGTATCATACTCATCTTTACCCTGCACATTCAATGGAATGCTTCTTCCAAAACACATCACCATCTTCTCACTACTCCTATAAACCAGAGGTTGTAACTTATATCTTTGTCCACCCTTATGCATAATGTAGGCATTTGAGTAACCATCATGAAGAGTTCTTCTTGCCCATTGCCATGGTCTACCCAAAATTATATGCCCACAACTCATAGGTATGATATCACACATTACCTGATCATGATAGTGACCAACTGAAAAATTAATAAGAGCTCTCTATCTAACCTCCACATTCAACACTTGATCAACCCAAGTGGCCTTGTAAGGGTTAGGATAATCTACTGTTGTCAATCCTAGCTTAGTCACCATATCAACTGAAACCAAATTGTTATGTGAACCAAAATCTATATTCAATTGACATAATTTACCCTTGCTCAAACAATATGTTCTAAAAAATGTTCACCTTTGGTTCTTGTATTTGCTCACCTTGTCCCACCATAAGGAATTCTCCCTCTGTCTCTAGATATGCTAGTACTAGTCCATTGCTTTCCTTCTTCTCTTCTTCTTGTGTTAAACCCACTCTTCTCTCTTTTCCTTTATCTGATTCAATCCACTTAGAACACCTAAAGGATTGATGACCTACCTCATTACAATAAAAACACTTTCCTTGAAAGGTTCCACTTCCTCTTCCTACTCCAAATCTTCCACCTCTATGGTTGTATCCTCCTCTTGGTTCTGTAGTAGTCCCCTTGTCTTTATCCTTTTCTCCCAAGTCTGATTTGTTCTTCCTCCTCTTCCTCTCATGAATCCACCTCTTCTATTGTTTCCTTGTCTTTCATTCTTCCTCTTCAACTTCTCTTCTACTCTCACTACTAACTGAAAACATTCTCCAAAGTTTCTTGGCATATTCAACCCTATCTCATCCTGAATATTAAACTTGAGGCCATTGATGTATCTAGCCACCTTCTCATCTTCATCTTCTACTCCTCCCCTAATGCTCAAGGTGTGAAGTTGTTCAGTATAGGACATTACATCTAACTCCCTTTGTCTCAAGTTGTTCCTCCTCAGCTTTATCTAGATTGCAAAGCCTAACGACACAAATTGACTCCTCACCATAGTCTTAATCCTCTCCCAATTTGAAATTTTATTCAATCCCCTATCCTCTCTCTCATTTTGAATACTTTTCCACCATGTAAGGGTTGTTCCCTTTAGCCTTTCTTTTGCTATTTTCAGCTTCTTGTCTCCATCTATATCCTCTAGATCAACATAGTTCTCAAGTGCCTCTATCTAACCAAGCACTTATTCACTCTACATATTGCCTTGGTAGATTGGTAAATCAACTTGTGTCTTCATACTAGTACCTTGTACTGCCTTAATCAACCTTATGAATCTCCTCTCCTCAGGGTCTTCTTCATCCCCATGTCTCCCATGTGCTTTCTCATCTCCTTCTTGTTTTCTTCATGATTCTCTTCTCTTCGAGAGTCTCTTCTAGAGTCTCTTCTTTCTTTCTCTAAGGCTTCTATCCTTCGTAATAATTGAAGTCTCTCCCTTCTCATTTGTCTTTCTTCCCTTTCCTTGGTTGCCTCTAACTCTCTATTCTCTCTTGCCATTTGGTTTTTAGGTGCCATGTTCTAGTTTGTTGGTTTTCCTCCTTAAAGATCTACTAACTGAAGCTTTGATACCACCTGATGTAGAGGAAGGGTGTGATAAAAGAGCCTTTAATATTTATAAGGTAAATACAAGGTTCAAACCCCTAGGCCTACTAGCACCTAGATGGCTTAGATAGGTCAAATGCAAACCAAAACTTCTCCAAATCATTCCAAAGGTATGGAATGTTTATAAAACTCTCAAATAAGTTGTTTCAATTAGTTTTGTGGTTCTAAGAACTTGTCTCTATGCAAAACCCTCTTTTTAGTCTTTTAGCCTAGTTGCCCAATTAGCCCTCTAGCGAAGAAGATCAATTAGTTTCACTGAACTTTTCCAAACAAATAAACATAAAAATAACATATTATGACACCCTTTTGGCTCTAATTTGACATACCAAAATATTACATGAGGTTACTTTGGAAAGTATATGTTGTCCTACAACTGTACATCGTTTTGAGACTCCAAAAATGGTCAATTTACAAAGGAGGTCTATGATGTATTAACTCCCTGACTCCCAAAATTTAAAAAGTAGTCCAATATTGTGTAAAACTAAGTAATATTCAATTGGTTTCAAGGTTTAACCTCCCTAAGTGCAAGATCCCAAATTTAGCCTTCCTTAAACCCTTAAAAGTAGGGTTTCACACATACCCCTCTTCCAAACTCTATACCACCAAAATCATGATGGATTAACCTTTAATAGGAAATTTATTGACACTATCAATCATAAAATATACCTCTCCTTAAGTTGGATTTTCTATGTTGCTCCTTAGCAAGCAATTTCAATGCATTTTCACTACTTTCCAATGGTGATCACCCTTCTGTCAACCTTATCTGCACATTATTAGGTTATAAAATAATGTTACATGTTAAATTGAGACATCCCATGATTCACAGGCTTGATTCAATCATGGAATGCCTACTTCATGTTAGAAAATCACTATTGCTGATCTAAAACTAGTCAAAATTTGTTAACAGTCAGCCAAGAATTGCAAAATGAGATAGAACTGAAACTTGAATGCATCCAACGGATAATTGGTAGGTTACACAATAAACTATTAATATTCTATGTTGATCATGCAAAAATAACAATAAAATGAAAGAATTTGGTCTTTATTGAAAAGTTGTTGTCTCAGTCCATACACTAGCATGATCTGTCGTACAAAGCATTACATAAACTATTTATAACTTCCCCCTAACTATACCAACCAAATTTTATTGGTTACATCTCTTGATTAAAGCATTTAACTCTCTAAAAACTAATTCCCCCCCAAAACTACCTTGTCGTTGCCTTTCAAATATTCAAATCTGTCAACTTTGGGAAAATGACATAATTTGATGAAAAACTCCTAACTACTGATATGACATGTCTTATTAGACTATCCTGAATCCTTCTTGACTCTCTAAACCATAAATTCCTATTACATCTTTTTGTTGGTCCTAAGGTCCTTACCAGGCCCTTTAGGACAAATTACAAACTTATTACATTTTTCATCATTGAAGGCCATAATGGGCCTCAATACATCATAATTGATTGACTCTTCATTACCATGACCTTCAAAGGCCTTTAATGGCTTCATTTAGTTTTTTGGTCTTCTAGGTTCTCCTGCACCAAAAATGCTTCAATGTACTCCTTCACACTAGATTCCTTCTATCTCAAATTCTGCAACTTCCAGAACAAATCCACTTGATAATTTGCTGGCATAAATTTTGACTTCAACTTAGCAACCATCCAATCCCATGCCTTGATCTTCTCTTTACCTCTCCATTTTCTATCAACTTGCAAATTCTCCCTCCAAAGAGATGCATGACCTTTAAATCGGGTGTAGGCATATTTCACCTTCCTTTCTTCTGTAGTGTTTTCAAAATCAAAATATTTCTCCATCTCCGAGATCCAATCTATCAATTTATCTGAATCCAAATTTCCATCATATTCCAGTGGGGTAAAATGAGGTTTAGAATTTTCTCTACTCAAAACCCTCAAAAACCTTTCCTCATCTGGATCAACCGTTAATGTGTTTTCCTTTTATGTTGGGGCTTCTTCTCCTTCATCTTCACTTACATCTTCAATGTGTCAGCCTCTTCTCTGGGGTGTCTCTACGGCTTCCAACTAGGATGCTATACCTCACAACATTTCCATCACAATAGGGCCTACATTCCCACATGCTCCACCATTCCTAGTTCCTCTTTGTGCCATATTTACACCGGTCCTCTATAGCTACAGGTCAGATCCTTAGTCTGCCACCCTACACTAAAATTCTAAAGAAACACAATCTCTGAAATGAATCTCTCTTTGATACCACTTGAAGCAGACACTAGTTAGGAGGGATCTCAAAGAGATCAATCTAGACCGGTCAACAAGAGTAAACACAACAGAAACACAAAGATATGATGGAGGCAATGCAGAACATATCAAATTATTTCATGAAAACTAATTACAACCAATTGGTAACAGCTGGGTTACATAAACTATCTCACAGGCCTGCAAAAATATGCTCAAAGTACATAATAAGTCACAACTAGGACCTCAAATCTCAAGATCTATCTTCTATTCTCAGTCTGACTTGATTTCATTCTAATGTGCAATTACAATTATATATACAATCCAAATGGATCCGGTTAGCCCAAAAAGGGATCAAAACCTGAAGAACAAGACCTAATGTGTAAAACCAACAAGGTCGACCTCTGCCAAGAGATTCCTCCAAAAAATCCAAAGGATGAAGTGTAGATCATAGGAAAAGGTCGGCCACACGCTAAGGAACATCTAAATCAATGCTCAAGGTTCTGCAAGCTTCGAAAGGAGTTCTGGTAGATCACCAAAATAGGTCCAGACAACTGGTAACAAGAAACCATCAACCGGTAATAGGAAACTATCATGGAAACCGATAGAAATAACTTGCCAAAAAATGATCCAAATGTGATGTGGTTTGGGAATAAGAAATATGATCAAGTCTTCAAGTAAAATACAACTCTACAGGATCCAATGAGCCAAAACCGGTACACATAGAAAGAAATGCTAAAACTACAAATAGAAAGCAAAACAAAAACAAAATGTTTTAGGTTGATGCAAGATTGTCGTGAATTGGGGACGCTCCTACATCAAGTTTTGTGGATGCATAACATATAAATTTGTTTTGACAATATTGCAGAAGTGCTTGAACATCAAATGAATACCTTGGAGTGGCTCATCAAAGATATGTGAAAAGCACAAAATGAATGTGTAGATAAAGGAGAAGAAGTTGTAGAGAAGATATCAGAATTTCCATGGGCATTCCTATATCAAAATCAAAAGACTCTTCATGTGGATGCAATCATTAAGGAATTCAATTTACTACTAAGTGTAGAAGTTGATAAGGAGGATTTTTCCATATCCTTGATTAACAAATTAGTAGATCTTCAAGTCATTCTAGATAATTTAGGATCTCTCCTAAAAAAACCCAAAACGTGTTATATTGGTTTGGGGTATTCTATTACTTGGGTAAAGGTCATCACCAATCAGACCCAAGGTTCCGATTAGTCCCAAATGAAGATTGATCTACAAAAGTTTGAATTTTTTATGAAAATGTAAAGCGGAAAATCGCGGTCGAACCCTAGTTGGTCTCCCCTCTTCTAACTCCGAGGAGAGAGAAGGGAGGTTCGCTAGGATTCGATGGGTTTTCACTTAGGGGGAAGACTTTACATTCAAAAGAGGGGTTGAAACCCACAAGATCCAATCCCACGCAATGCAAGATTGGATGCTAAATGAGTTTCAAGGGTTCGGAAAGCAAGGCTACCCTCTTTTGTAAAGAATGTTGATTAAGGAAATTAAGCTAAGAATGCATAGAAAGTCATAAAGATTCACTTATAAACTGAGTTCGGGTTATAGGATGAAGCTGCAGACCTGGAATTGGCAGTAAAATGTTGATACGGCGCTGTCCTGCAAATTTGGGCAAAAGTTGTCGAGACGATGGCGCCCGGCGCCACGGTCCTCCGAAAAATCCGTGAAACGAAGGGGGATCTGTTCGTCTCTGCACAAGGATTCCAGATCTTCAATTTCAGCCGCATACCTACAACCTACACACAGAAAAGCGAAGACGATTGGGGGGTTAGGGATTAGGGGTTTGCCTTTAGGTCAAACCCCGGTTTTGAAATTAACCAAGAAATGAGCAAGAGCTGTAAATGTAAATGACTGTAAAACAAGTACTAATACCTTGTTCTAAGGATGTTTGTATCCTTATGTGCGAAGGTTTAGATGTTGTATGTTGTATGTTGTAGCATGTAATAAGTGATCTCCTCTTCAATGGTTGAATCCTTGACTTGAATGCAACACTTAGCCTTGAATGGAGACTTGAAATGATCAATTGCTTGAAGGAATGCTTGAATGCTTGAGTACTTGAGTATAGTTTCCATGCCTTTTCCATCATATCGAATGAAAGAGGAAAATGTCATTTATATACTTGTCAATTAGGGCTGATAGACTGATTTTCCCGACCTTAGGCCGACCAGGGAAGTATATTTCCAAATTGCAATCAAAAAGACCCGATATCACTTAGGAAACCAGGCCCAAAATAGGACCCAGGGACCAGGGCGCTGGGCGCCCTGGTCCTAAGGGACCAGGGTGCTGGGCGCTCTGGTCCCACCTCCCGAGACATCAGGGTGCAAGGAGGTTCAGGCCAGGGTGCTTGAAAAATGCAGTTTTCAGTGTCGTGAGCGAGTTTTGGGGTCTCCATTCAGGTTGCGTAATGCGTCGCCATCGTGAAGACCGAAATGCAGTCGAAATTGCAAGTGTCACAATTTTAGGATGCTACATTTAGCCCCCCCTTTAGTGGGAGTATGTATGCTCATACTTCCGGTAAAGTACAAGGAAACAACGTTGAAAGACTTTCACCACGTCAAGGAGGCAAGACACACCAAGCCCCCAGTGGACTAAGGATCTTACGACTTCGATTGACAAAGTAAAAGGGAAGATCACGAGGGAGAACCATGACTGTCAGTAGTAAGGTTCCCTCACTATGAGTCATGCAAGAGAAATACCAAAAATTTTCAAGACAAAGCTAAGTTTGCTAAGAAATTTTCAAGTATCTTTGAAAGGATAGACAGGGTGTATGCCCCCCTACGTTAAAGCGATCGCACACGCCTCAACGGGGGTGATTGTTTTAACGTAGTGATACACATAAGAAATGAGAAAGGAAAGGAGCACGTTATCGCAAGGATTTAGCCCCCAAGTGTGAGATAAACCCAAGGATAATAGACACAAAACACAAAGCACAAGGTGACTTCACTGTCCTTGGGGTCAGTATGCTGTATGATAAGTCATGTATATATCATATGTATGTATGCATAATTGTTCTTCATTCCCCAATCAAGGAAGGTCACCTAGAAGAAGGGAACACATGTGTCTGTTGAGTCAACATGAGAGAGATCGAGAGATCTCAATGCTTTGCATCGTCCTCAAGTAGACAACACTAAGGACGACAAATAGAAGAATGAAAATAACATATAGAAGAAGTAACAAAAGAGAGGGGGAGAGAGTCTGCTATGCTAATGTAACTAGTCTAGCATGTCATCTACCCCCTGATCTTGCTGATCAATGTTTCGGGAAGGCAGGCAACACGCTAGAGGAGGAACATCCAACACAGCAGATGGAGCTATCACAAGATCCAAACAAGGGCTATGTTCATGTTCCCAGCCACATTGTTCTTGTCTAGGAGCTAGGATAAGTGCTTTAGAAAATTCATTAGATAAATGGTTATCAACATCAACAAGTTCATATTCACTATCAGAAGCAAGAGGAGTAACATTTTCATCATGCATAATATTTTCATCTATATCATCATCAAGATTTATAAAAATAGGATCTTTAACTCGCACAGGATCAAGACCATCATGCATCTTATGTTTAGGAGATTTAGGCTCAATATCCAGCTGAGGAGAAAATGGAATAATGCTTGTTGAAGGTGTTTTTGGAGATTGTAAAGTTTGAGAAGTAGCTGCTTGAGCCCTAAGACGACGCTTTCGTCAATGTTCCCGTGCAGAATGATTACGCCTAGTCTTAGTAGGAAGTGTAGAAGGTAGAGGAGGAGGAATGTTCTCATCCCTATCACTTGGGTGTTTAGGTTGTGGTCTCTTAGGCTGGATAATAGGAGAAGAAGAAGGTCTCTTCTCTCTATAAAAGGAAGGAGGAGGAACTGCTCCATATAAAGGAGGAATTTTTGGTTTAGGAAGAAGACCAAGTCCATCATGACGAGGAGGTATAGGTCTATTGTTAGAAGATTTATTAGGCATAGACATAGTCACATCCATAGGGATGGGTTGGGAATCTTCTTGGGGAAAGACATTAGTTTTGTCTTTCAAAGGAAGAATTTCCTTCTCAAGAATGATAGGAATGTCAAGTTTAGGTGCTCTAGGTTCACTTAGAGATAGGATCATATCTGTTTTCCACTTTTGATAAGATTTGAAAAGATGATCACTTCGCGGAGGAAGAGATTGGAATTGTTTAGGCCAAAAGTAATCAAGAGGAACGCTAGAAGTTCTTTCAGCTGGTTTAAAGAGACTATGATTGACAGTAACAACTCCACCATTATGGGGAAATTTCAAACACTTATGAATAGGAGAAGCAATAGCTTTCATGGAAGATAGCCAAGGATAGCCAAGCTTCACACGAAATTGTTCGGAAGAAGGAATAATAGCAAAGTTCACATCAAGGGATTTGTTATGGACCTCAATAGGCAATGTAATAAAACCAATTGCAGGAGAAGAAAATGCATCAAATAATTTCACAATCACATCTATTTTGTCATAGATCACTTGATTCAATTGCAAAGTAAAAAGAAATTCTTCAGTAATAACATTAACCATGCACGAAGGATCAATAAGCACTCCACGGCAAGGCATATTCTTGACTTTTGCAACTATGTATAAAGGACCATCAGGTGCCCTAATGGTTTCGCTAGAATCAAATGTGATGGAAGGTTCTTTAGGGTTTTCTTGCTGCTCTACAAAGTTAATCACATTCGGGGTCATAGACACAAGACCATCAGATGAGAAAGAGGAATCATTAGCCTCAATCGCATTAGAGGTATGAGAAGTATGAGAAGGTAATGGATCAGTAAAAATCTGAAGATTTTGGTTAGGAGGAGCTACAGATGTGTTGCCTTTATCATTCACTCCAGAAACAGAAATAGTATTATTATCAATCAAATCTTGAATTTTACCCTTTAAAGAAAAGCATTTTTCAGTATCATGCCCAGGCTGACAATGAAAGTGACAAAAAGCTTTGTGATCAAAATAAGGTGAAGTAATCTTTGCAGGATCAATTTGTCTTATAGGAGGAAGGGTAAGCACATTTTGTTCCAATAACTTATTCATAATACTATGCAATGATTCATTCAAAGGAGTATACTTTCTTTCTTTCCTGAAAAATTTAGAAATAGGAGGCACACCTGATGCTGCATTCACATTGTTGTTGATGATGTTTTCATTGAATTTGATAGAATCTCTGTTCGGTTTAAACTTCCCAAATGGTTGTTGACTGCTATCACCCTTATCACTCGGAGCCATAGGATGTGATTGTTCCATTTGACTCACAGTCAGTTGATAATTGTGAAGAGTGGCGCACAACTGTTGGAAAGAAGTAAACTCAGAAAACAGGAGTTTGTCTTGAATGTCTTTTTGTAAATTAGAAATAAAGATTCTTTGAATATCATTATCAGGCACTGGAAAAGAAATTTGAGCATACAAATGCTTATATCTACCAATGAAATCAGTCACTTTTTCTTTAACACCTTGTTTACAATGCATCAAATCAATCAAAGTAACTTTAGGACTTATATTGTTTTGAAATTGTTGAATGAAAGCATTTGCAAGTTGTTCGAAAGAAGTAATAGAATAAGAAGGCAACGAGCAATACCTTTGTAGGGCTTTGTCTCTTAATGTTCTAGTGAACAGTTTTGCAAGCAACCTTGGGTCGTAAGCAAAATCAGTACAAATTGTTTGAAAAGTCTTAACATGTGTTAGAGGATCTCCTTTACCATTATAAAGCTCCAGATGCGGGATTTCAACATGTTTAGGAGCTCGAACAATGTCAAGAGAAAGTGGGCTCGCAACATCAAATGTGGGCACACTAAACTTAGATTGATTCATAGAGGCAATTTGTTGCTGTAAAGAAGAGACAGTTTGTGCAAGATTATTAATGGTAGCTTCAGTCGAAGAGTTCATATTAGGTGTGTTAGATTGAGATGGAGGTGTGATGTTATTGAAAGATGGTAAAGAGTAAGGTGGTGGGACCCTATGATAGTCAACCATAGGGGATGATTGGATAGGAGGAACACTACAAGGAGGAATGGAATGGTTAAATGAATTGCCCTCTTGCGTCATGTTCATTTGTGAAGATGTAATAGGAACACTTATTGAAGGAATGAATGAAGAAGTCGGATTAAATGAAGGAATAGGGTTAATTGAAGAAGGAGGATTGCCCCCATGACTGGTAATCATAGGAGGAATGTCTTGTATAGAGGTAGCCATGATGTTTGATGTAAAGGTAGGTAAACTAGCAATAGAAGTGGTCAAAGGAATAGAATGATTGACTTGTGTAGGAGGTTGTGTATAACCTAAAGATTCAGCACAACTCTTCATAGGCATCACATTCGAATCCACAATGTGTGAAATACCACGCAAAATATCAATTCCATTCTTATCACTTTGAAGCATGCGTTTTAGACCCTCAATTAAAGGAAGAGCTTGACTATCGGGATACTCATGAGACATCCATTGGTGAAAATCGTCAAATTGGTTATCCAATTTGGAAAGTTTTTCAACAGAAACTTCATGGGGAGCTTCTTCATCATTAGGAGGGTTAGAGGAATTACCCATGTCCTCGTTAAAAAGACTACTCAAATTAGGTTCCATCTCCTCAGTAGTTAAACCTCGGAAAGACTTAATTCTATGGCTTCGTCTAATGGGAATAGTGTAAGTAGGGCTTATTGTTGTAAAACTCATGCACTAGAGAGAGAGAGAAGATTTTTATTTTAGAGGTAGCAATTTTCAGTAAAACCAGCCAATCTTCCAGATTTAAGCTGTTAAATGCAATCACAACAGTCTCTTGAAATTTCGGAAAAAATGTTCGGGACCGTGGCGCTCGGAGTGCAACACGGTCCTTGCAACTTTTTTCGAAATTTGCAGGGATGAAAGGTATGATGATTTTAGAGCTAATCTGAAAAAATTGAGGGATTTCACGATCTGTAGATAGGCCAAATTAAAGTTGCAAATTCAAAATTGAACCCTATCAAGATTGTCGAAAAATGCAAAATTTGAATTTTGAAAAAGAGAGGGAAACTGAAATTTTGAATTTTATGATTTTAGAGGGAATGTCAAGAGCTATGCAAATTTTGAAATTTAAAAATTGATTCAATTTCACACAAAATTCAATTTTGAAAGCGGAAATCAAAGTTGTTGTAATTAGGCACTTAATTTCAAAAGTCACAAAATGCAAATATTTGAATAAAGCACTGCAATTTCGAATGAATGCAAATACAATTTTCAGATCTAAGACAGTAAGAACACAATTTTGACACAAAATTTTAGCTTCGATAATTTTTGAATGATTAGGAGCCTTAGACCAAGCAATCACAAGACCAACTTTGACTGTAATTTTGAAAGTGTTATAATTGACAAAATCAGCCAAAATTCTGGATTTTAGCAGGAAAATACAGCAAGATCTCGCTCCCGAAATTTTGGAAAAAATGTCGAGGATGATGGCGCTCAGAGTGCAACACGGTCCTCGCAACTTTTTTCCAAATTTTCAGGGATGAAAGATATTGTGATTTTATTGCAGAATCCAAAGTTACAGCTGATTTGGAGATGTTTTGATCGGTCAAATTGTCGGACAAAGGTTGAATCAAGAGGGTTTCAAAAATTAGGGTTTTGACTTTTAACCACTTAATTTTCAGAATTAAAGCACAAATATGAATTGATAATTTGTAATAGAAGGACAGATCTGAAACAAGCATTAACATTTAGACATTTTGCAAGTTTAATTATTAAAAAGAAATTTTAGGGTTTTAATGCAATCACCTCTAAAACTTTGCAAAAGATCAAACATGGAAATGTAATCAATTTTTTCAAATCTAAGCATGAAAAATCAGAAAGGATATTCACGTCGGGTTCACCAAAATGTAAAGCGGAAAATCGCGGTCGAACCCTAGTTGGTCTCCCCTCTTCTAACTCCGAGGAGAGAGAAGGGAGGTTCGCTAGGATTCGATGGGTTTTCACTTAGGGGGAAGACTTTACATTCAAAAGAGGGGTTGAAACCCACAAGATCCAATCCCACGCAATGCAAGATTGGATGCTAAATGAGTTTCAAGGGTTCGGAAAGCAAGGCTACCCTCTTTTGTAAAGAATGTTGATGAAGGAAATTAAGCTAAGAATGCATAGAAAGTCATAAAGATTCGCTTATAAATTGAGTTCGGGTTATAGGATGAAGCTGCAGACCTGGAATTAGTAGTAAAATGTCGATACGGCGCTGTCCTGCAAATTTGGGCAAAAGTTGTCAGGACGATGGCGCCCGGCGCCACGGTCCTCCGAAAAATCTGCGAAACGAAGGGGGATCTGTTCGTCTCTGCACAAGGATTCCAGATCTTCAATTTCAGCTGCGTACCTGCAACCTACACACAGAAAAGAGAAAACGATTGGGGGGTTAGGGATTAGGGGTTTGCCTTTAGGTCAAACCCCGGTTTTGAAATTAACCAAGAAATGAGCAAGAGCTGTAAATGTAAATGACTGTAAAACAAGTACTAATACCTTGTTCTAAGGATGTTTGTATCCTTATGTGCGAAGGTTTAGATGTTGTATGTTGTATGTTGTAGCATGTAATAAGTGATCTCCTCTTCAATGGTTGAATCCTTGACTTGAATGCAACACTTAGCCTTGAATGGAGACTTGAAATGATCAATTGCTTGAAGGAATGCTTGAATGCTTGAGTACTTAAGTATAGTTTCCACGCCTTTTCCATCATATCGAATGAAAGAGGAAAATGTCATTTATATACTTGTCAATTAGGGCTGATAGATTGATTTTCCCGACCTTAGGCCAACCAGGGAAGTATATTTCCAAATTGCAATCAAAAAGACCCGATATCACTTAGGAAACCGGGCCCAAAATAGGACCCAGGGACCAGGGCGCTGGGCGCCCTGGTCCTGAGGGACCAGGGCACTGGGCGCTCTGGTCCCACCTCCCGGGACATCAGGGTGCAAGGAGGTTCAGGCCAGGGTGCTTGAAAAATGTAGTTTTCAGTGTCGTGAGCGAGTTTTGGGGTCTCCATTCAGGTTGCGTGTTGCGTCGCCATCGTGAAGACCGAAATGCAGTCGAAATTGCAAGTGTCGCAATTTTAGGACGCTACAGAAATATCATCAAAATGAAGTGTTTGATGACACTGTCAAATTTATTCTTTTAAATTGTAGGTTCTTTTTTGTAGCTATCAATCGACACTTCAGGTTTCTTTTTGTATATACATTTTTCCATGTAGGATTCCACAAGTCCTAACTCAAGTAGAACTCTACTTTTTAATTAGTCATGGTTAGTTGAGCTTTTTCCTAATTTTTCTCATAGCCCCTCCCCTATATTTGAGGGTGATTATTGTAAATAACCATCTTTTATAATTGCAACAAAACTCTATCAAATTGTGTATCATTTTGAGAATTGAGCTTATTTTGTAAAGCATTTTTCAAGTAAATAAAGGAGAAGTTATGCATTCAATCTTTGTGTTGAAGTATTATTTTATATGAGTGCAATGTTCTCATGTAAATGCAATTCTATGACCTTGAATTTATTTGAGGTATAGTGTTAAATTGTTGTGAATTTTAAAAGAAATTTGAATTTGATATTTGAAAGTCTTTGAGCTACAATATCAAGTTTAAAAGTAAGAGATTAGAGTTAGGAGATAGGAAATTCTAATAAGTTTTCTATTTGAATGTTCTCTCTCTCGTATGTTTTAGCTAATATTATATATGAAAGTATTTTGGCTTTAATATATTGTTATCTTTGTTGATAAACATTGATAAGAAATTGTGAAAGTCTTTGTGCCACACATGTTTATTAATTGTATTTATTGCACTAGTAAATTGGTGGGTTGTTATTTTGTTCAACTTAACTCTTTATCAATTATTATTGCTGAAACTAGTGTCTTGAAAGTTACAAGTATTGAAAAGAAGTGAAACCCAAAAAAAGAGAATAAGGAAACATTTATTCTAAAAGAGAGAATTGAATGATTGTAACACCATTGGATAGAATAGAGTAGTTGATTTTACAATAGATACAAGCTACGCAATGGAAAGGAAATAAGAAGGTAGCTTCCCCTTTGTGAGGAGAGATTTAATCTCACACGCTATGGTTGAAACCCACATTTTTTAAACCTTTCCATTTTACTAAATTTTGAACCAATAGAGTCCATCCATTATCTATCTACAATATTCATGCATATGTGAAGTATTCATTATTAAGCATCTTTATATATTCAAGGCTCTATATTCATTGTGAAAAGCATTGTGGAGAAAAGTTACATCAATCTTCATGAAAGCATGCATGTGTGATTAGGTTTTCTCATGCCCATGTGTTTTTCATGCCATTATTTTCAACATTTGTGATTACGTTCAAAGAGCATTGCATCATTGTCAATAATTGTAGATTTGAGGTATATCTTCTTAACATTAATTTTAGTATTTGCATTATTTTATTCAAGGTTAATTCCTAAATAGGGGATTAACTTAGGCAAACCCTATCCACAACATCCTTCTCTCTCTTTATGTGTGTGGGAAATAGGTGTGGGAGTTTTATTAAGGAATTTTGACAGAGTCGATAGTGATGAACATGTTCATCTTTTGAAGGAGGAAAATTTAGAGGACTGGGGTAGATCTATGATACCTAGTCCATAAAAATCAGGCCAAACTTCTAGGAACGGGTTTTGAATCTTTTCTTTTGCCTAGGTCCTAGTTTGTGCCTTTGTGGTACATTTGTAGCATTTTGTATTCATCAATTTACTTCAAATTTCCCTCATTTTCTCCTAATTTCATTACTACATTCTAAATTCAACTAGGAAAGAGGATAACCAATACTAACTAGTGAATCCAATCAAAATCTCAGCCCTTTCCTTATTTGGATTTAGGTTAGATCTATTGGGTTCAATCCTCTTTCCACCATGTATTTGTTTAATTTGGATTATTAGTGGTTTTATTACCTTAATTGACTCTAATCCAAAATTACACCTATAACAATTACTGAAAACAAAAATCTCCAAGTCAACTAGTTGAAGAGACCTTGATAGTCAAAATGTCTTAGCCACTAATCTCATTCTCAAAATGTTATTACAAGAACACAAGTGGTCACCTGAAAAGAGAAAGAGCATGCATAAAGTGATGAGCCATGATCCAACAATTAGAAACACTATGAGCTCATGAAGAGGAGAAAGAAGAGAACATGGATGCCATAGGCTAGCAAGCTAAGTTATGCTAGGTGATCAATGAGAAGAAAAGTATGAGAGATAGTGGAATCCATAGGCTAGCAAGCTGCATTATGCTAGGTCATCTACGAGTGCATGAATACTTATGGGAAAATAATTTGTGTTATGTTGTGTGATTCATTTAGAGAAGGAGAGTCAAAAGAGTCTAGCATGTTGTGATATGCTAGTTCCACTCATCTCAAAAATATCGCACAAGGAGGGTTGAATAGTCTAGCAAGTTGTGTTATGCTAGTCAACCTACCTTAAAGAAGTTGAAAGAGGAAAATATGAAAATTATAGCAAGTTGCATTATGCTAATCAACTCACCCTCCTGCATATGTCATCATCTAGTTTCAGGAGTTAAACATCTCGTCGAATACTTGAGGTTTGGTTTTGAGCATGCAACAACCTATATAAGACATACAATTGAAAGAAAATGTCTAGTTTTGAGAATGAAATTGTTTCATCTAAGAGTTAGGTTTGGTTTTGAGCATGTACACCCCAGCCCGTATAAGACATATAAAAGGAATAAGTCTAGTTTCAGGAATGAAGCATCTCATCTAAAAGTTAGGTATGGTTTCAAGCATGCAACAACCCATGTAAGACATGAAAAATAAAAAAATATGGTACAAAGAGGGTGTGATGTATGCCCTCCCTTAAGATGTTGAAACACAATGGTATGTCCATGTCCTAAGGAAGATAGAAATAGTGGTTGGGCTCCCCTACTATTGTAAAATGTCATAGAAAGTAGGGCCATAAAGGTCTGTCTAAATCAATTTTTTTTGTTCATAATCTTTAAGCCCATCATCATAGGTATAAAATGAAGGCAGATTCAAGTTATCCTAGTGAGATGATTAATTAACTTGTCCTAGCCCCATATAATTGTAAGGGGGTATTTGTCACTAATACATTTGGACTAGATTTCCGACTGAGGTTTCTGACGGAGAAGGTATATTGTGGCCAAATTTGAATTTTTTTTTTAAAATGCTCGCATTCGTCGTAATCCCGACGGTAATTTCCCATTTGGTTTTGACAAAGAAGGCATTAGTAATGAGAATTTTCTTTTTTTCAAAAAAGTGCTCAAGTTCATCGTAATTCCGATGACAATGACCATTACTTTTAAAAAAAGAGGAGAATTCATTTGTGCATTGCAATCCTGCGTAGGCATCCATGGCGACTTCAACCCCCAAGAACATTAACCTGCATCGAAGGCATTTGTGGCATTTCTTGCAATCCCACATAGGAGTTAGATTCAAATTGCCCTAGGTTTTAATTTCATGTTGCAAAAAATATAAATGTGGTGGTTAATTGCCCTATTTTAATCTCGTAAAACCATAGAACTGTGATTGAGGAGTGAGCGTTCAATTTTGTAGCAGCAATCCCTTCCTCCCACATATGCGTGTGTTGATTGTTCACATGAGATCACATCTCTTTGTGGCACCGTATCAAACAATTCACAAGCCTTGTCCATGTTTCCATAGTTTGCATTCATGTCAAGTAGGGCATTTGCAAGTACAACACCTAACAAAATTCCTCTATCCATTATGCTTTGATGGATGTCCATACCTTGTTCCAAAGCTCCCATTTTTGCACAGGCAGGGAGGATGCTGGCAAAGGTTGTTGAATTTGGCTTTATGCCTTCCAATTTCATTTGCTTGTAAGTGTCTAAAGCCTTTTTGACAAATCCATTTTGTGCATATCCAAAACTCATTGCAGTCCACGAGACAACATTTCTTTCAGGCATTCTATCAAAAAATTCATGTGCCTTGTCTATGCTTCCACATTTTGCATACATGTCTACCAAGGTAGTTGGAACTACAACATCTGACAAAATTCCTCTATCCTTTATTCTTCGATGAATATCCATACCCTATTCCAAATCTTCCATTTTGGCACAGGTAGGGAGGATAGTAGCAATGGTCATGGAATTTGGCTTTACACCTGCCGATTGCATTTGCTTGAAAGTTTCTAAAGCCTTCTCAACAAATCCATTTTGTGAATATCTGACAAACATTGCAATCCAGGAAACCACATTTCTTTGAGGCAATCCGTCAAACAGTTCCCATGCCTTGTCTATGCTTCCACATTTTGCATACATGCTAACAGAGCAGTTGCAACTACATCTGACAAAATTCCTCTATCTTTTATGCTTTGATGGATGTCCATACCCTGTTCCAAAGCTCCCATTTTGGCACAGGCTGGGAGTACGCTGGCAAATGTAACTAAAGAAATACAATGATCAGCTCCAAAGACATTAAACCACTACTAACAAAACCGAGAGTCTAAAATATGATAGGGAATAGTGTGAGTTGTCCTGAAATAAAATATTTTATTTTCAATTTCAGCTAAAACATAATTACTCAGCCATTTAATGTTATTAATAAGTGTTTAATTTATGAAAGAGATAAATGGTTGGCCACAAGTACATGAGTTACTAAATGAACACAAATAAGTGAATTTGATATTCAAAACTATCTACAATGAATTCAATTCTTATCCATTAGTCATTTATGTTTGCAATAAGCATCTTTCTTTGTTTTTCTTAATCTTTATTCATAGTTATGTGCATATTTCACATTCTATAGTTAGGATATCGATTGCTATGGCTAAACACTAGCATGATGTTTGTGTTGTGGTATAGATGCGTGGAAACATAATTATGGGATTGTTATATTATAAAGATCATAAATCTAGATATCACATATTAGTTATAGCTCTTCTTGGATTGAGTCTAAAGTTGACATACAATCATAAAGCCATTATTAGCAGATCTATCCATTTCTAGTAAAGACAATTGAGAAAGTCATTTTGATATTGAGAGTTTCTTATCTGTTTACCTATTGATCATTATTAAGCCATAATATTTAGGTCTATTTATCTCTCTTGAAAAACCTCTGTAAGTGTCCTAGATTGTCCCTACTACTCACTCTTCAATGAAATAGTGGAGTTCTAAAGATTTGTTGCACAAGATGGTGTTGAACATATCAACAAGGCTAGCATGGAAGGCATGTTCAAGCTTCCACTTGTACAACTTACAACAAATGATTTGTTGATAGAAAATATTCTTGAAATAGGGATACAATTGAAAGACAAGTAAGTACATACAAACCTCCTCAGTTGAAAGTAAAATCTATGTATAAAAAGAGTACATTGAATCCCAATCCATAAACACAATAGAGATACCGATGGAGACTTAATTGGATGTAGCTTGTCACACCAAAGTTGTTAGAGTATGCTAAGCTAGTACATAATGTTTCCTAAAGCCACATTAGTATTTTACTTAGATCATTATCTACCAAAACTAACTATAGTAATCCTTTTGAGGATTCATTTCATGGTGCTAGATCTTCATTTAGTTCCACTTTTTGTTGGAGAAAAGAAGAATTATTTCTTGAGGTAGATAAATATCCCATCAACAAAGGACAAGACCCTTTCTAGAATATAACAAATTCTACTCCAAAAAAAGATCATGGGGGTTTCACTAGAGATATTGAATAAGAGATAGACTTCTACTACTGCATTAAAAGCATTGGCATGTTCTTCATTTATTGATGTAAACTCTCTGTGATGCCACCACAACCAACAAAGGTGTAAAAATTTGTTTGCAATGCATGGATTTTTAGGATTGTCCTTTGAGAAAATATAATTAAAGCATGGAAGCAGGATCTGCCAGCTCCTGAGGGAATCTTGATGAAAAATAACTGTAAAACATTTGAGCGAGCTTATATGCAAAAACTCATGCTTCCTGATGGGTTTATGTACAAAAATAAGCATGAATTAAGTGGTAAAGGGGCTTCTGGAAACAAGAGGGATAGAGAGGCAGTGGAAGTGAAAACTTATGGTGTTGTGTCTACTCCATCTCAGAATGGGAATGGCGAAGGTGCTGTCAGAGGAGCTGAGAAGGGTGTTGGAAGAAGTGGGGGAGTTTACATTCCCCCATTTAAGCTGGCTCAAATGATGAAAGATGTGGAAGACAAGAGTAGTGTGGCATACTAGTGTAGGACATGGGATGCCCTTTGGAAGAGTATCAATGGGTTAGTAAACAAGGTAAATGCATCTAACATCAAGAACATCATTCTAGAGTTGTTTGTAGAGAATCTCACCCATGGGAGGGGTCTATTTTGAGGTCTTGTATGAAATCCCAAGTGGCATCCCCTAGATTTACAGATGTTTTGTTGCATTGGTTGTTGTGGTAAATACAAAATTTCCTAAAGTTGGCAATCTACTTTTGTAAAGAATTATTTTGTAGCTTAAGAGGGAATACAAATGCAATGACAAGCACATGTTAATAGCAGCAGCCAAATTCATAGCTCATTTAGTGAATCAACAAGTTGCACATGAGATCATTTCCTTGGAACTTCTCACCTTTTTACTATACAACCCCACATATGATAGTGTAGAGGTTGTTGTTGGGTTCATGAAAGAATGTGGTTCTTTGTTGCAAGACCTTTCACCAAAAGGTCTTTATGGGAGTTTTGAAAGATTTAAAGGTATTCTCCTTGAGGGGGAAATTGATAAATGAGTACAATTTTTAATTGAAGGTCTTTTTTCAATTTGTAAAGCTAAGTTCGAGGGTCATCCAGTTGTGCGTCCAGATCAGTTAACACATGAAGTTTTCCTAGAAGATGAACTAGATAAAGAAGTTGGTTTGGATGTTTTCAAGCCAGATCCTAATTTCTTAGAGCATGAGGCAACCTATGAAAAACTAAAGAAAGATATCCTTAGAGATGTTTTTTTGGATGAAGTAGAAGGGGAGAATGATTTAGGTGATGATTCAAATGATGATGATGATGATGATGAAGAGGAAGGTAAGGAAGCACTGAGAATATAGGATGAGACAGAGACAAACTTGGTCAATTTAAGATGTTCAATTTATTTGACAATCATGTCAAGTGTTGATTTTGAGGAAGTTGGTCATAAGATACTAAAGATCAAGCTTGAACTTGATCAAGAGAGAACATACCTTCATTATTATGGTCTTCTTGGGAAAAGATTATGTATGATCAATAAAATTTATGAGGAATTTTTTTATAAGTGTTTTGTACAACATTATTCTATGATACACAAACTGGAAACAAATAAAATGCGTAATGTTGCAAAGTTTTTGGCCCACTTACTTGGCACAGATGCTCTTCCATGGTATTGTATTGCTTATATAAGTCTGACTGAGGAAGATACTACTTCCTCTTCCCATATTTTTATAAAGATTCTCTTGCAGGAGCTGGCAGAACAACTTGGTATATTGTTTCTTAATGAAAGGTTGAATGATCCAACAATGTAGGAGTCTTTTGATTCAATTTCTCCAAAGGACAATCCCAAAAATTCATGGTTTGCTATCAATTTCTTTACTTCTATTGGTCTTGGTGGTATCACTGAGAGTTTACATGAGTATTTGAAGAATATGCCAAGGCTTGTAATGCAGCAGCAAAAGTCTATTCCCGAGTCAAATGAATCTACCTCTAATTACAATTCTTCTAGTTCATCAGGTTTGTCAGATTCTGATACATCAGACTTAGATTCTGAGAGTGAAACTGACAGTGAGAACAGTAAGGAGTCACCAAGAAAGAAAAATAATTCAAAGCATGACAATGAGTATGAAGAAACAAGAAGAAAGAAAAGGGTGAGGGCATTTGACTCGGAGGATGGAAGTGATAGTGAAAAAATCAGAAGGAAAAAGAAAAGGAATTAAAATTCTTTCTGTTCAGTTATTCAAGGCTCTAGTAGACACCATTTTCCTGGACTGTGACAAACAAAAGAATCACTCCTAAGTGCTTTGGTTTCATAACAGATGATTATAAGATGCTACAATGTTGTCTTATGTATTTTAATAGCCATGAGTTTTAGAGTTCTATACTTGACAGGTACTGGATAAACAGTGTTAGGAGGAGAAAATATTGAAGGCCAAGTGCAGATTGTGATAATACTAGATCAATGAATCCTGTTATTTATTGAGTATTTCTTGTTTTCCATGTTGTGTGATTACCATAAGCAAACTAGAAATCTAAATTCAATAAGATGCTTTGTTCAATGATGATAATTTCTATTCTCTTTCTTGTGAAGAAAGACCATGTCAGACAATATCAACGAACAACAAAATAAGGAGACAATTGCTAGATTGTGGTCTAACTTGAAAAGAAAAGGTGATGGAAAATGTTATTGTCCGTGCAAAATTTGTAAGGGGTTAAAGACTAGAAGACTTCTAATCAAAACAACGAAGAAATATTGTAGGCTGCATGGTCACATTGAAGGTGGACATGATTATCATCCATTGGTAATTTTTTCATTATATCGTTTTGACAATTTATATACATAATAAATCACGTGATGATGAGATCATGATCATGGTTTATTTATGTTTATCAATTTTATATAGGTCGAGCACCCTAGAGCACATGGTATGGATCAACACAACCCTAAGAATATGGTTTTCAGAGTGGACGAACATGGAGGTGTGAATATCAAAGCTGAAGATAATGATCCCATGGAAGATGATGATCATGAGCCAAAAAACACAATTGAAGATGATGGTACAAATACATTGATCCATGACTCATTTAGTACTCATGCAGCTGATCATGATGATGATGATGACCTTGATGTTGTTCATGATGTCCCTCTACTTGAGAAGGCATCTGAGGCCCTTTACGAAGGCTCGCAGGCAACTCTTCTCTCCATTGTATTGTTGTTGGTGAACTTGAAGGTTATGAATGGTTTATCCAACATAACAATGTCAAGTATGTTAAGGTATGTCATATATGTCATAATAAACTGTGAATCATTCTATAACATTAATATTCTTTATTATAACAAATTATATTTTTTTGTTGTAGATTGATAGGTGAGTTTTTGTTACCACCATCAAATATTCTACCTCGCTCATACCGAGAATCATTTGTCATTATGAGAGATATTGGAATGGAGTATCAAGAAATAGATGCTTGTCCCAATGATCATATTATACATCACAAACAGCATGAATTTCAAACTGAATGCCCTGAATGTCATATCAGTAGATATAGAACAGATCAAATAACAAAAAGGGTTCCTTGCAAGGTTCTTCGCTATATTCCCATTATTCCATGTATGCAACAATTATTCAAGTACACTAGTTTGGCACAATTTATGGATTACCATGCACGCAATAGAAGTTGAGATGAAATTATATGAATGTCTGTGGATGGTTCAACATTTATGGACATAGAGGAAAAGTCTCCACACTTTAAAGAAGAACCTCATAATCTTAGGCTTTCATTGGCAGTGGACGATGTCAATCCATTTGGAGAGATGAGATATGTTTACTCAGTGTGGCCTATTTTTGTTATCGACAATAAAATTCCTCCATGGATATCAATAAAGAGGGAGCACATAATGTTGGCAATGATTGTTCCAGGTATTTTATCATTTAAATATAGTCGTCTAAATTTAACTATAAATATGGCAGTAAGATGGTCATAATAATTATGTAATGTTTTTGTTCATTGGATTAGGTAAGTACCAAATTAAAGATATGAATGTATATATCGAGCCTCTTATCGATGAGTTGTTGGAGTTATGGAATGGTGTCACCATGTATGATGTCTCTAGACCAATAGGACAAAGACAATTTTAATTCCATGTGATGCTTCTATGGACAATACATGATGCCCCGGGGCTAACACATTTTTGTGGTATGTTATAGTGTTTAAGTTGTGCATGGACATTATAATTCAAAAAATTATCACATTTAATCTAATTATACATTATCTTGTAGGTCTTCAAACAAAGGGAAAATTTGCATGTCCTGTTTATGGTCCAAAGATGAAATTTCGTCATTCAAAAAGTTTAGGAAAGCAGGTGTTTGATGAGTATAGGCACTTTCTCCACAAAAATCATAAGTATCAAAATACTAAAAAACATCTTTTTAAAGGGAAAGAAGAGAATACATCAAAGCCACGAAGAATGACACCTCACCCGTGGAAGTTGGAATATAATAGAATTAATCATCAAGGTAATGCCATTCCATCTATTGGTTTGTCATAAAACATCTTTTCTATTTTGTTCTGTTTATTGATGATGTGATTGATGATCATGAAGGTCGTGAAGGCATAAATGACCACCTTCCTAAGTGACTAAAAAGTTATCCCTGATAATTTAGTAGGTTGCCCTACTACGAGAAGTTATAAATTGTTCATTTGTTTGATAGTATGCATATTGGAAAGAATATAACAGAGACAATATGGAAAATATTGGATGGAAGGCGTGACAAAGAAAAAATTGTCGAAATATGTAGTGACATTTAGGATTCCAATCATGCAATGATAAATGTCATTCAATCAAATAGCCATGGAGACCAGACTAATATAAGTGAGCTTCCTTAGTTATTAACGGACTAGCAAAGCAATGCTATAAAAGAAGTCATACGAAAAATTTGATTTCCCATAGGATTTGTTGCGAACTAAACAATCTCATATTAAGGAAAAGTGAATTTGGGCCAGGGATGAAAACACATTATTGGCATACCTTCATTAAGGTAATTCATGTTCTTGTGTTTTTAGTATGTATTTAAGTACTGTGCGTACTTGTAATTTTCATTATGTTACAAAAAAATGAAAAGATAATTTTATAATTGTTGCAGTACGTTCTACCTCTATCTCTCGCAGACAACTTCAACAATAATGTCAAGAAAGTCATATATGATCTGTTAGGATTCCCACATATACTGAGAGGTGGGGGTGAATCAGTATCTAACCAGTTATAAGATTTTCTTAACTTAAAACATGTAGAGCATATTAATAATGTGTACCGGTAAACAGAAAGTAATGCAACAAGCAGAGACAAAAACAACCACATGAAAAACATGCCATAACACAATATTTTAATGAGGAAACCCGGTGTGGCAAAAACCTTAGTGGGATTTGTAACCCACAATATTCACTTACTAGCCAATAAGAGAATATTACTGCTACAAGAGGGGCCTGCACATTCAGGAAGGCCAAGTGCCTAGAGCTCATTGCTCAATTACAAAATGGGAAGTCTCACCAACTTACAAAATGGATTATATAAATCCAATGTCTTGTACTACTTCAAAATAGCATCTACTATGCCAGATCCAGTACCGGTTTATATCTTTCCTTCTTACATAAACCCTTAACCTATAATTCACATAATAGGTTTGCCTTATTCCACCTATATATTTTCTTCCATCCATTTCATATTTTTTATACAATGATCTCTCTTATATAAGAGTCATTTTACAACTTTCCAAGTTGGTTTACAATGATTTTAAAATAATAAATAAAATATATTAACAACAAAATTCATGTCGGCTTCTGTGCCGGTATGCTTCCTTTCACTGCCGGTGCCAGTGGTCTGTGTGCCGATGTAGAATCTTATCTTGCTGGTGTCGGTGGATTGCCTTTCCGGTATCATAGGATTGTAAGGTTGCCATCAATGACAAAACCTTCAATCAACTACAATGTCTCATTGGAGTGTGCATTTGCCAACAATCTCCCCCTTTGGCATTGATGGCAACACTCATGAGAAAAATTCAAAAGTGTATCCAAAAATTGAAGTCCAAAAATTGTTACCAAAAATTTGTGCTCCCCCTAAGCAGATGATCCCTAAGTTACTAGATTTTTCTCATACCACTACTCCCCATTTGGCATCACTGACCAAGGTTGTCAAAGTGTCAATAGAGTGTAGTTTCCTGTCTCAACCTTGTAACTGGTTGGTTACAATTTGAAAAAGCTCTACCAAAACCAGATTCAAGTTCTCAATGAATTTTTTACTATCTTTTATTGCGGCCTCTGTCCTCTGAACTATACCGGTGAGGTGTTGCATTTGCTCTGCCGATGTTTTCTGTCCTTGTACCAATGCATCAGATATTTCTTTCCTTAAGGATGCTAGGTAGTCCAGTTTTGGACTTAGTCTTTATTTCAGATCCTTAGTCTTACTTTTTATTCTCTCCTTTTCTCTTTCTAGCTTTAGTAATTCTTCCTCAAAACCTATTATCTTTTGCTCAAAAAATGATAATGAACCAGATGAATTAATAAAATTGTCAGCTAGTTGATCTTCTTCTCTATATCAACTGTAAAAAAGTTAGTCTTACAAGTATCTCTATACAAAGTTTTGAATTCCTTTAATGTGCTACATAATTCCGGTAGAAGTGTGTCAAACTGCCTTGTACACTTCTTTATTTGTTCCTCAAAGAATTTCTATTTTTCCTTTTCTAACCTCTCTTTGAATGCATCCTCCTTTATTTGTTCAACTGTCACTGTGTTGTCAGTAATATACTTAGATAAAGTGTCAAGTTGACTCAAAGAATCCTTATTATCTACATTACATTTTGGAGATATCATCTTCAAAATTGGAATTGTGTCATCTATAGCCTTATATGCCTGTGAACAACAATATGTTATTTTCTTTATAGAGTCTAAAAAAAATTTAGTTACATTTGTTGTCTTGAATCCTATAGTTGAAGAGCCAACACTCTAAATTCTGCTAGTGGGAGCAATATCCTTGCTTGCAGTGACCTCTGGTAGGTCAGTCTATGTTTCCATTTCCTTAAGCAATGGTTTGTTTTGCTCAGCAGTTGTCGATGGCACTGATTCTGTATTAACCTATTCCTATGCTAGAGCTTGTTGCTCTGCTTGTTGTTCTGTGACACTATCTGCCAGTTTTCCTTCAGTGTTATCTGTGTTATTAGTTACCGATGGCTCACTAGCCATATCTATCTTACCAGTTGTGTCCTTATCTACCACAATGTTCACCTTCTGAGTATCAACATCTACTGTATATAATACCTCAGAATTAGGATATGTATTCTCTTGTGATATATCCATACTCACATTAGCCAGTTGATCTTCAGTTGTTGTTACCGGTGGAGTATTTAGAAGTGGTGGGGATAAGTTGTCTTTTATTTTGATGCTTGGAGGTCCACCAACCTTTCCTTTTCCCTTATCCTTTTCTTTCTAATATACCTTGATTGGTTTAGGATTTCTATACTCTTCCTGTTTTTCTTTCTCAACAAGGAATATATCCCATGCATTAGTAGTTTCCTCTGCAACCTCATTTACTCTACCAACCATAAGTGCTACATGCTGGTGTGCAGTTGAGAATACTATTTAGTTAGCCTCTAAGATCATATCATCTATCTCCTTTGGTGAGTTAATAGGATAAACAACAAGTAGTTTCTCAATCTTTATTTTCTTGTCAAGCTCTATAACACCTTGCCTTCTAGCTTCAAGTCTCTTAAATAGTTCTATCTGTATTTCATCTACAATTTGCATCAAAAATTTCTTATAGATATCCAAGTGTAGAATTACACTATTTTCAACTTTTTCTTTGTCATCAACTGATAATGTATCATATAGTTTGTTGATATTTTTCAACTGTCCTTCCTCTGTTATTTCATCTAGCAGTTTGTCAATCAGAGTAATATTTTGTTGAGTCCTTTTCTTTGGTGTTAAGTTTTTCTTCTTTGGAGCTATCTTCTTAGCCGAGGGCCTTACTGCCTATTATTTTTGCCTAGTTCTTCTAGGCGAAGGTGTGGATACCAGTGAAGGTTCCCTTTTCCTTACAACTCTTTTAAATGCAGTTGGCATGTCACTTTTTGAAGAAGTTGCTACTAGGGAAAGGTGATTTTCTGGTTGTTGTGCCTATAACTCATCTTCAGTGATACCAGTTTGTTTAAGTACATCTTCTTTGATAGCCTTAGCCTGCCTTGAACCTTTCCTCACTGTTGCTTCTACTTTCTTCACTCTCTTCATGGATTGAATTTGATTTTCAATGGTTTCAACACTACCAAATACCTCTTCCTTAGGTTCATTGGGTGCTTCCAGAAGGGCTTTCATCTACAACTACTTTTTTACAATTGTTTGTGATAATCTTACTCTAGTGTTCATCTGGGCTTTCAATGCTTGAATGTATTCATTAATATTCTTCTCTTTGTTTTCACCCATGTTGTTCAATAAGTTAGATAACTATTTGCCTACCGGTATGTCAAATCAAAGGTTCTTATTACCTTTACCGGGCACTTGTTTGGTTATATGTAGCATTAAACAAACAAGTAAGCTGCCAAATCTAAATGTCCCTTTCTTATCCTTTTTGATCTTTCCCATATTGTCAATCAATTCATCCTTCAACCATTCACACACATCAAATTTCACATTATCCTTAATCATGTCATGAGCACTCTTTATGCATAAGTTGGAAACTGAATTTAGTCTATTTGCATGTGTTGTTTTGTAGCCTAGAATCATGCCAATGAATCTCACATTTATGTCAGTTACATCATTCACCCTTAAAGACCTTTTGTCGAATGTTGTACCTGTTAGGTTCATTACTAGGTGATTTGAGACCTTCTTTGTCTTGTCAGGTCTGTTACCGGTGGAGGGTAACCCTGTTACAACTTTTACAACTCCCTTATTAATTTTGTGAATTGAATCCAACCAGAAAAATTCACCATGAACCCTGTTCAACACTATCCTTATCACTTCCTTAGGGAATTCTGAAATGCAGAGAATATCTGTGAATCATAGGGTTTCAATTATTTTGTGTTCAGGTTTCACATTATCGGAATCATCACAAATAACAATCTTGTACATGTTCTTAATTTATTCATCTCCTAATTCTTCTATATGGCAATGAATATACATCCTAGGGTCTTCAGCAAAAACTACTTCTTTGGGGATTGAGAAAAAGCACCAACATTATCATCCTTCTTTGCTATTTTAGGAACTAACTTTAAAATGTGCCTAGGGCACTTGATTACTTCCACTACAGTAGGGTTTGCTATGAATTCAGGTACAGAAGAGGATGCATGATTATAAATACCTTTTTTGGCCTTTGGAAAGCTTGATTGCTGAATTGCTTTGCTTCTTTGCTCGAAATGAATTAGCTCTGGAAATTTTGTCCTCTTCGAATGCTTGAATGCTTGGTGAAGTAAAATGGAGCCAAAAACACTAATTTATAATGTCAATCTGTCAACTACCACATTTAATGCTTATCGGTTAAGTAGTCACTTAACTTTATTTACTAGTTTAGAAGTAATTTTAACTTCTTACCATCAACCGAGGGAATAATAGCATATTTCTCATTTGTTTGCCAAACCCTCAAGGAAATTTTCTTCAGTTGGATGAAGAGTCTCCTGCTGGTGGAGTGTTACTCTATTCTGCCAGTGGAGGAGTATTCCTATCAGCATTTAGTTATGATTTCTTGATCCATTGTTTTGAGAATTCCTGCTTTACTTCTTCAACCTTTTCTTTACCTTTCAAACTACGACCTTTATTGTTTACTGGTGAGGACTTGCTTCTACAAAATTTAGCAATATGCCCAATTTTGTTACATGCATAACAAGTCGCATTATTTTTTTGAATAGCGTTTCCATAACCTATGCCAGTTTGTGTTCTGTATTGATTAGATAAATGTCTAAATCTTCCACAAATATAACATCTTACATTCATTCTACAATTTTCAGAATTATGACCAACTTTCTTGCATTTTGAACATTGACCAGTGGGTGTATTGGTATTCTGATAATTTCTAGATCTACATTGATTTTCTCTATGACCATACTTGTTACAGTTAAAGTATTTGCCATTAAATTTATAAGCAGTAGGCTGTCTTACTGGTTTGCCATGATCCTATGTGTTTGTAGTACTGGAGCTTTCACCGATTTCAAAGCCAAGACCATTAGTGTCACCATTAGGTTTCTGATTCTTCAACAAGTCACCAAGTTCTTCTAAGCTTTTCTTGAATTTTTCTTTATGTTGATTTGCAGCAGCCATTTCTCCTTCCAAGATACCTTTTTGTCTCATGAGTTCATTTGAGTCATTTTGTGCATGCATTAGATCTGTCTTCAACATATCATTTTCATAACTAAGTCTTGTGTTTTCATTTGCAACATCATTCAGTCTTCTAGTCAAGTCTTCTTCATTCTTCTTTCTATCTTCAATTTCTTTACAAAATCTCATACTCATATCCTACATCTCATTCTTTGTTGTCATGTTTTCTTGTTTTAGCTTATTCATCAGATCACTAAGAGTTTCCTTTTCATCATTCTCATTTTGCATCTTTTCACAAAGTTCTCTTCTCTTGTTTCTTGAAATAGTAAGATTTTCTTGAAGTGCTTCAATAATATCTTGAGCAGCCTTTAGATCATCTTCAAGTTTGATATTTTTCAATTTTTCTGCATCATACTCTGAGAGAGCTCCTTCTAGTTGCTTCATCAAGTTTTCCATCTCTACCGGTGTTAAGATCTTCCTCAAGCCATTAGGCTTCTGAAAATAGAGGACCAGACTCTGATACCAATTGTTAGGATTCCCACAGATACTGAGAGGGGGGGGTGAATCAGTATCTAACCGGTTATAAGATTTTCTTAACTTAAAACATGTAGACCATATTAATACTGTGTACCGCTAAATAGAAAGTAATGCAATAAGTAGAGACAAAAACAACCACATGAAAAACACATGATAACACAATATTTTAATGAGGAAACCCAGTGTGGAAAAAACCTCGGTGGGATTTGTGACCCACAATATTCACTTACTGGCCAATAAGAGAATATTACTACTACAAGAGGGGCCTACACATGCAGGAAGGCCAAGTGCCTAGAGCTCACTACTCAATTACAAAATGGGAAGTCTCACTTACTTACAAAATGGATTATATAAATCCAATGTCTTGTACTACTTCAAAATAGCATCTACTATGCCAGATCCAGTACCGGTTTATAGCTCTGCTTCTTACATAAACCCTTAACCTATAATTTGCATAATAGGTCTGCCTTATTTCGCCTAGATATTTTCTTCCATCCATTTCATATTTGTTCTACAATGATCTCTCTTATATAAGAGTCATTTTACAACTTGCCAAGTCGGCTTACAATGATTTTACAATAAAAAACAAAATATATTAACAACAAAATTCCTGTCGGTATGCTTCCTTTCACTGTCAGTATCGGTGGTCTGTGTGTCGATGTAGAATCTGATCTTGCTGGTGGCGGTGGATTGCTTTGTCGGTGTCATAGGATTGTAAGGTTGCCATCAATGAAAAAACCTTCAATCACCTACAATGTCTCATTGGAGTGTGCATTTGCCAACATGATCTTGGAAAATACATGAGGTAAGTAGTGATATTTGTTTAGTTCGTTGTATAGATATTATATTTGCAATTTGTTTTACTTGTTATGTAATATATTTTTTTGCGTGTTGAATACCTTGTAGGTGGTTGTCATGTAAATAAATCCATAAATATGATATAAAATATTGGAAGAGAAAAATTCCTCATTTAATGTGTGAAATGCAAAAGTGTCTACCTCCAACTTTTTTCAATGCACAAGAACACTACCTCATACAACAAGTTGAGGAGATTGAATTGTGTGGACCTGTACACACTAGGTCAATGTGGATGGTTGAGAGGCACTTGAAATTTTTTAAGGCTTTGGTTTGACAAAGAGCACATCCTTAGGGTTCTATGGTGGAGGGATATATGGTATACCAGACTATGGTGTACATTTCTGAATATCTTCCTAAGTTTGCAGCAAAGATCCATGTGGATCGCATTTGGGATCGCAAAACCATTAACAAATTTAAAGCGGAGTACTTGATGAGGAAAGATCGATTGAGGAAAGTGAGAGGTAATTATAAGATGTTATTGTAGTTAATTAATTCTTAATCTTCAAAATAAATCGATTGTAAGACATCTATTTATTTTTTGTACAATTGGTCGAGAGTGGGATGCACTACATTTGTATATTGAAAACAATCTTGATTGGATGACAGTATGGATTGAACGTTGTCAACATTCTGGATGCAAGTTAACATGGGAAGGTGTGGCTTCATTGGTTAAAGAAGCACATCATAATGGAGATTCCAATGTTACGCAAAGGGAAATTGATTTAGCATATGGTTTAAGAGATAAATAAGTACGTATAAATTTATCAATCACCCATATGTTTATCAACTCACAATGCAATAAATTTTACATGTTTGACATATCGCAGGTCAAACACCACAACGCTATGTGCTACAATGGTCATAAATTTTGTATAAAAAGGTTGGATGACACAAAGAAAACTTGTGATTCTGGCATCACTGCAGTCTTTGAGGTGATAAATATTTCATCGAGAAATGACATTCATCCTCAACAGTCTCAAAATTGATACTATGGCATTTTGGATGATATACTTGAGTGTGACTTTAATTCCTTCAAATTAGTTTTGTTCGTCGTCAAATGGTACAGGCTACGATTGAATAAAAATGATCCTGATAGAACTGTTATTGAACATGATAATGGTTTTATAATGCTAAATACAAGGTCATTTGAACTAGTTGGGGATGATCCCTATGTTCTTCCAAGCCAATGTGAGCAAGTATTTTACTCAAAGGATCCACATAAACTGGGTTGGTCATTTGTTGTTAGACAAGATCCAAGAGGAAGGCTGATAAAGTATAATGTGATGGAAGAAGAAGATACCGAAGAAGTAGAAGATGATGTGGATGATGATCATGATCAACAGTTTCTCAATGACGATGAAGAAGAAGAAGAAGAAGAAGAAGATGATGATGATGATGATGATGGTGATGGTGATGGTGATGGTGATGGTGATGGTGATGAGGATGGTGATGGTGATGGTGGTGGTGATGGTGATGGTGATGGTGATGGTGATGGTGATGATAGTGATGATGATGGCAAAGACATTGATGATGATGATGATGATGACGATGATGACAACGATGATGATGATGATGACAATGACGACGACGACGATGATGATGATGATGATGATGATGATGATGATGATGATGATGTTGGTGATGATGACCTTGATGTTCATGATGATGAAGAATGAAATGTATGAGGTATGCGATTATTATATTATCTATTTAATATTGACTTCTTAATAGAATTTTTTTTACATAATTAATTCATTATGTTTTCAATTCTAATGCCATTACATAATTAATTCATGATGCACCTTTTAATATGGAGATGGAGATAGGGAGAGTGACTATTTATATGACAATTTTTAAACTGTGTTTATTTATGGAAATTGGATTGTTTATTAGCTATGTAATGGATGTTGATTTAAAATACATATGTGATGGATCACATGTTTATGATGATGCATGTGACATTTTTTGAACTTTGTGTTTATTTATAGAACATGGATTGTTTATTACCTATGTGATGGATGGTGATTTATGATACATATGTGATGGATTACATGTTTATGATGACACATGATATGTGATTCTAATTGTGATGCTCAATTACATATATGATGACACATCATGTGATGCTTCTGATGCTTATGATACGTATGTATTTATTGTTTATCAACTTACAAATGCAGTAATTCTTATGATGCTTAATTGATGGTGTTGATTTCAGGTATAGTCCCTGTGTGATGCTATCACCCTTGGTGGGAATAGGTCATTGACTATAGACATCATCAACCATTTAGTTGAGGATCCTGCATAGTCTACATTGTATAGGACCTTGAACCCCTTTGACGAGGATCCTGCACAGTCTCATGGATGGATAGGTATAACTAGTCAATACACCCTATAGAAACAGTTTATTTTTTTAAAATTACTTGGAAAACAAACTTCCTCAGTTTTTCAAACCTCGACATTAGCAGCAAATCTAATACAATTATCAACACTTGAGGCCCTGATTGGACTTATTCCAATTTTCATCCCAAAATAAACTTTAGGGCCAACTTCTTCATCAACATTACCCTCATTTGCAAAATTTGTCTCTCATTACCAATTAACTCTCTCATTTCATAGAGTGCAAGTACCCCCAAATAGGTATTTGTTAGATCTGTCTTCGTCGAGTGAGGAAAATGCAGTAATAGATAATGAAAGTGACACATGTAGTAGGTCTACAATAGGGAGATCAACAAGCGGTCAAAAGATTAGATGAAAATTCAATAAACGCATGAAATTTTTCCTTGCTCAGGGGGGGTCATGTTCCTATGATGATGAGACCAAAGGCAACATTGAGGTGCCACTGAGGTACAAACATCTACAGAAACAATGGGTGCCCAAGGAACTTCTTCCAATAAACACCGATTTTTGTGTTAACGATAGGATATATCGCATAGCACCTTCGTCGTTACATGGTTTAGGCTTATTTTCCATGGATGGCATAAAGGTCTGTTACAATAGAGTTGCAAAATTGATGGAGTTTGTTGGATCTTGTTACAATTATAAACATTGGATGCAGATTGTTAAATATAAAAAAAGTATCCATAGGTATGCACTGTCAGCAAATTATATACAACAGAAATATAATGATTAAAGTAAACGAGTGGCTATATACATTGATGGTCGGCCAAAAGCAACAGGGAATATTATAGGTTTTATAAATAGTACGCGACCTGGGTCAACTAATAAACAACCCAATTGCATATTTGAGGTGCGCGAGGGAAATCGTGTATTTTTATGTGCGATAAAATCAATAAGTGCAGGTGGAGAGCTTCTAATCAATTACAGTTTGAATCATATAGATAGAAACAAAGTTAATATCATGGGGGTGGTGCGTAATATATACCATTTAAATTAACCAACCTCCAATTAATGAATCCAATATACCATTTTATTATGAAGTTTTTTTTCTAAGTCTATTGGTTTAATTTTGCTGACATTTTTTATATTTTTTCTTTGTCACAGGCCGACATGGATCTATCACATATCGTAGGTAGAGATGTAGCTTGCGACACTTCTACCGAGCAGGTAAACCTCATTGTAATTGTACAAATTAGATAGAAGCAAATTGTTACATTATTATGTTCTTTTTTTTAGTGATTTATACTAATTTTGTAATTGTTAATGATATTCTTGACACAGACGAATGTTTGGGGAAAGGGAAAGGGAGTTACAGTACCTGAGCACCTTTCTAGGGATGTGGAATCATTAGGGTTAAGCAATGATGACCCTGAAGATCCCAACAACTTTATGAAATTCTTTAAAATGCCTCTTATAAAAATTAGAAAAGAGATTGTTGCTTTGGCAGCCGTGCATCCTATCACTGATGAGATACAAGAGAGGGTGGCATTATTGATTTAGATAGCAAAAAACTTGTAATTAAGCAGTAATGAAAGCTTTAATTATAACAAAAGTTCAATAATGATTTATATTTTATTCTCTTTTATGTCATTAACTAAAATATGTACGTATTGTTTTTACAACAAGTTATGTGCCCTCATCAAAGTCATTCCCATGATCAGGGTGTTGCAGGATCTTCAGGTGATGACGATTTTCTTGTATTATCACTTGCTTGGCTTATCACTCTGAGTACCCAAAACACATCATACTTGATATTGTCAATTTTCAAAATAAAGGTTCATCCTTGTTTCCAATTCTTGCACTTTTCATATATTTAATGTTTGATATATTTAATGTATTATTCTTTAGGTGTTGTCAATGTTAGTGTGCAAATGCCACCACCACCTCATCAGAGGTTACCCTCACCTATATTACCAACTGCAATGTCGGCAACATATAGCATTCAAACATCCTCTAGTGCATGTCATATTGGCCTGCTCACTATTGGTAGATCCCTCTTTTTCTCTATCTTCTATCATGTGCTTATTTCCCTTCAAGCATTCTTTCTTGAATTCTAATGCCATTTCATAGTGGATTCATTTTTTGTAGGAGGAGATGCACATGAGGATGTGCCAGAGGTGACTACTACTGATAACATACTATCATTTCCTATATCTTCTCGTATTGCTAGTACAGGAACGTTGTAGGCCACATTGGTGGTGAGCGATGAAGAAATGATTCCCTTAAAGATGCAAAAGGTTCCAGGTACTTTAAAATTATTATTATATATACTCTAATTATAATTTACTTTATGATCACTCATTTTGGACTAATGATCCCATGAATTTTTTGCAGGCAATGATATTTTCTATAAACATCTTAGTGACATTGCATTGCAAATATTTGGGCCCACCATACGTAAAAGGTGGTACATCATATGTGAACTAACCCTAATCCACTTTTGATTTCATATCATTGCTAGAATAGTTTTCCTTTGATCCATTTCTTAAAGTGTAATAAATGTAGCTTCAGTTCATTTCTGAATCTAATAGGTTTGTTTTTTCTTTAAAAGGTGGAATGACCAAGAAAAAAGGTTAAAAGATGAATTGACAAACCAAATGGTTGAGTGGTTTGGAAATGACACCTTTGACAAAACCAAGCTCCTTGAAAAAGCTGGCACATATCTAAAGTATGTGAGGGACCAATACAAGACCCATTTGGAGAGGAACCTAAAGTACGAGCATCCCCCCATGATTCTAGAGAGGGAGTGGAAGGACCTGATTTTTGGATGCCAAGGAGAAAATTGAAAGGAAAAAAGAAAATACACCACTAGACGCTAGAAG
Organism: Cryptomeria japonica; assembly: GCF_030272615.1. Classification (NCBI taxonomy): domain Eukaryota; kingdom Viridiplantae; phylum Streptophyta; class Pinopsida; order Cupressales; family Cupressaceae; genus Cryptomeria; species Cryptomeria japonica. Next base: position 210,547,069 of record NC_081407.1, read on the forward strand.
AAGGTACAAGATACTATTAAGAATGTAATTATGTACTAATTAATTACTCTTTATATTTATATAATCTAACATATTTCAAAAATTTTATAGACTGAGTGACACGTCAAAGGCAACCAAGGCAAGGCAAGAAAAGCACAGGCAACACAAACTCGACTCTAGTGGTTACATGAAACTTGTTGCATGAATTGTAAGTATCTCATGTAAATGAAATATTGCATCAAAATATTAATAAATTGCAAACATTTTTTTTTTATAAAAAATGCAAGCAAAATTCATGGCACCAAGCAAAAATGCAGGGCTCTGAATTCAATAGAGCACCCATAGAAGATGACAAGAGAATTGCCTACTAGCAAGGCTATTTAGCCATGGCTGATCGGCTATGAGAATTGAGTGGGAATACACAATATTCGAGTGCATCCGTCACATAGGTAAATATGCTAAATGGAAGTTGTTTCAAATTGAATACTTTACCAATAATCTAAATGATGTTGAGTTCCAACATAAAGTGACTATATTTTTTTTAAATACGCAAACAATGATAACAATGTGCATGTCATTGGAATGCAGCCTACTAATTGTGAAACACCACCTACACATGAAGGTCCGGATGAGTATCCCAGTAGTGGAGGTATTCATTTGCTATTCAAGTTTATTTATTTATCTATTAATACAATTAATTTTTAATTAGAGTAGTAATTAATGTAACCTTTTTTGTTAATATTTTAGAGCATGTAGTCGGTGGTGAGCAAGTGGAGCATGATCTGGGTACACAACATCAAGAACGTGATGTTCCCCACTCAGGTAAAGAGGACCACTGTTATTTCTTTAAACAAATATAATTGCAATTGGTGTTTAGCATTAATGTAACCTTTAGTATTTCAACTCCAGATGATCTAGAGGGTGTTCAGCATGTTGAGGTTGAGGCTACAGAAAATGATGTGGCCCCATCTAGTAAAGAGAACAACACTTATGTTCTCTAAATTAATGAAATACTTGTAACAATAATAATTTTTTTTTTTGAATTTAACCCATTTCTTTGTTATTACAAAGGACCCCCCTTCGCTTCAGTGTCCACGTCCTCAGTATAGGACTAGGCATACATTGAGATCACGAGCAGTTGGCAGAATATCTGCAGAGGGGGGAAATGATGAAGAAACTGATGTTCCACTTAGTCTTTTCATAGCTTCAAAGAAAAAACAAAGAAAGAAATGATTGTAATCTAACTTATTTGATAATGACTGATTTTTATGTGTTAGTGAATGTAATTATGTTCTAATTAATTGTTATGGATGATATGTGTTAATTAATATTGATGAATGTTGCATGTTAGTTAATGTTAATCATTGTTATGTGTTAATGAACGTTATGTGATATTAATGAATGAATGCTATATTTTATTAATGGTAGAAAGAATGAATGAATGAATGTTATAAGATGTTAATGGGGAATTTAGAGTGATGTTAGGGGGGGGGGGGAGGGGCCAAATGAGCTTCCACCTTCATGTGGTTGGCCCTATTAAGTAGAGAATATTAAACTATTCTCAAAACCAAGTGAAGCTCAACAAGATAACACACATTTTAATATTTCATTATGTTGCACAGTTAATCTTATTGAATAATGAATATTGAATCTTAATTGTAGGGTCCAACAGAGCCAACACAAACAACACCACAATACCAAAACTACACACATCATCTACACATACCATCTATATATATTATCCAGACCAATTTGGATAACATGTTTAACATCAGTGACAATAATGACACTATTCACACAAGTCTAACAATATGTGGACAATCAACTTGTGAAATTTTGTACTCTTTAGGGGATTGATCTTAACATTTAGTTGCCTACACTTCATAGTAGACTGGTGTTGGAAAAAGGAAGAATAGGACCCTTAAGAAAATGGCTAGATACATGATTCATGCTCATTCTCTTGGTCCTGCATTTTGGATAGAAACCATTAATTGTGCCACAAAGATCCAAAATTGGGTTCCCCATAAGGCATTGAAAGGTATGAATCCTTTTGAGACTTGGTGTGGTAGAAAACCAATTGTGTGACACTTTAGAGTTCTTGGCTATCCAAATTGGGCATGCATTCCTCTAGAGAAGTGTAAGGATTTGGAACCTCAAAGTAGGTCTTGCATCTTTGTTGGATATCTTGATGGTGTTTGTTGACATGATTGGCATAATTGATGATGTTGTTGACATATATTGATGATAGTTCTGATACTTAATATAAGTACAGATCCAATAGCAACCAAGATGAGAGGGGGGGTGAATCATACAAACTTAATCATTCATAAAAACCTCAGATTCAACCTCGGTAACATATATATCAGTCACATAACCAAAACTGTCAAACATGCAAACTCAAAAGCATATGAACAATATAAATCTCATAACCCCAGATTTAATGTGGAAACCCAAATAGGGAAAAACCACTGTGGGATTTTAGACCCACTAAGAAATATACTCTTCTAGAGTATGCTCGGTTAAAAGCAAATCCTGTTAAAGATTACAAACACATTGCTAGATGTGACCCGGTTAAGGGATTTCCCTCAGATCTGTTAGGATCTTCACTTTGTTAGAAGTGACCTTGTCAAAGGATTTCAAACACTCAATCAGAATGTCACCTTGCTAGAGGATTTTACAAATAAGACTGTTAAGTCCACTCGGTTAAGAGATTTTCTGCTACTTCTCAAAATAATAGTAATAAAGATATGTCTACAACTTCACATCTAAAAATGCTAAAGTAGATTCCTATTTGTTCAATACAATCTAGACATAGAACTAATCTTGTCTATCTACTGGGCTCTATACTCTGTTATTAAAATAGGTCTTCAAGCTTTTGTGCTTGGTAATCACTATGTAGCATCCCTGTGCATACACTTGCCCACATACATTGTTTATCAACAGTTTCGTATTTATAAACAATCTTCTAACTGCTTAATCTCATTGATCACATTTCCCATGATCAATCATAGCCATCAGATCTTCAATCTTGTCTAGGTTCAATGTATCCTTTTTGATCTGAAAATGTTTTACCCTGCCTTGGAACTTGCATTTTCACCTTGGAACTTGTGTTAGGGTAATGCGGTTCAATCTGAGCTGTAGATCTTCCTGCCGATCTTTCTTTACCATAGATTCTTTAACAATATTCATACACAGCTTACCAATCATTGATCCGCTCTAGCTCATCAACTTCTTTCATTAAATATCACATGTAAACATTTAATGCATTATGTTATAGCTTGGTTACTACTCGGTGAATACTAAACTTCACTCAGTAGACAATCTGCCTTCATTAACCGATAGCGATAACCTTAGGGTTTACCAACTAGGTTCCTTAGGGTTTACCGACTAGGTTCTTTGCCTGATAACATAGTGTAGTATTAACCTTTACATTTTACAACATATGTATGATGTTAAAACAATCTAAAACATCATGATCTCATCATTGTCTTTCACCGACTTCTTTATAATCTTCATATCATACTTCTCAAGATATGGCAACATCATACTGAATTAGAAAATCAATTTCTTGACATCAATGACAAAATAATAATATCAAGATAGTAAAACATCTTTAATCAGTTATGTCCATAATCATCAACAACCTTCTCAATATCCTTATTGAAATGCCAACAATCTTTCATTGTCTGTTATAATGCAATATTGCCAACAATCTCCCCCTTTGGCATTGATGGCAAAACCTATTGATTTGACCTTTAAAAGATTCAGATTGCTGTGATTCTGAAATGCTTGAAATGCTCTCCCCCATACATTAGACTTCTCTTCTATTTTCAGTCTTTATTTCAATTTGTAGTCTTCTCTCAGTCTTCTCCCATATATTAGTCTTCTCCCCCTTTGGTAGGTCTTCTCCCTCTTTGACAACAATGCCAAAAAGTAAAGAACTAAAACATAATTTGTTTCTATAAGAAGTTATTTCCTGCTGTTGTATATCAACTGAGTCTTGGTCAGAGCATTTGTCTTCAATTCCTGTTTCCTGTATCATTCTCTGTAATATTCTAGTATTAATTCCAGTACATTTTTAGAAAACATTCTAAAGTGTATAACTCCAGCATCAGCTCCCCAAAAGATATTCAATAGAGTCATCAGATTGATGCTTTCACTGAACTCGATCAGTGAGTAGAAGATAAGGGTAGGACCCCTAACTTACTTCTGAGATATTCAAAAGTGTCCTTTGGTAGTGGCTTGGTGAAGATATCTGCTATTTTCTCCTTTGTGCTAACATATTCCCACACCACTTTCTTCTCTTGAGCTTCTTCTCTAGGATATTGATATTTGATAGATATGTGCTTTGTCTTAGAGTGCATAACAAGATTCTTTGAAATATTAATGGCACTAGTATTGTCACAGAATATAGTTATGGGCTCGGTAAATTTCTCATCTATACCTTCCAATAGTTGTTTGATCCATGCAATGTTGGTACAATTCAGTGCTGCAGCAACGTATTCAGCTTCTGTTGTTGATTGAGAAACACATCCTTGTTTCTTGCTAAGCCAACTCACTAGTCTTTCTCCTAAAAAGAAAGCTCCTCCTCTTGTGCTTTTCCTATCATCAATGTTGCCTGCCCAATCAGCATTAGTATAAACTTTTAAATCAAAATCATTTCCTTTCTAATATACTAAGCCATAATCTTCAGTGCCTTTTAAGTATCTAAAAATTCTTTTGATTGTTGTCATGTGTGTTTCCTTATGATTTGCAGAGAATCTTGCAACAATACCTACTGCATGTGCTATGTCTAGTCTGTTGTGAACAACATATTGCAACTTTCCAATCATAGATCGGTAAAGTGTCTCATCAATAGATGCAGATTCATCATTCTTTGATAGTTTATAGTTTGTAGTCATAGGAGTACTTACTGGTTTTGAATCCTCCATTCCAAATTTCTTCAAGATTTCCTTTATGTACTTGGATTGAGTAATGAAAATCTCATTTTTCATTTGCAGTATCTGTAAACCTATAAAATACTTTATCTCCCTGATTAATGACATCTCAAATTCTTTGCTCATTTCATTTCCAAAGTTCTTGCATAAAGAGTCATTTCCACAAAATATAATATCATCAACAAATATGGTTGAGATCAGTATTCCATTTTCATCATTCTTCATGTACATGTTGTTATTCTCACTTGTCCTTATAAAACCAATCTTAATCAAATAAGAGTGCAATCTTTCATACCATGCTCTTGGTGCTTGTTTCAAACCATATAAAGCTTTGTTCAATTTATATACCTGATCTTTATTATTGTCTTCAACAAATCCTTCAGGTTGTTCAATGAAAACTGTCTTCTAATATTCCTTTCAAAAATGCAGATTTGACATCCATTTGATATACCTTGAAGATCTTGAAAGAAGCATATGCCAATAATGTTCTTACTCCTTCAAGTCTAGCAATAGGTGCAAAAGTGTCACCATAATCAATTCCTTCTTCTTGGGCATAACCTTTGCAAAGTAGTCTTTCTTTGTTCTGAATGACCTCACCCTTTTCATTTAGCTTGTTTTTGAAGATCCACTTTGTGCCAATTACATTTTTGTCCTTCGGTCTTGGGACCGGTGTCCATGTGTCATTCTTCTTGATTTGATCAATCTCTTCTGTCATAGCATTTATCCAATCTTCATTGTTAAATGCCTCTTTCACTATTCTCGGTTCAAATTCAGATATCAAAGATGTGTTCTGTCTCAGTTTGTTCCTTGTCATCACTAGATCATCCTTATCTCCTATAATCTGACTTGGTGCATGATGTCTTCTGACATACTTGGCTAATATAGGCTTGGTAGGCTCTGTATGATCTTCTTCATCACTCAGTAACTGGATATTTTCTTCATTTTCTTCACCAATTTTCTCAGTAGGACTTCTCGGTTGCACATAGACAAATCCATCATAATCTTCTGGTTCTTTGGAATTTCCTTCATCATTTCTTTACAAATTCATCGATTTTCACATTTGCACTTTCTACTATTTTGTTAGATGATTTGATCAGACATTTAAATGCTTTGCTTCTAGAAGAATAACCTAGAAACATTCCTTCTTCACTTTTCTAATCAAACTTGCCATTTCTATCATCTTTATGAACATATCATCTACTCCCAAAGATTTTGAAATAACTTACATTAGGTTTCTTATCATACCAGAGCTCATATGGTGTCTTCAAAGTACCTTTCTTCAATTGAACTCGGTTCAAGGTGTAAACAACTGTGCTTATTGCTTCTCTCCAAAATGTTTGTGGCACCTTCTTCTCAATCATCAACGTTCTAGCACAATCCACAATAGATTTGTTTCTTCTTCCATTTATTCCATTCTGTTGTGGAGTTCTTGGTGTAGAGACTTGTCTTTTAATACCCTAATCATTGAAAAATAGGTTGAACTCATCAGATGTGAACTCTCCCCCTCTATCTGATCTAAGACATTTCAGTTGCCTTCCTGTTTCATTTTCAACTCTTGTCGTGTATCATTTAAACATTTGAAAAGCTTCTAATTTTTCTTTTAAAAACATTACTGACATCATCCTTGAGTAATCATCCACAAATAATATGAAATATTTATCACCATAATAACTTTGAACTTTCATAGGACCACAAACATCAGTGTGCACTAGATCTAAAATTCCCTTAGAAGTGTAGGACTTACTTGTAAAGCTTGATCTTGTCATCTTACCCATCTGGCATCCGCGACACATAGCATTCTCAAGTTTTTCAAGACTCGGTAGACCTCTTACTCGGTGCTTCTTACTTATCTTCATTAGGTTATCAAAATTAACATGACAAAACCTCTTATGCCATAACCAGGTATCATCAATCTTTGCCTACAAACACTTATTGTGAGTTGAATCAAGGTGAAATGTATTACCTTTTGTTTGTGTCCCAGTAGCAACTAACTTTCCATTCTTGTCATAAACTTTGACAATTCCTTTCTGAAATTCTATTCGGTAACCTGTGTTGTTTAGCTGTGCTATACTCAACAAATTGTATTTCAAACCTTCAACCTAATAAACATCATTGCATCTTGCATTATCAAGAAGTGTTATAGATCCTTTACCTCTTCCTGGACATGGTGCATCATTACCAAATCTAACATAGCCTCCATCATAATCTTCTAACATAACAAACTTGTGTTTATCTCCTGTCATATGATGTGAGCATCCACTATCTATAATCCAAGAATCATTAGTGTTTATGTGAGATATTAGGGCTTTTTCTTCATACCTTTCTTCATCTGATCCATCCTTGATAGCCACATAAACAACTTCCTCTGTCTCAGTCTCATCTGATTTATCATCGTCAGATTCCTCATCAACTATTAAGCATGTCTTTCTATCTCTTCTTTTGAAGTCTTGGTGTCCTCTGTAATGGTTATCTTTCTGTCTGTCATCTCGGTAATCTCTCTTTTCAGTAAAATCTTTGTCAGGACAGTTAGAAACCATATGTCGAATCTTATCACAATTGAAACATTTCAAAGGTAGTTTTCCTTTATACTTACCTTTGCTTCTCAGTAACCTTTTGTCTAATAGTGCTTCAAACTCTTCTTGCTTTCTGATTTCTTCATATAGTTTGTGTACTTCTTCCATGTTCTTCCGAAATCTTTCACTTTCTCCACTATGATCTCCTTTAGAGTACTTATACTTTCTTTCATTGTAATCATTAGATTCATTAAGATGAAAAGAACTAAATGCAGATTCAACTTTATTTACCAATAACCCACTGTTATCAAAGTTACTTAACTCAAATGCATGTAGCTTACCAATAGTAGCATCTAAAGAAACTGGCATATTGGGTACAGACCTCAATTCATTGATTGCACAGACTAGGATTGCATAGGTAGGTAGAAGTGTTCTTAACAGCCTACTTGTCACATCCTTTTCTTCAATAGTTCATCCCGCTCCTTTAATTTGATTTACAATCACCTTTAGTCTTGTACTGTACTGAGTGATGTTCTCACCTTCATTCATCCTCATAGATTCAAGTTGTCCTCTTAAACTATCCACTTTTGCTTGAATATGTTCTTGTTTTGCCTTTATCTCTTCCATAGTCAATGGATAGGTGCTTGGTGTGATGAAATCATTCTCCAGATAATAGACAACACATTCTCCAATTCTTGATAGATGTAGCTTCATCCTTTTCTACCATGTAGAGAAACTTGACTTGTTTAGCTTCGGTGCATCCCTCTTATACATCTTTGGATCTTTTAACTCAAGTGCCTTTAAACTTTCCTTTCAGATTCCAGTTCTCTAATACCAATTGATAGTTTTGATACTTAATATAAGTACAAATCCAATAGCCAACAAGATGAGGGGCGGGGGGGGGGGGGGGGGGGGGGTGAATCATACAAACTTAATCATTCATAAAAACATCAGATTCAACCTCGGTAACATATATATCAGTCATATAACCAAAACTATCAAACATGCAAACTCAAAAGCATATGAACAATATAAATCTCATAACACCAAATTTAACGTGGAAACCCAAATAGGGAAAAACCATTGTGGGATTTCGGACCCACTAAGAAATATACTCTTCTAGAGTATGCTTGGTTAAAAGCAAATCCTATAAAAGATTACAAACACATTGCTAGATGTGACCCGGTTAAGGGATTTCCCTCATATCTGTTAGGATCTTCTCTTTGTTAGAAGTGACCTTGTTAAAGGATTTCAAACACTCAATCTGAATGTCACCTTGCTAGAGGATTTTACAAATAAGACTATTAAGTCCACTTGGTTAAGAGATTTTCTGCTACTTCTCAAAATAACAGTAATAAAGATATGTCTACAATTTCACATCTAAAAATGCTAAAGCAGATTCCTATTTGTTCAATACAATCTAGACATAGAACTAATCTTGTCTATCTACTGGGCTCTATACTATGTTATCAAAATAGGTCTTCAAGCTTCTGTGCTCAGTAATCACTATGTAGCATCCCTGTGCATACACTTGCCTGCATACATTGTTTATCAACAGTTTCCTATTTATAAACAATCTTCTAATCGCTTAATCTCATTGATCACATTTCCCATGATCAATCATAGCCATCAGATCTTCAATCTTGTCCAAGTTCAATGTATCCTTTTTGACCTGAAAACATTTTACCCCACCTTGGAACTTGCATTTTCACCTTGGAACTTGTGTTAGGGTAATGCGGTTAAATCTGAGCTGTAGATCTTCTTGTCAATCTTTCTTTACCTTAGATTGTTTAACAATCTTCATACATGGCTTACCAATCATTGATCTGCTCTAGCTCATCAACTTCTTTCATTAAATATCACATGTAAACATTTAATGCATTCTGTTATAGCTTGGTTACTACTCGGTGAATACTAAACTTCACTCGGTAGACATTCTGCCTTCATTAACCGATAGCGATAACCTTAGGGTTTACCGACTAGGTTCTTTTCCTGATAACATATTGTAGTATTAACCTTTACATTTTACAACATATGTATGATGTTAAAACAGTCTAAAACATCATGATCTCATCATTGTCTAACTCGGTAGTAGTTGCCCATTGAATAACTTATCCCCTTATTCATCATATTCTTTCCTGTGTCTTTCATCGAATTCTTTATAATCTTCATATCATACTTTTCAAGATATGGCAACATCATACTGAATTAGAAAATCAATTTCTTGACATCAATGACAAAATAGTAATATCAAGATAGTAAAACATCTTTAATTAGTTATGTCCATAATCATCAACAACCTTCTCCATATCCTTATTGAAATGCCAACAATCTTTCATTGTCTATTATAATGCAATATTGCCAACAATTGAAGGATTGTTGGTGATGATATAGTTGATATGATAAGGAGAATGTTGGCATGGTGATGTATGACCGGTATAGATTGAGATATTGGTTGGTGACTTGGTGATTAATTATTTGTGTTGTCATTAGTGGCAACTATGGTAGTTCTTTATTCTTGATTACTTTTTCATCTAGGTTTACTGGTGTAATCTAACTGGTAATGGATTAAGTTGGTAAGATGAACTGTGCATCTAACAGAAAACCTGGCAAATAGGACTTTAACCGGTAAACATGAAACAATGTTATACTTAAGCAATTGGTTCTGAAGATTGATGAGGAATGAGGTGTTGTGGTTTGAAACATGTATTTACATCATTGTAATGAGTCTATGACTAGAACTGCATCATATTTTGATAATTAGAAGTCATGTTTGTGATTTATTGTTGTATTTTCAGTAGGGTTTTAGCAGGGTTTTAGAACCGGTAACAAGATCTCTTTGTTGGCATATGTGTAGAGTATGATGACATGATGATATTGTATGTTGTCGTTGATGTCAATATGTTGAAGAATGAACCACTATATTGAAGTAAGAAACTTAAAAGAGAACCTGTATGATGTTGTGAACTGGTATATGTGAAAAAGTGAAGTGGTATGTTTGTCCAAGTGAACCAGTATGCTGGAATATGTACCGGTATATGTGAAAAAGTGAAGCGGTATGTTTGTCCAAGTGAACCAGTATGTTGGAATGTGAACTGGTATATAGAATGTTTTATATCAAGGTTTCATATGGTATGACTATCAGTTGGTAGTCTTAGCTTCAAGGTTTCTGGTTGAAGTGTTCTATGCCTATGTGATTCAACCGATGACATCCTGTGATGAGTTAGCATTGTAATGAAGAATAGATTGTGTTGCCACGTCAGCCTTGTGTGTGTGAAGTATCTTGCATGAAGGAGATTGATCCTATCTACCTTGGGAATGTGTGAAGTCTCTATAAATGGTGGAGAACACGTGATGGGTTATCAGCGTCCAAGAAGTGGTGAAGAACGAATGATGGAGAATGTCTTGAGATCTGTTCAAGACTATTGTAATCAATGCAATACGTTCAACGGTTAGGATTGAATTGACTGAATTGCTTAACCTAAATGTTTAGGGTTTATGCTACCAACCTATCTATTTCCTATAAGGTCGATGTTGTTTTTCATGTTGAGATGGTTGGCAAATGTTTTGTGTGTATCTAAGTGCAGAGATACATGATTCTCGCCAAACTAGATAAGAGAATAGATACCTGCAGAGTGTGATTGCAGAAGGAAGGAACTAAAGCAGATCTGCATTGGCATTGAAGTGATGTTACCAAATCATTGTAATACCTGTTGACCTCTAACCACTTCAACAGTTGGAAATTCCCTTAACAGGGTAGCTTTAACCGACTTACTATAAATCCTTTAACAGGGTGACTCAAAATCATTGAGTTCTTAAAATCCTCTAACAAGGTAACCTTTAACAGGGTTTAACCCTTAATCGGGTATTTTATCCATCCCTTAACCAGGTGATCCCTAGCAGGATCGGTTCCTAATAGAACCTATTGTAAAGTCTTTGACTAGACTAGGCTCCTAGCAGAGCTGACTTCAAAAGGGTTCAAAGAACAGCTTGTGGGTATTCATCCCCACCGTGTTTTTTCCCAGTTGGGTTTCCACATGAAAAATATGTGTGTTATGTTTGATGCTTTTCATGCGATGCTTTGTTATTCTCTGTCAAGTAGTAAAGCATGTTGAACCAGTAAGTCTTTACATTTCTGTTGATGTATTACTAGTGCATGCATATGGGTGAAGTGGAATTAAGATATTAGATTGTGTGGAAAGCTGAGTTACCGGTTTATGTCTTTCACATTCTTACTCTGTTTAACCAGTAGTAATCTGGTTTAGACTAGTATTATTGCTTGCCAAATCAAGTGTAGTGTTTTCAGTCAAACCGGTTCAAGGAAAAGTGTTTTTGTTAGTACTGATTCACCCCCCCTCTCAGTACCGGTTTGGTACTAACTGTTCATCATTGATTCATCACTCTTAATCAGTGATGATTTATGGTTTAAGGATGAATTTAATTATGTTCATAACTTGATGGTGACATGTCACAACCTGTGTGAGAAATTACAATACTTTTTTGGCATGATTAAGGATGGAATTTTTTGGGAAACAATGAAGAGCATAGAAGAATGTTTTAAGGGTTTGACTGCTTATTGTTGGCATTGGGTTGTCATTGATGTCAACCTGTATAGGATAACTACCGGTATGAGAGATGTATGTGCAACACTATCAAGGAGGAGTACAAGTTGAGATATATTGGATATCACCTTGTGTTGCAAAATACTAGAAAGGTAAGTAAGATGACCTCAGGAGTCACCGATACATGAGTTAGTGCCTGAATTGTGTGGATGAGATAGTAAGGTGATCAATACTGGTACACTATATCACCGGTAAGGAAAGGATGTCAATTGGTAAGTGATGTGTTGACATGGGGAAGTTAGATCAACCAAGTGATTGGTTGTCATCTTGCAAAGATGGGCAAGGTGTTTGAGTGGTTGTTTGGGATGAAAAGGTAGAATGTTACATGAATCACATCAACACTGGAGAAGAAGAATGAACAGGTCACCGATATGTTGTGAGGTTGCAAATCAGCAGGACTCCCACCAGATGAAGATGCAATCATCATGAGAAGCAATTAGTGATAGTGAAAGTGCCATCACCGGATCACATGTGCCTATTTGAAGAAATGCTGGACAAACAGGGAAGTCACATGAGTACACTGCAGGATGCAGAAGACAAGGTGCCACTCCACCGGTAAGTGGAACTTATCTTGAGGTATGCATAGTGTGCATCATGATTCTTTGAGATAAGAGAGAAGAGGTAAAGGCATGTTGAAATTGTTGTACAAAAAGAGTGTGGTCTATTTGTCATCTTGACAAACCGGTTGTGATATAGTCTAAGTTGATAAGGGAGAAGGTAAGGTTGATTAGATGCAGTCAGAGGAGAATGGTCGGACTAAAAATGAAGTCTGCTTATAGTTGATGATAAAGTGTCATCAAGAAGGTTTACCAGTATGTAAGTCCATCGGTAATATGTGCAAGGTGCAGATGAAGAAGACTCCCCATCTGATGAAGATGTACATAAGGTAGGTTAGCAAGAGTGTTGATCGACTCCACTGAAATATAAGAAGAGTGCAAGGTTGATGGTAGTTCTGGTTAAGGGTTTAACCGACAGGGTTAGTAAACTGGCAGAGAAGAGAAACTAGTAGAGTGTTTGGATAGTGATCCTATCTGGACTGACATGAAGAGACAAGCTGGCAGATGGTCGACATGGATACCACTTGGAGTCAAGGTGGTGAACCTATATTTGGATAAGGATGGAATATACACTTTCAAGGTAGTTGCAGGGTTGGTCAACATTGATGGAAGATCCCACAAATCACGGGACATGTTGCAAAGCTATTGCAAGGGTTTGTGGCTTAAGGTCTAGAGGACAACTACGAGCCACCTAAGAGTGATTGAGGAGATCGAGGTGGATAAAGGAAACAACAAAACCAAATCTTGGTGTTTGACCAAGAGACCAACCGATAGGGTAAAAAGAAGATCTCTAGAGATGGAAGGAGTGATCTAGGAGTTGCGTAAATGGTAGTATTGTGCAGACTGGCAGTCAAAGAGATCAGATCAAGCAATATCTGATTGGATTTAGTTTTCCTTGAAGATGATGAGGAAACCCTAACCACCTAGATTTTTAATTGGTTTTTGGAGAGAAAACTAGTCTATAAATATGAAGGCCAAAGACATTGTTAGTGTTGGCATATGCACACTCTAATGAGACATTGTACATGATTGAAGGTTTTGTCATTGATGGCAACCTTACAATGCTATGGCACCGGTAAGGCATTATACCGGCAAAGTATTACACCGACAAGTTAGGGTACTGGCATCAGTAGATCACACTCTACACCGACACTCAGGACACCAGCACTGACACAGAAGAAATGAAGTATACGGGCACAGAGGCCGACATGATTTTTGTTATGTTATATTTTGTTTATTATTGTAAAACCTTGTAAGCCAACTTGGAAATTTGCAAAATGACTCTTATATATAAAAGAGATCATTGTAGACATTTGATATAGGAGATGTAAGCATAAAGAAAAATATTATGCAGACCTATTGTGTGAAATATATGTTAAGGGGTATATGTAAAGAACAGAGTAGGAACCGGTACTGAATTTGGCATTGAAGATTCTATTATAATTAGTACAAGATATTGGATTTGTATAATCCTTATTGTAAGTCAGTGAGACTTCCCATTGAGTAGTGAGCTCTAGGGAGTTGGCCTTCCTGCATGTGCAGGCCCCTATTGTAAGTAATATTCTCTTATTGGCCAGTGAGTGAATATTGTGGGTCACAACTCCCACCGAGTTTTTTCCCACACCGGTTTTCCTCATTAAAATCTTATGTTATGGTGTGTTTTTCATGTGGATGTTCTTGATTCTATTGATTCCATTATTTCTTGCATACTAGTACACTGTTATAATATGTTCTACATGTTTTAAGTTAAGAAATTCTATTCACCTGTTAGATACTGATTCACCACCCCCTCTCAGTATCTGTGGGATCCCTAACAATTGGTATTAGAGCCTGGTCCTCTATTTTTAGAAGCCTAACAGCTTGAGAAAGATCTTGACACCGGTATAGATGGAAAATTTGATGAAGCAATTGGAAGGATCTCTTACAGACTATGATGCAAAAAAATTGAAAAATATCAAACTAGAAGATGATTTAAGGGAAGCTCAGGATATCATTCAGGCACTTCAAGAAAATTTTACTATTGCAAGAAATAAGAGAAGAGAAACTTTGTGAAAAATTGTAGAATGAGAATGATGAAAAGGAATCACTTAATGATATGATAAGCAAGTTGAAACAAGAGAACATGACAACAAAGAATGAAATGTAGGATATGACTATGAGATTTTGCAAAGAGATTGAGGATAGGAAGAAGAATGAAGAAGAATTGACCAGAAGACTAAGTGATGCAGCAAATGAGAACACAAGACTTAGCTATGAAAATGACATGTTGAAGACAGATCTGATGCATACTCAAAATGAATCAAATGAACTGATGAGACAAAAAGAAATCTTAGAAAGAGAACTAAAAACTGCAAATCAACACAAGGAAAAATTCAAGAAAAGCTCAGAGGAAATTGGCACTTTGCTGAAGAATCAAAAACCTAAAGGTGACACTTCTGTAATTGGCTTTGAAGTTGGTGAAAGCTCCAGTACTACAAATACTCAGGATCACAGCAAACTGGTAAGACAACCTAATGCTTATAAATTCAATAGAAAATGTTTTAACTATAATAAGTATGGTCATAGAGCAAATGGATGTAGATCTATAAATTATCAGAATATCAAAACACCCACCAGTCAATGTTCTAAATGCAACAAAGTTGGTCACAACTCTGAAAATTGCAAAATGAATGTGAGATGTTATGTTTGTGGAAGATTTGGGCATTTATCTAATCAATGCAGAAAACAAACTGGCATAGGTTATGGGAAAGCTATTCAAAATAATAATGTAACTTGTTATGCATGTAACAAGATTGAGCATATTGCTAAATTCTATAGAAGTAAAGGAACACCGGTAGACAACAAAAGTTCTAGCTTGAAAGGTAAAGAAAAAGTTGAAGAGGTTAAGAAAGAATTCTCAAAACAATGGACTAGAAAAGTTGATCTAAATATTGGAAAAAATTCTCCACTGATAGAACCAGTCAATACTCCACCAGCAGGATAGAGTGATGCTTCACCGGTAGGATAGAGAAATGGTCCACCGGTAGGAAGTTCTTCATCAAATTGAAGAAAATTTCTTTGAGGGTTTGGCAATCTATTGATACATGTGCTATTATTCCCTTGGTTAGAGATAAGAAGTTGAAAATTACTTATCACCGGCAAACAATGTTAAGTGAATACTTAACCGACATGCAATTAATGTGGTAGATGGTGAAAATACACTATAAAATTAAGGTTTTGGCTCCATTTCATATTCATCGAGATTTCAAATTTATGAAGAGTGTGAAGATTCCCAGCTAAGGCATTTTGAGCAAGAAACAAGAACACTCCAAGCAATCATCTATCCTAAAGGTAGTAAAAGGTATTTAATCATGGCATCCACCTCTGCATTTGAATATATAGCAAACCCTACCGTTATTGAAGTAATAAAAAGACCTAGGCCCATATTTCAGTTAGTTCCTGAGGTACCTAAGAAAGATGATACTTTATGTGCTTTTTCTCAAATTCCTAAGGGAGTTGTCTATGTTAAAGACCCCAAAATGTACATCCACTACAACATTGAGGAGTTAGGAGATGAAGAAATTAAGACTATGTTTAAAACTGTGATATGTGATAAAATTGGCAATATAAAAGATGAACACAAGATCATTGAGACCCTAGGATGTACAGAGATCCTTAGCATTCCTAAATTTCCCAAGGATGTGATTAGGATAGTCTTAAGCTTGGTACATGGTGAGTTTTTCTGGTTGGATGTAGTCCACAAGATCACTAGAGAATCTGTGAAAGTTGTCATAGGGTTACCGACCACTAGTAAAAGACCAGATAAAACCAAGAAAGTATGAAATGACCTAGTTACAAACCTAACTGGTGCAACATCTGACAAGAGGTCCCTAAGAGTTAATGATGTAATAGATATCAATGTGAGATTCATCAGCATGATATTAGGATATAAAGCTACTCATGCAAATAGACTTAATTCAGTTTCAAGTTTATGCATTAAGAGTGCTTATGACATGGTCATAGACAATGCAAAAATTGATGTATGTGAGTGGTTAAAAGATGAATTAATTGACAACCTTGGAAAGATTAAGAAGGACAAGAAAGGAACTTTCAGGTTTGGAAATCTATTAGTATGTCTGATGCTACACATAACAAAATAGGTTCCCAGTATAGGCTACTAAGAACTTGGATATGATATACCGATAGGCAAACAGTTAATAGATCTATTCAATAACATGGGTGAAAACAAGGAAAACAATATTCATGACTTTTTTCAAGCATTAAAGGCCAAAATGAAGAAAAGAATAAGGTTATCACAAAAGATTGTCAATAAATACAAAGATGAAATATGCTTTGTTGTCAAGAAAGATGAAATCTAGATGGAAGTAGTCATCCCAAGGACAGTTTGGGTAACCGAGATAGGCTATGAAACAGATGATCACATAGTTGAAACATATGCTAAAGCACTTCTGGAAGCCCCCAGTGAACCTAAGGAAGAAGTATTTGGTAGTGCTGAGACTATAGAAAGCCAGATGCAATCAAAGAAAAGAGTGAAAAAGGTTGAGGTAGTTGTAAGGAAAGGTTCTAGACAAGCAAAAGCCATCAAAGAAGATGTATTGAAGAAAACCGGTATAATAGAGGATGAGTTGCTAGCTCCACAACCTGAAACTCACCTATCACCAGTAGGTACTTCTTCAAGAAGTGGCATGCTTGCAACTTTCAAAAGAGTTGTAAGAAAAAGATATCCCTCACCAGCAACCACACCCTCACCCAGGAGGACAAGGCAAAAAAAACAAGCAATGAGATCTCTGGTAAGAAAGGCCACACCAAAGAAGAAACTGACACCCAAGAAGAAGAAGAGGACAAACAAAGACTTGGCCCCTCTTGATATACTGCTGAATGAAATCACAGAGGAAGGTAAATTGAAGAACATAGAGAAAATATATGACACCTTAACAGCTGATGAAAAAGAGCAAGTTGAAAATAGTGTTATATTACACATGGATATGTATAAGAAGTTTTTGATGGAAGTAGTTAATGAAATTCCAAATGAACTATTTAACAGACTAGAAGGAAGAAGACAAGTAGTAGTAGAACTGGACAAGAAAATAAAGATTGAAAAGCTACTTGCTGTATATCTGGTAAACTCACCCAAGGAAATTGATGACCTAATTGCTCAAACCAACTGGTCAGTATTTTCTACTGCACACTGACACATTGCTTTAATGGTCAGAAGAGTTAATGAGGTGACTGAGGAGACTAAAAATGGATGGGATATATTCCTAGTTGAAAAAGAAAAAGAAGAGTGCAGGAACCCAAAACCCATAAAATTTTATCAGAAAGATAGAGACAAGGGGAAAGGTAAAGTTGGTGGACCACCTAGCATCAAGGTTAGAGACAACTTGTCCCCACCTCCTTTGATTACTTCACCAGTAAAAACAACAGAAGATCAACCGGCAGTTGAAAGTATGGATGTAGAGGATAATAATCCTAATCCTAAAGTCTTATATACTATGGATGTTGATACTCAGAAGATCAACATAGTGGTAGAAAAAGATACAACAGATAAGACTGATATGGCTAGTGAGCCTCCGGTAGTTGAGGAAACTGATAATTCATAGGAGAAATGGGCAGAAGATAAAGAACAAAAGGTAGAGACTCAGACACAGACTGAGACAATGCAACATATAGAGAAACAAATAGAGCAAAAGGCTTTGGAACAGCAACAGGAACATGTACATAAGGAAACGGTACCACCGACAACTAGTGAAGTAGGAAAACCATTGCTTAAAGAAATGCAAACACAAACAAACCTACCAAAGCTCAATACAAGCTTGGTTACTTCCACTGGTACTCAGATTGTTGATTCATCATCAAGATTCAAATCAACTAATGTGACTGAGGTACTATTAGAGTTTATCAAGAAAATAACCAACTGCAGCTCACAAGCTTACAAAGCAATTGATGATACCATACCAATTTTGAAGGTAATTGCTCCCAACTGTAATATAGACAATAAAGATTCTTTAGGACAAATTGATACACTGTGTAAATATATCTTAGAAAACATTGAGAAAATAAAGGAAGAGTCATTAAAGGATAAAGTAGAAGTTGAAAAACATAAATTCTTTGATGAGCAAATAAAGAAGTGTAATAGAGAATTTGACACACTTCTACTAGAATTATGTAATTTATTGAAAGAGTACAAAAATCTATATGAAGATACCTGTAAAACAAACTTTTTGACTGTAGATATAGACAAGAAAATGAGCAAGGTACAAGATGAGATCAATAAACTTGCAGATAGTTCTGTCAACTCACCTGATACACTAGCAGTTTTTGAGGAGAAGATAACAAGTTTTGAGGAAGAACTACTTAAATTGGAAAGAGCGAAAGAAAGAATAATAAATAAGGCAAAGCATTTAAGAACAAAACTAAGTCCAATATTGGACTATCTAGCATCTCTATGGAAGGAAGTATCTGAGGCACTGATACAGGGAAAGAAAACACCGACAGAGCATTTGTAGCATCTCACCAGTACAGTGAAGAGAATAGAGACAACAATAAAGGACAACAAGAAGTTTATGGATAGTATAAACTTGATTTTGGGAGATCTTTTTCAAATTGTAACCTCTCAGTTACAAGGTTGAAACTACAAACTCTATTGACATCTTGACAAACTTTGTCATTGATGCCAAAGGGGGAGTAGTAGGATGAGAAAATTCAAATCACAAGAATCATATGCTCAGGGGGAGCACACACATTTTTGGACTTCACATTTTTGAAATTTCTCATGAGTGTTGCCATTAATGCCAAAGGGGGAGATTGTTGGCATATGCACACTCCAATTAGACATTATACGTGATTGAAGGTTTTGTCATTGATGGCAACCTTACAATCCTATGGCATGGGTAAGGCATTGTACTGGCAAAGCATTACACCAGCAAGTCAGTGTACCAGCATTAGCAGATCACACTCTACACTGACACTCAGGACACCAGCACCGGCACAAAAGAAATGAAGTATATCGGCACAAAGGCCAACAGGATTTTTGTTATGTTATATTTTGTTTATTATAGTAAAACCTTGTAAGCCAACTTGGAAAATTGTAAAATGACTCTTATATATAAAATAGATCATTGTAGACATTTGATATAGGAGATGTAAGCATAAAGAAAAATATTAGGTAGACCTATTGTGTGAAATATAGGTTAAGGGGTATATGTAAAGAACAGAGCAGGAACCGGTACTGAATCTGGCATTGAAGATGCTATTATAAAGTAGTACAACATATTGGATTTGTATAATCCTTATTGTAAGTCAGTGAGAATTCCCATTGAGCAGTGAGCTCTAGGCAGTTGGCCTTCCTGCATGTGTAGGCCCCTATTGTAAGTAATATTCTCTTATTGGCTAGTGAGTGAATATTCTGGGTCACGAATCCCACCGAGGTTTTTCCCACACCAGGTTTCCTCATTAAAATCTTGTGTTAGGGTGTGTTTTTGATGTGGATGTTCTTGATTCTATTTATTGCATTATTTCTTGCATATCGGTACACTATTATAATATGTTCTGCATGTTTTAAGTTAATAAATTCTATTCACCGGTTAGATACTAGTTCACCTCCCTCTCTCAGTATCTATGGGATCCCTAACAGTTAGCTATTTCTGAAGAGAAGAAATATATTGTGCTATTGTGAAGTGACTAAGTGTTACTTCTGCATGTGAGAGAAAATCAGCCAAGTTCTCAGATAGTATCTGAGACAAGAGGGAGAGTGAAGAGCAAAACCGGTAGTGGTTATACCGATAGAGAAAAAGCGAAGAGTGTTGAAGAAATGGGAGATAGTGGAATGGTAGAGTTTAGTACTGGTAAAGTGCAGAGCAGTGAGGAGGAGATAAAACTGAGAAGAAGAGTAGAAGAGGTGTACCGGTAGAGAAGAAATAGGTGAGAGAAGCAAGAGAAGTGAGTCAGTGTTGTAGAGAAGGTATCTCACCAACAGAGTAAGGTATATGTAATGGTTGCAAGATTCACTTGTAACAAGATACCTACTTTTGTATTTGAAGTTTACATTGTGATCACTGAGTTGTAGCTCGATGTAGGGGTTGTAGCCCATAAACAAGTTAGGGGTTGGTGCCCTAAATCAGGAGTTGGTGCTCATTGGGTTGGTACCCTAAATATTGTAACAGTTTTCATTGTGAGGTTGGATTGGATCAGTAGACTCCAACAGCATTGCTCACCAAGGTTTTTCCCATATTGGGTTTCCGTCGTACATGCTAGTGCTATGTGATGCCTCATGTGTGTGATTGCATCTGTGTTTGTCTCCCCACTAACTAGTAAGTCAGCATTGAGTTAGAACCATTAACCAGTATTCTCACATAGGATAGCTAAAGGGAAAAGTTTGAGAACCACTGATTCACCCCCTCCCTCTCTCAGTGGTGCATTGTGTCTAACACTTATCAAATCAATGTGCAGTGTTGTGTTATGATTATTCAACAGTTGAAATTGTCTTGATATTTGTTGTAATAATCTATATGATGATTTGTAATGATCTATGATGATCTATGATATTAATTCATTTGAATCTTGATATATCTAGGGTTTTGTAACCAACAAAGATGTAAAGTGTATTTAGATCAGTTTTGATGAAGTTTAGTATGTTGGTAATGTGAGAAAAGAGTGTGTAGATGAACCAGAGGTGTCTGTCTGCAAGACTGAAGCATATTGGAGCTAAAGTGAATCTGAACAAGCAAGAAGGAAGTGTTATTTCTAGATCATCCATCTGTTGTTTCCTAATAGTTGCAGCAGGTTCAAAATCCCTTAACTATGTAGGTCCTAACAAGCCTTGTTCATGTAAATCCCTTAATTGGGTAGCTCAATAACTTGAGTTTAAATCCTCCTGTGAGGTTACTTCTAATAGGGAAAAGCTCCCAATAGAGCTTATATTGTAAATCCCTTGACCAAGTGACTCCTAATAGGGTTTGCTCCTAACCGGGCTAGGCTCCTAACAGGGCACATTCTAAAAGAGTGCATTATCTTGTGGGTACCAATTCCCACCGTGGTTTTTCCTTTTTGGGTTTCCATGTGAAAATCCTAGTGTTCATATGGAGATTGATTTGTCTTATTGTTAAGTTGATTTATTTCTATTGCATGCATGATATGGAACACTAAAATGAGTAGTTTGGTAAATCTGACCAGTAGATTGATTTCAGTGGCTACCGGTACTGGTTATGATTTATTTTGGTGAATTATTGATTACTTTGGTTTAAGATTTTAGTTTGTTTTAATACTTATTCACCCCCCCTCTCAGTATTATCTAGATCCTCTAAATAATAATTGGTATCAGAGCATTAGGTCCTCAGTGTGCAGGAAGCTTAGCAGCTTGAGGAAAAGATCCAAAAGAAAATGATGAAGAAGGAGGGTCCAAAATCTAATAAGGACAACTAGATAATATGGAAAGACAGAATGGAGATTTATATCAAAGGTATGGGTTCTCAGTTTTGGCAACAAGTTACTACTAAATATGTACCCCCTACCGATCGTCTAACTCTGGATCAACTTAAGGAGTAGCAGGAAAATAATCAAGCACTGGAAGCCATTGTAAGTGCACTATCTGATACTGAATACATTGATGTACACAGATTAGAAACTACATTTGAAGTTTGGGAGAAATTAGAACTAATCTATGATGGTGATAAACATTTTCAAAAAGCTAAGGAAGAGAGTCTTAGAGGTAAATTTGATGATATGAGAATGGTAGAAGGTGAAAAATATAGCTCAATGTGGAAAAAGGATCAAATAGGTTGTCGGTCATATTAAAAATGATAGAAGAAAGATTGAAGATGACACTGTTGTAAGTAAGATGCTTAGAACTCTTTTACCTGCCTATGCAATTAGGGTTTCTGCTATTTAAGATTTAAGGTCAGTGAGTAGTGATAAGATCACTATTGATTCACTTATTAGTAAACTAACTGCATTTGAATTGAATAGTTTTGATAATAGTGTTTCTAAGTCATCTGAATCATCTTTTAAGGCATTTGTAACTGGTATACCTTTGAGAAAAGGAAAAGATGTATATCGCAGTTATGATTGCAAATCAAGTCATGGTGGTAGTAGGGCAGATCTGGATGATGAAGACAACTTGGTGGATTTTGAATCTCTTCTGGCTAAGAGACTTCCGAGAGGCATTGGTAAATATAAAGGTAAACTACATCTTAAGTGTTTCTCTTGCAATAAGATTGAACATATAGAAGCAAGTTGTCCTAATAGTGATAGAAAGGAGAAGTTTAGGAAATATAAAGGAAAAGGGAAGAAAAAATGCTACATTGAAGTTGATCAAGGACAAAGATTACTTTAGTGGTGAATATTCGCCAATGGCAAAATTTTCACGTTGGCAACTAGGGAAATGACAAATATTTTATATCGACTAGGGGTGGCCATGTTGCCAGAACAATATCAATTTATGTCAAATTCAGGGCCTGATCGCCATATATTTTATGTAATTAAATGTTTCTATGTGAGGATTTCTCCAATACAATATATGGTGGACACACGGTAAATTTAATTTTTTTGCCTACACTCTCTAAGGTTGCCTTAATAGATGACCATAATTTGGCTATAGGCATATGAATATTTGTTAGCCAGGAGGACCCGATTCACCTGGTATTTTGTCAACACATGTCTCCATTCACCCCAATTTTTGCCAACTATATTGTATTTGCCAATTATTTGGACAACCCATAATCGCCTCAAAAATTACGTAAGTCGTGTTATAGTTATGCGGGATTCATCAAATATTTGTATACCATATAAAATTCCTGTGGAATTTGCCGTATAAGAATTAGTATAAATACATTCAAAGATCAGATCTATCTCTACACAATCTAGTGGGTTCTAGGCTCTGAATTCAGATTAATAGCGAAGATTCAGACCAAGGAAAATCATTGTTGTTGACTGCATTGGCGACTACTAGTGACCTAAAGGTGAGCGATCATATTTTTGAAGTGTTATAATATTATTCTTAATTTATTTATATCTGTTTGCATTGTTGAGTTCATTCTTATTCAGTGGGGACCCGTTAGTGCCAAGTGGTTAACCGGGAGATTCAGACCTCAGACATCTAGATTGTAAGTCATAGGGCCAATGAAACATAGATTATACTTTATAGTCTATTATTACTTCTTCGATAGATTGATATTTTTTTTGCAGCCTTTATTTTGTTGGAGATGTCAAACCGGAAGAAGGGTAGGAAACCTGAATGTGGGGAAGGCCATGAGAGGCCAAAAAAATGTAGAACATTGTCTTCGTACTTTGGCTTTGGACATGATTATGGTGAAAATGAGGAAGGTACATCATCACAAGTACAAGTACAAAATTCACAACCTACACTGCATGTCAAAGACTGCAGCAAACCTGATATCTCAGATTAGGATGATCTTGAAGAAGATTATCTGGTAGATAACCAAGTTAGCTAGAATGATATAATCAACTTTGGTGATAATGCCATAGATGATAATGAATAGAAGGAGAAAAGAAAAGCCAGATCAGAAAAGGATCAACCAGAATAAAAAGGGATCAGGAGTGGGCTATGTCAGTGAAGAATTTTCAAATTAATTGGGCATCAAAGTATCCATTCATTGAACCAGTGGAGAATCCAATTGAAGGTGAGCCTCCAATAGAATGCAAGTGTTGTTAGAATAACTAGTGGACAACTAAGAGGGGGGGTGAATCAGTTGTCAACAAATTATATTAATCGAACCACTTTATAACCTTTAACCAGAGCACATAAACATTAAATACCTGAATAGCAAAAATAGATATCGTTGTTTATGGTAAAAATGGAAACAATAATATTGAAAGACTGAATATATTCAACCATGAAATCCTAGCCTAACAACAACAAAGATCCACCATAACATATGAAGATTACCTAAGATAATGCAAATCAACAAAATCAGAAAGATGATACCATCACATGTCTACTAGGTTTTGGATCTCCATTCTTCCAATCTCCATTGATCTTTCTTGATATATTTGCTCTCAGATTTTATGTGTTCACAAGATCTCAACAAAGAATGGAAGTGTGGTTGCAAGTAGGTTTGATTGCATATGAAAGTTTGAATGCTATAATTCTTGGGAGAGGAGCATTGATAATGAAGGAAGCATCTCCTTATATAGAAGACACTATAAGAAATGGAGGGGTAAGATTGAGAGGTGTAAAAGATAAATGGCCGGCTAGGATTAGAGGGTAGGTAGAGGAAATAAGAAAATAATAAGAGGGTAGGTAGTGTAGGAATTAAAGATTAATGACATGTGTCATGGGTAGAAAAGGCTAATGAATTAATTACATAAATAAAGATTCATTTTATTAATAGAGGAAATGGGATCAATTAAATAAATAAAATATTTATTTAATTTAGGGAGAGGATAATTTAAATAAATAATTGTATTTATTTAAATGAGAAATAAGGCTAGAAGAGGGTAAATGAATTAATTAAATAAATAAAGACTTATTTAATTAATAGAAGAATTAGACTTAAAATAATTAAATAAATAAAATATTTATTTAATTAGACAGGACAATTTTACGTGTCTACATTTTACCCCTCTTTGAGACAATGCAACTTGTCGCGTTGTTTCAAAGAAGATAAGATGAACTGATAAAAAGTTGCCCCAAGATGGGAATGATATGCCCCCTCGAGAGATTGGATGAAAATGTCTGACAAGATCATAGAAAATCTCTTGATAAGAAAGAAAGGCTAAAAAAGAATTGACCAGATAAGATAGAGTGACAGATTCATGAGAGACTAGGGCTAGGGTAGTCTGTAAGATAGACTGAGGGAAAACATCCTCATTGTCATCCACACATCGAAGAGAGAAGAGTGCAGAGAGAGTAGAGAGAGCAGTCAACTATTAGTAGCGATAGCATTGGTTCATAGATTCAATCATGTTTGTCGATATTAGAGGCCAGCAGATGCAAGAGAGTCGGTGAGTACCCCAAAACGTCCTTGTACCTTGTTGCATTAATTTTCATAAATGTACACTAGGTAGGGTAATAAATGTGCATTAAGTAGGTTGCAAAAAATGTCAAGCAGTGTAAAAAATGCTAAGGTGCGTCTGCATTGGTGCCAGGCACGTCTGGGTAGGTTAGGCATGTCTGTGTCGAGTGTAGGTGTGTCTATGATTTCAAAAGCATCTATGTTAGATGTGAGCATGTTTGTGAAATGCAGATGCGTTTGTGTAGGGCAAGCGTATCTGTGCAGAATAGAGGCACATCTATGTGTTTCAAGCGTGTCTATGAAATGTAGGAACGTCTATGAAGTATGTAAGCATGTTTGTGTCATGAATGCACTTTTATGTCTTCAAGGTCAAATCAACAATTATGTGATAAGAATATGCTCTCGATTGGATAAGCTACTGAGAGGATACACTCAAGTAGGTCCTCTAGGAAGACTAGGATAACAAATAGGGCTAGGACTAACAATTATGTGATAGAACATACATTGCCAATCAGGAAACTACTCAAGAGGATACACTCAAGCAAAGGTGCTAGGATAGGATAGAGTGAGGTACTTTGTGATGAGCGGGGAGTACCATAGAAATTGACAATTATGTGATAGAACATATGTTGTCAATTGGATTAGGCTGAAATTGACAATTTTGTGATAGAACATATGTTGTCAATTGGATAAGCTACTCAAGAGGATACACTCAATTAGGTGCCCTAAAAGAGAAGAGCAATAGTTTGTGATGAACAAGGATTACTACTAGGATAGTGTCATATGATAGATATAAGCACTAGGGTACAAAGCAGCAGTTTGTGATGAACAGGGAGTACTACTAGGATAGAGTGCCATATCATAGATATAAGAACTAGGATAAAAAGTAGCAGTTTGTGATGAACAAAGAGTGCTACTAGGATAGAGTGCCATATGATAGATATGAGCACTAGGATAAAAAGCAACACTTTGTGATGAATAGGGAGTACCACTAGGACTAGCATAGTGATTTGCTTGACTGTAGGAGGACCTACCTATGCTGGAGTCACGAGAGAGATTCCCTTTGATTCAGAGTTTACGACTAGAGATGACATTCAAGGATAGAGCAATAATGGAGGCTATGGGCTTGCGATATATTATGTATGTGCTTGAGTTTTGAGCAAACATGGCGTTGGTGATTGCATTAACTGAGAGATGACACTCACAGACGTACGTTTCATTTGTCGATGAGTGAAATGGAAGTCACCTTAGAGGATGTGTACAGGATACTGTAGATACAGATCATTGGGGAGTTAGTTTCTTACGATCGAGAGGGAGACAAGGATGCACTAAGATGAGTGTTTCAGGATCCAAGACTAGAGATGAGGGTAGGACATGTGTCTTGGGACACCATGACAGTGACAAGATTATCTCTACCGGTGGTGTTGGTAGGAGTTATCGGTGGGTTCCTATGTCCAGACAGGGCGACACAAGGGTTGGCTATGGGATGGGGGAGGACACTAGAGACATTGGTGGCTGAGCACACCAGGTTTGCATGGGGACCATGTCTGCTAACACACTTGTATTATGAGTTGCATCAGTTTGTATATCATGAATCATTAGGATTAGGATGTGGAGTGACATTGTTGAAGGTATGGGCATATGAGTATCTGTTGGTTACATGATCGATACACTTTAGAGAAAGGGGGCATGGGTGTAGCTATGTACATTTGTATGATATGACTATTTTTTAGCCACGGATTGGGAGGCTAGAGTTTTGGCATCAGGTTATTGACAAGATAGATAGTGTAGTATGGAGGCCTTATTGATATTGTGAGGAGTGGGAGGATGATGCAGTGGAGTTGTCGTATGTATTCTGGAGTAAGTATCTGATCGGTCAGACACCATATATTATTGAGCAGTAGTTGATTGACAAGGTGTGTAGGCAGTTCAATAGTATACAATGGATGCCACAGGGGTTAGGGATGTATGCATGGACAGTGAGGGATCAAGTGCATTTAGGGCCATTACTTTCTTATGACCAGGCAGTGAAATAGATGCTAGAGTTAGTTCCCATGCCTTGGGATATATGGGCAGATGTGGAGGATGCAGGGATGGATGCAAAGTATAGTGCATATTGGGCAGAGCATCCATTTCCACGACTGGCAGATCCAGGGGAGCCGATAGAGGGTGATGGTGGAGATGATAGTGGAGATGGTGGAGGCAGAGGCTGACGGCGGAGGCAAGAGGTAGTGGTAGAGAGGCAAGTGGCTCATAGGAGAGATGGAGGATAGGAGAGACAAGTCCATGTAGTGAGGGGTAGAGGTGGATTTCCATTATAGGTGCTAGCAGCATAGGTTCCCAAATAAGTACAGGGATGGGGACAGGGATAGGAGAAGTTGCAGGAGCATCCATAAGGATATGGTGAGGGGAGAGGGGAGGAGGAGGAGGATGAGCTACTATCCTTAAGAGAGATTTGCTAGGGACAAGAGGATGAGATTTAGGATCTGGAGAGGGATGAGGCTAGGCCCGAGTGGGAGAGAGATTAGGCTATTCAATGCTATACGGAGGCTGAGACAACACTGAGGGCAGACAGGTAGGAAATAGAGGACACAAGAGTTGGATACGCCTATGTTCTATAGGTAGGGGAGGAGATATCCTACTGGAAGTACTATGGAGTGGTGTCACTAGATCAATGGGCTAGGAGCTTCCGAAGACTATCATGGACTAAGATGACCATTGGAGAGAGAGAGGAGATAAGCATCTAGTGGTTGGGTCATGGGTCCTCTACCACCACCAGGTAGAGGGGGCAGTAGAGATGATCCTAGGGTGGAGACTTCTAGGGCTCAGACTCCATTGAGGCCATCTGGCTCTGAGGGAGGGAGTTCAACATAGCCTTAGAGGGCTCCCTATGTATCCATTTTTGTACCATTTTTGTATGATGATGTAGACACCTTCAGATGATTGTTTAGCCATATGTATTTTGACATCATTGTGTCATGACACTTACGAGTTTGATATATATATATATGAGATGATTCATCCTTGTGGCAGCTATATGCATGCGTACCTATGTAATATTGCTTCTATGTGATGCATGTTTCTATATGATGCTTATGATATGGATGCAAATATGTACATGATGTAATGCAATATTTTTTGTTCTTTTATGTTTTATATGTTATGCAAATCCAAATGTGAATGTATGAAATACACATGAATATGATAATACACAAGATGAGATTGATAACACAATGATGAACCAATAGTACCAAACTGATACTGAGAGGGGGGGGTGAATTAGTCCAGACAAAAACACAATCTTAAACCAGTTTGTCAGTAGACATTGTGCATTGACAAACAAATAGTAACACCGGTCCTTAAACAGAGTACAACCAAGAAAATCTAGAATAAATGAGACAAGTATAAACCGGTTGTCACTTATCTTCTCATACAATCTAACACTCATTTCTATTTCACCCCAATGCATGAACATGTAATCTACCATCAAAGATGTACATATAAGCAACTAGATCAACATGATTCACCACTTGACAGAAAACAACATAGCATCACATGAAGAAGACATCACACATGACACACATATTTTTCATGTGGAAACCCAACTGGGAAAAACCATGGTGGGGATGAATACCCACAAGCTTGTTTTTGAACTCTTTATAAGTCTGCTCTGTTAGGAGCCTTGTCCAGTTAAAGACTGATACAATAGGTTTTGTTAGGAACTGATCCTATTAGGGATCACCAAGTTAAGGGATGGCTAGAATACCCGGTTAAGGGTTAAACCTTATTAAAGGTTACCTTGTTAGAGGATTTTGACAGCTCAATGGTTTTGAGTCACCCTATTAAAGAATTTATAGAAAGTCGGTTAAGGCTACCTTGTTAAGGGATTTTCCAACTGTTGAGGTGGTTAGAGATCAATAGGTATTACAATGATCTGGTAACAGTACTCAATGCCAATGCAGATCTGCTTAGGCTCCTCTTCACCTTCTGCACTTACACTCTGCAGGTATCACTTCTCTCCTCTGGTCTAGCAAGAATAACGTATCTCTTCTCTTGGATACACACACACAAATTTTGCCAACAACCTCAAAAAGAATCACAACATTGACCTTATAGGAAAACAAATAGGTTAGTAGCATAAATCCTAAACCCTAAACCTATTAGGTTAAGGAATTCAAATGGTTCAATCCTGACCGTTGAGCATACTACATTAAATGCAATAGTCTTGATCCAATCTCAAAACATTCTCCATCATTCGTTTTCCACCGATTTCATGTTGGTTGATAACCCATCACACGTTATCACCATTTACAGACTTCACACATTCGTGAGGTAGATAGGAACAATCTCCTTCATGCAAGATCCTTCATGCACACAAGGCATATGTGGCAACATGATCTATTCTTCATTATCATGTTGACTCAACACACAAAGTCACCAGTTGAGCCACACAGGCTTGAAGCACTTCAACCAGAAACCCTAAGGTTGAGACTACCAACCAGTAGTCATACAATGCTTCCATGTGCTGGTTCCCATAACCATATGTCTGTTCACCTTGAACAAACACATCGCTTCACTTTGGCACAAATGTCAGTTCATAGTGTTATACCGGTTCTCTTCTCTTCATCATATTGACATCATACTGGTTCACAGTGTTATACCAGTTCTGTTCTCTTCATCATATTGACATCAATGACAACACATAATGCCATTATGTCCTCATACTGCTTCACATAATGCCAACAATCTCCCCCTTTGGCATTGATGGTAATATACAAAGATATCTCAACGCTTCATATCTTCTCCCCATTTTTGGTAGATATCTTCTCTAGTTCCCATCTTCTCCCTCTTTGACAACAATGCCAAAGTGGAGGCACAAGCTTCCCTGTTCCATTATGTTGCTCCCCCTGAGGAGTAGAATCCTTCAACACATCAATCTAGAAAAAATTTGACTATGCAATACCTGACTGATGTGAAGCATATGCCTTTAGCTTACCTCCTGAAGGGGCAACACACCTAATTCATCTCTTAAGTACATAAATGTAGCCTTTGGGAGAGGCTTGGTGAATATGTCTCCTAACTACTCCTTACTGGAAACATGTTCGAGTGCAATCTCTTTGTTCTGAACCTTTTCCCTCAAGAAATGATACTTAAGCTCAAATTTCTTGGTTCTAGAATGCACAACCGGATTCTTGGAGATATTAATTGCACTAGTATTGTCACAAAATATACTTACCGATTCAGATACAGGAACTTTGAAGCCATTTAATACATGCTTCATCCAAATTGTCTAAGTGCAGTTCATGAAAGTTGCAACATACTCTACTTCCATTGTAGACTGAGAGATACAACTCTGCTTCTTACTCATCCATGAGACCAATCTACCACCGAGAAAGAATACACCACCGATTGTGCTTTTTCGGCCATCTACATTACCTGCCCAATTAGCTTTTGTGTATACTTTTAAGTTGAAATCCTTGCTATATGTATACCACAATCCATAATCAACAATTTCCTTCAGATACCTAAGAATCCGCTTGACTGCAACCAAGTGGGATTCTCTTGGGCTTTTCTGGAACCTTGTAGTAATGGCAACTGAATGTGCAATATCTAGTCTGCTATGCACTACATAATGCAAAACTTACCAATCATTGATCGGTATTCCTTCTCATCAACCAATGCTGAGTCATCCTCTTTGGATAGTTTACAACTGGTCACCATCGGTGTACCAACCGATTTTCTATCTTCCATGCCAAAGATCTTCAACACCTCTTTGACATACTTGGACTGGGTGATAAAGATTCCATCTTTCATCTACTGGATCTACAGTCTAATGAAGAACTTAATCTCCCTTATGAGTGACATCTCAAAATCTTTCTTTATCTCATCTACAAACTCATGACTCATCTTGTCATCTCCACCAAAGATAATGTCATCAACAAATACCTCATAGATCAAGATCTAATCTCCTTTAGACTTCAAGTAGATATTGCTATCTTCACTTGTTCTCTCAAATCCAATCTTCACAAGATGGGAATGTAGACATTCATACCGAGCTCTAGGTGCCTGCTTCACACCATATAAGGCTTTATGTAGCCTACATACCATGTCACTATCTTCAGATAGGGAAAACCCATCTAGTTGCTCTATATACACCTCCTCTTCAAGTACACCATTTAGGAATGCAGATTTTACATCCATTTGATATACTTTGAAACCTTTAAAAGTTGCATATGCAAGAAGCATACAAACTCCTTCCAATCTGGATACAAGAGCAAAGGTTTCTCCATAGTCTTCTCCTTCTTCTTAAGCATATCCTTTGCACATCGATCTGGCTTTGTTCCTAATCATTGTGCCATCCTCATTCAGCTTATTTATGAAAACCCATTTGGTACCAATGACATTTTTATGCTCCAATCTGGGTACCAAGGACCATGTACCATTTTTATCTATCTGGTCAAGTTCCTCTTCCATTGCCATGATCCAGTCTTCATCTTTATGTGCCTCTTTGAATGATTTAGGCTCAAATTTAGAGATCATACATGATTTTTCTTTGACCTTTCTTCTTGTAAGGATTCCTGCATCCTTATCTCCTATGATCTGCTTAGGATCATGATTCATCTTAACATACCAAGGAATGATCTTGATAGATTCCTCTTGCTTTTCTTTTGCATTCTCATCTTCATCAGTATCAACATCTACATCTACCGGTGTAGGGACATTGTTACTGGTACTTGGTTGACTGACAACCAGTTCCCAAAAGGTTACAATTGGTTCATTTACTGCTTGCTTGCTGCCAGTTTCCTCAGTTTTCTTAGAGGTTTCATCAATTCTTACATTGATGCTCTCCATAATTCTCTGAGTCCTATTATTGAAACACTTGAGAGATTTGCTCTTGGTGGAATACCCTAGGAATATTCCCTCATCACATTTCGCATCAAATTTGCTCTGGTGTTCACTCCTCTTGATGTAATATTTTCTACCAAACACTCTAAAGTAGCTAGCCACAGGTGTCATACCGGTCCAATACTCATAAGGAGTTTTATCCTCACCTTTCTTGATGAGTACCCAGTTCATTGTATAGACTGCATTGCTCACCACTTCTCTCCAAAAGGTGTGGGCTACCTTTCCTTAAATCAACATAGTTCTAGCTGCTTCAACCATAGTCTGGTTATTCCTCTCTGCTAGGCCACTCTACTATGGATTCTGGGGGGCAGATAGTTGCCTCTTGATGCCATGTTCTTCATAGTACTTGTTGAATTTGCCGGAGGTGAATTCCCTTCCTTGATCAGTTCTCAGGCACTTTATCCTTTTACCGCTTTCCTTCTCCACTAATGCTCTGAAAGATTTAAACTTTACAAAAGCTTTAGACTTATCTTTCAAGAATGTGACCCACATCATTCTTGAGCAGTCATCAATGAGAATCATGAAGTACCTATCACCCTGCACACTCCTAGTTTTCATAGGACCACACAAATTAGTATGCACAAGATCAAGCAAATTATCAACAGTGAAAGATTTACCTTTAAAGGTTGAGGAAGACATTTTCCCCAATTGACACTCTCTGCACAAGGTATTATCCAGTTTGCTTAGCACTGGCAACCCTCTAACTACCTTGATCTTACTAGCCTTCACAATGTTATCAAAGTTTACATGGCAGAGTCTCCTATGCCATATCTAGCTATCATCAAATTTAGCCATAAGACATGTACTTATATATGCATTCAGCTGAAATAGGTTACCTTTGGTCTGCATGTCGGTGGCCACCAATTCACCATTCTTTCCTTTGATTCTGCAAACTCTATTCTTGAATTCTAGAGTGAGACCACTGTCATTTAATTGGGCAACACTCAGAAGGTTGTGTCTAAGACCATCAACCCAGTACACATTGTCAGCACTACTCTTTCCATTTAGAGAGATGGACCCTCTTCCTTTGACCATACATGGTGCATAATTGCCAAAGCAAACCACACCACCATCATACTCTTCCAAGGATAGAAAGTTTCTCCAGTCACCAGTCATATGGTGAGAACAACCACTATCAATGATCCACTCATTGGAATTATCAAACTGGGAGACAAGAGCCTTGTTATCTAACACATCTTCCTTGATAGAAACAAACACAATATCTTCATTTTATTCATCCTCTGATTCCTCATCTGTGATACCTTCATCAACTGGCACAAAACAGTTTCTCTGGTTTCCTCCTTTGAATTTCTTGAACCTTTCCAGTTTGTCCTTGTTGTCGCCATTGGGATAGTTTATAGTAATATGTCCTATCTAGTTACAAGAAAAGAATTTCAAAGGAAGCTTACCTCTATATTTTCCGGTTCCTTTAGGAAGTTTCCTGGCAAGGAGAGCTACAAATGCCATCAAAATCTCCTCATCATCCATTTCTCTGCTCTATCTTGGTTCACCACTGGTGCTAGCTTCTCTTCCTTTTCTGGATGGTACAGCAGAAGCTTTAAAAGCTGATTCAGTCTTTTGAACATTGCCATCAAAACTATTTAGCTCATAGGCTATCAACTTTGCAATGATGGAATCTAGGGATACCTTAGTCTTGTCTATTGATCTCAGCCCTTGAATAACAGCAACCCTTATTGCATAGACCAGTAATAAGGATCTCAGGACTTTTCTTACCATAGTGGAATCTTCCATTTTACCACTTGCACTCTTGATATCTCCAAAAATGGTTTTGATTCTTATTCCATACTATTGAATGGTCTTACCTTCAACCATCCGCATGTCTTCAAACTTCCCTCTAAGGCTTTCTTCCTTAGCTTGTTTTACATGCTCATCACCACCATAGATATTTTCAAGAGTATCCCATACCTCTTTGGGATTTACCTTATCTTGGACATTAATAAACTCAATGTCTGATAAACTACTAATTAGGGCTTCCATGACTTGCCCATTCTCCTGCATATCTCTCTTTTGGTCATCAGTGAGAGTATCAGTAGGGGCAACATAGGAATTCTTAACATAGCTCCAGTGTTGAGCACCCATGCTTTTGATGTATATCTTCATTCTGTCTTTTCGTATACTAAATTTTTCTCTGTTAAACTTTGGACCTTCCCTCTTCATCATTAGACTGGGATCTTTACCTTGAGCATTAAGCTTATACCATAGAGGACCTAGAGGTTTCTCTGATACCAATTGATAACACAATGATGAATGGATAGTACCAAATGGGTACTGAGAGGGGGGGTGAATTTGTACAAACAAAAACACATTCTTAAACTGGTTTGTCAGCAGACATTGTGCATTGATAGACAAATAGTAACACTGGTCCTTAAACAGAGTACAACCAGGAAAACCTAGAATAACTGAGACAAGCATAAACTGGTTGTCATTTATCTTCTCATACAATCTAACACTTCATTTCCATTTCACCCTAATGCATGAACAGGTAATCTACCATCAAAGATGTACATATAAGTAACTAGATCAACATGATTCACCACTTGACAGATAACAACATAGCATCACATGAAGAAGACATCACACATGACACACATATTTTTTCACGTGGAAACCCAACTGGGAAAAACCACAGTGGGGATAAATATCCACATGCTTGTTTTTGAACTCTTTAGAAGTCCGCTCTATTAGGAGCCTTGTCTAGTTAAAGACTGATACAATAGGTTTTGTTAGGAACCGATCCTATTAGGGATCACCTGGTTAAGGGATGGCTAGAATACTCGATTAAGGGCTAAACCCTGTTAAAGGTTACCTTGTTTGAGGATTTTGAGAACTCAATGGTTTTGAGTCACCCTGTTAAAGGATTTATAGCAAGTCAGTTAAGGCTACCCTGTTAAGGGATTTTCCAACTATTGAGGTGGTTAGAGATCAACAGGTATTACAATGATCTAGTAACAGCACTCAATGCCAATGTAGATCTGCTTAAGCTCCTCTTCACCTTCTGCACTTGCACTCTATAGGTATCACTTCTCTCCTCTGGTCTGGCAAGAATCACGTATCTCTTCTCTTGGATACACACACACAAATTTTGCCAACAACCTCAGAAAGAATCACAACATTGACCTTATAGGAAAATAGATAGGTCAGTAGCATAAACCCTAAACCCTAAACTTGTTAGGTTAAGGAATTCAAATAGTTCAATCCTGACCATTGAGCATACTATATTAAATGCAACAGTCTTGATCCAATCTCAAGACATTCTCCATCATTCATTTTCCACCGATTTCATGGTGACTGATAACCCATCACACATTATCACCGCTTACAGACTTTGCACATTCTCGAGGTAGATAGGAACAATCTCCTTCATGCAAGATCCTTCACTCACACAAGGCATACATGGCAACACAATCTATTCTTCACTATCATGCTGACTCATCACACAAAGTCATCGGTTGGGCCACACAGGCTTGAAGCACTTCAACCGGAAACCCTGAGGTTGAGACTACCAACTAGTAGTCATACAATGCTTCCATGTGTCATTTCCCATAACCATATGTCAGTTCGCCTTGAAAAAACACACCAGTTCACTTTGGCACAAATGCCAGTTCATAGTGTTATACCGGTTCTCTTCTCTTCATCATATTGACATCATACCGGTTCACAGTGTTATACCGGTTCTATTCTCTTCATCATATTAACATCAATGACAACACATAATGTCATTATGTCCTCATACCAATTCACATAATGCCAATAGAGATGCATAATGTATATGATATACTAATCACTAGTGTGTGTAGAATGTGATGTAACTGTGATATCTATATGTATGTATGAAATGCTAATATGTGGTAATGCAGGTGCAATCTACATGAAATGCAAATATTTTTGGCATGTTATTATACTTAGTCATGTGATAGCAGGCTACATGGACTCAAGAAGGATGATGGAGGTCAATCAAGAAAGGGGGATGGAAGATAGAAGATATCGAAGTAAAAGAGCCTGTTGTGCAATTATTATCATTGAGCTTTATTATGGCAAATAGGTTATGACAATCCAAATATATTTTTGACCCCCAAAGTCATTGTACCCATTTGCATGGAGATCAGATAGTCACAAACAAGGAATGCCCCAGTTCACACTAGACTCACAGTGTCCTCATATCCTTTGACAAGTCATTGCATTACTAAGAGACAATTCACAGACAACAAAGAAAAATAGGTGACGACACTCCATCCTCGCCTTTCTAGTCAAAAACAACTTTGAGATAAAATCTCTAGTCAGAGACATCTCGAAAAAGCTAAAAGACATGTCACCAAAAAGATAAAATCAAAATTAAACTAAGACTTGACACCAACATCCACTGTAGTTCTCAAGTTTAGTGTCTCTTGTCACTTGTATAAGTCTATTTGATTGTGGTCTCAATGTTTACTTTCACAAAAGGATAGATAGCATTGAACCATAATGTTGTTTGAGTCTGTTGAAAGATTTGATTTGTTGAAGCCCATTTCTCCTTGCATCTCATCTAAAACTAGCTAAATCCATGAAAATGATACTTTATTGCAGAGAATATGAAACTTTATTGAGGATTGGTGATGCAAGTTTTGCTTTATTATGGATTGTGCACGAATAGACTGAAGAAAATTGGAAGAAACTGTACTCCTCGAAACGTGTGATGCCCTTAGTTCCACACCCATCACTCAACTTAGGATTTGCCTTAGCCACATATAGGAGATGATTTATTATGGATGGAAAGGGGTTAAAAGGAAGGAGCATTATGAATGGCTAACCAATCTTAGGTAGATAAATAACAAGCCATGATGGGAATGGGTAAGTTTATTATGGATTGATAGGTTGTGAGTGTGTGTGAGGTGAAAGGATGAGATTGAATCCTGAAGGAGGGAGGAGAAATGTCTCTACACATGGTGCTGGTGACCCAGTTTTCACCATGGTACTTGCCCAAGGTGCCACCAAAGTGGTTTTCACTATTGGACGAATTTATTTCTCTTTACTTTTTTTGGATTTTTTAATTTTTTTTAATTTTTTTGATTTTTTTGTATTTTGATTTTTTTATTTTTTTTATTTTTGAATTAGGATACTCTGAAGAGATATGTGTAAAATAGATAGAGGTGCATGTTGTTGATAGGATCCTTCAAAGGTTTTCCCTCTAGGGTTGAGAGCTGATATGCACCGGATCCTAGGCTGCTATGATGATGTAAGGACCAAGCCAATTCAGTTCAAACTTACCCTTCTTCTCTCTATCATGCTGATTTTTGAGTTTTTTCTTGAGAACTAAGTCATCCACTTGAAATGTATGAGGCTTCACTTTTTGATTGTAACTATGACTCATTCATTGTTGATAAGCCTTGAGATGACTAAAATAAGTTTGTCTTCGTTCATCCAATAGTTCTAATTCTTGTAAGAGAGAGACCCTATAGTCTTCATCATTGATAATGTTTTGCAAAGAGACTCCTAAAGATGGTAACTTACCCTCAATAGGTAGGATAGCTTTGGCACCATAGACAAGTGAATAAAGTGTGGCTCCTATAGGTGTGCGAACACTTGTGCAATAAGCCCAAAGTGCAGGATTAAGTTGGATATGCCAATTTCGGCCAGTGTCATCAACTGTCTTTTTGAGGATTTTAAGAATAGTTTTATTAGACACCTCAGCTGAACCATTACCTTGAGGGTAATAGGGAGTGGAGAAATGATGACTAATATGGAAGCAATCACAAAGTTTACTAACATCCTAGTTTTTGAAGGGACGTCCATTATCAGTGATGATGGAAAGAGGAATATCGTACCGACAAATGATATAGTTAAGAATGAATGTAACAATTTATTTTCCAGTGACTTGTGTAAGAGGCATGACTTCAATCCATTTTGTGAAATACTCTGGGGTAGTGATAATGAATTTGTGGCTGTTGGAAGAAGGAGGGTGAATCTTGCCTATGAGATCGAGTCCCCACTGACAAAAGGGCCAAGGAGTCGCAATCGGTTGAAGTTCTTGTGCTGGTGCATGAATAAGGTCTGCATGAGTTGAAGTTCTTATGCTGGCGCATGAATAAGGTCTCCATGAATTTGACATTGGTTACATTTCTTGACAAACTGATATAAATCTTTTTCCATATTGGGCTAGTAGTATCTAGTCCTCATGAATTTATTGGCTAAGGTATGACCACTAGAATGTGGACCACATATACCTTCATGAAATTTGTGTAACGCAATTTGAGATTCATCCCTTTCTAAACATCTAAGGAGAGTGTCATCTATACCTCGATGATATAGAATGTTGCCTAAAATGATGTATTGGGAAGATTGGTGAATGAAAGTGCGGCGTTGGTTGTTGGATAAGTTAGGAGGAAGGGTGTTGTTACGAAGGTATGTAAAAAAGGAACTGTATAACTAGGAATGAGGACCAACGACACATATCATCTTAGCAGGAGTAATCTCATACAGGGGAACCAAAAATTTATTCACCAAGAACTCATAACAGGTTTCATTTTGCAGTAGATCAATTAGCGAGGCAATAGTAGCCATGGCATCTACGGCTTGATTCTGCTCTCTTGGTATCTTCTCAAAGGTTTTCTTTACAAAATCTTGCTTGCAGTCATCTACCATTTTCTTGTAAGGTATTAATTTTTCATTCTTTATTTGGTAGTCATCAGTTGCTTGACAAATTACCAGTTGAGAGTCCCCAAAAACATGAAGTTCCTGGATCTTCAACTGAACTACAATTCATAATCCAGTTGTTAATGCCTCATATTATACTATGTTATTAGTGCAAGGAAATGAAAATTGACATGATTTTGGAATGGAATCCCTTGAGGTGTGATAAAGAGGATGCCAACTCTTGCACCATGCTGCATGTATGAGTCATCAAAGTATAGTTGCCAAGGCTTGGTGTGTGATACCGCCAAGATGGATTCATTTGGAAATTTTGAAACTAAAGGAGCATCATCTATCATGGGTGCATCTACTAACTAATCTACGATAGCTTGTCCCTTTATTTCTTTTAT
The DNA here is from genome assembly GCF_030272615.1 of Cryptomeria japonica. Taxonomy (NCBI): domain Eukaryota; kingdom Viridiplantae; phylum Streptophyta; class Pinopsida; order Cupressales; family Cupressaceae; genus Cryptomeria; species Cryptomeria japonica. The sequence continues at coordinate 210,586,591 of NC_081407.1, forward strand.
GTCCACATATTCAATGTCAAATTCACTCAAGATCATCACCCATTTGGCCAGTCTTCCAATGAGCGTTGCCTTGTTGAGAAGATACTTCGATGGATCAATCCTTGCGACCAGCTTAGTTTTATGAGTTAGCATGTAGTGTCATAATTTCTGTGAAGTAAAAACCACAGCGAGACATGCATGCTCAATTGGTGTGTAGTTTAGCTCATAACCGACCAAAATATGACTTATGTAATATACTTCCTTTTCTTTTCCTTGAACATCTTGTTGTGCCAAGAGTGCCCCTAGTGTTGTTGGTGTAGCTGATAGGTAGAGTAATAGGGGTTGTTTTGGGATTGGTGGCATGAAGATTGGTGGATTCAGAAGATAATCTTTCAGTATCTAAAAATCTTGTTGATAGTTATCATCCCATTTGAATTTGATGTTTTTGTGTAGCAAGTGTTGAAAAGGATAACATTTATCCACAAGTTGTGCTATGATTCTTCATATGGATTGGATTCTTCCTTGTAAAGATCAAAGTTGACTAATATTTCTTGGTGGTGGCATTTCTAGGATCACTTTGACTTTTGCTGGATTAGCTTCAATTCCTCTTTTTGAAATAATGTATCCAAGCAGCTTCCTAGAGGGTAACTCCAAAGAAATATTTCTTGGGATTTAGTCTCACTTTATTTTTCTAATAGATCAAAAATGACTGAAAGGATGTCCAAATGTGTGTCTCTATCTAATGATTTTCTCAAGAGGTCGTCTGTTAGGTCCTAGAGACAACTAAGAGGGGGGTGGGGGGTGAATCAATTGTCAACAAATTTCAAAACAAAAAGAACTTAACCAACTTAATGCTTAATACCGGTAAACAAGTTAAGTATGCCAGTAGACAGTGTTAATAGTTAATTGCTATAATGGTAAAGATTAATGCATGAAACATAAACACAAAGTCATCCACAACACATAACACCAATATTTGTACACGGAAACCCTGTAAGGGAAAAAACCACTATGGGAAACCTTACCCACAATCAGATGATACTACTGCAGATAGTAAGTGTACATAAATGGGGTTTGTACATGTAGAAAGGCCAACAGCCTAGAGCTCATTGCTCAATCAAAAAATGGAAGTCACATTGACTACAGTTGGATGGTTAAATCCAATAAGAATGTAGTGCACAAAATAGCATCTTCATATGCTGGATTCAGTAGCGGTGTAATGCTGATATGCTTCCACAAAAACCTAGCTTCACCTTCAAATGATGTCTTCGTGTATAGCTTTGCTTAATCTCACATATACCTTCACACAATTCTTTTTCGCATTCCACATTCGATCTTACAAATAAGATCTTACATTTATACCATAACCTAAGACCAATTTTAGTAGGTCAGCTCTACAAGATATTACAATAAAAACATTTTACAAACAATATAATATCCAATGCAATAACCAATTAAATATGTCGGCTTAATGCATTTACAACAATAATTAATCATCTCCATAGTGTGCCATGCTGATCTGGAAAAGATAAACTTGCCAGTGTAACCCTAGGTAACCCTGGACCTATTTGCCGGTAAAAGAAAATATGCAAATATGAATATACCGATGAACATAACTCCAAGACAAGATGTCCAAATGATGTCTTCAACATCACCAAGTGTCTTCCACATAATTCTGAGTGCCAGTGATCATTATATCCTGTCGGTGAACCATATACTAGTAACTGTGCAATAGTTACTTGCTTGCCAGTGAATGCTACTACATCTCCAAAGTGCTAGTGTTTTAGTAGGTGTTGACATCAATGACAAAACCATACCAAAATACCAACAATATCCCCCTTTGGCATTGATGGCAACACAAGATGGAAAAACCATCAAAGTGCCAAAATAGAAATGCCAAATACCAACAACCAACAATCTCTCCTAAACAACAATCTCTCCCCCTGGGAGCAACACGTGTTATCCAAATTTTTTCAATACCAATCTCTCCTTAAAAGGATAGTGTGTTTTTCCATAGATATCTCTCCCCCTTTGACATCAAATGCCAAAGTTATAATAATAAAATCAAGTTCATATACAAAATACCAATCACTTCAATATACCAACTACTCCCCCTGAGAAGTAGTTTCCTCATCAAAGACCGGAGTAAAAGATTTGTCTGTTAATTCTATCGATTGATGACAATCATCAATTGTCTAAGTCTCTACCAGTGGTGGTATGACTCCAAGCTGATCTCTAAGATATTCAAAAGTCTCCTTAGGCAAAGGTTTTGTGAAAATATCTGCAAGTTGTTCTTTAGTATTCACATAAACTAGTTTTATCTCCTTTTCTTCAACTTTTTCCCTTAGAAAATTTAGTTTGATAGAAACATGTTTTGTTTTGGAATGTAATACCGGATTCTTAGATATATCAATTGCTGCAATGTTATCACAATATATGGTAATAGGTTCCTTGCATTTTACGTTTATGTCTTTCAACATTTGCTTAAGCCATAGTACCTGTGTACAGTTAGTTGTTGCTGCAACATATTCTAATTCTGCTGTTGATAAAGATGTACAACTCTATTTCTTACTCAACCAAGAAACTAATCTCTTTCCAAGAAAGAATGCTCTGTCGGTGGTTGTTTTTCTATCATCCACATCTCCTGCCCAATTTGCATCTATGTATGCACATAGATCAAAATTTTCATCTCTAGGATACCATAATCCAAGATTTGCAGTGCCTTGTAAGTACCGAAAAATCCTTTTTACTATTGACTCATGATTTTCTCTAGGATTACTTTGAAATCTTGAAAAAATACATACTGCATTCATAATATCAGGTGTGGTTTGTGTCAAATACAGTAAACCTCCTATCATAGATTTGTATCTAGTTGGATTAACAGGTGTAGGTTCATCCCTTTGAGATAATTTGTCATTTGTAGTGACAGGTGTGCTTACCAGTTTAGAATTATCCACCCAAATTTCTTTAGCAACTCTTTCAAGTATTTGGATTGACTCAAAAATATACCCTTGTTAGTTTGTGAAATCTGCAATCCTAAAAAGAATTTTATTTCTCCAATCATAGACATTTCAAATTCTTGCTACATTTTAATACAAAATTCTTTACATAATCCATCTTCTCCTCCAAAGATTATATCATCAATGAATACTTCTATAATCAAGATGTCATCATTAGTTATTTTGTAATATAAATTGTCGTCTTCATTTCCTTTAGTAAAGACAATCTTTAAAAGATGCTTATCCAACCTTGTATACCAGGCTCTTGGGGCTTGTTTCAGTCCATACAGAGCTTTTCTTAACCTGCAAACCATATCATTGTCATCTATCAAAGAAAATCCATCAGATTGTTCAATATAGGCTTCCTCTTCAAGATCTCCATTCAAAAATACACATTTAATATCCATTTGATAAACTTTGTAGTTCTTGTGAGCTGCAAAAGCCAAGAATAATCCGACTACCTCAATTCTAGCTACCGGTGCAAAGGTTTCATTGTAATCAACTCCTTCTTTCTGAGAATATCCCTTACACACTAGTCTTTCTTTATTTCTGACAACCTTACCATCTTCATTAAGTTTGTTTCTAAATACCCATTTGGTTCCAATTACATTTTTATCTTTAGGTCAGGGAACTAATGTCCAAGTATTTTTTTTCTCAATTTGTTCTAATTCTTCTTCCATAGCTTTAATCCAAAATTTATCTTCACATGCCTCATTTACAGATGATGGTTCAATTTGAGAAATAAGACATACCTCTTCATTTTCCAATCTTCCACTTGTCATAACTCCTTTAAATTTATTTCCAATTATTTGATCTTCAGAATGGTTCAATTTTACATACCGGGGTGTCTTATTTTGTTGTTGTTCTTCAATTACTGTGGAATGCAAAGATGGTACCGAGGTAACTGGATCTTCATTCTATACTGGTGGATTTGGTGTAGGTTCATTTGTCACAATTTCTATTGCTAGTTCAAAGTCTATATACCTTGAAGTTCCTCTTAATTGTTCATCAATTTTTACATTTGTACTCTCAACAATTTTCTGCAATCTCTTGTTAAAACATCTATATGCCTTGCTCTTAGATGAATAACCAAGAAATATTCCTTCATCACTTCTAGGATCAAATTTGCCAATATACTCATCTCTTCTAATATAACATTTACTTCCAAAAAATCTAATATACTTAAGAGTAGGAGTATTACCAAACCATAGTTCATGAGGGGTCTTACCGGTTTCACCTTTGATGTGAACTTTGTTGAATGTATAGACTGCTGTGTTGACTGCTTCTCTCCAATATACATGTGGTAAATTTGCTTCAGATAACATACTTCTTGCTGCATCCAAGATAGTTTTGTTTTTCCTTTCAACAACTCCATTCTGTTGTGGTGTCCGAGGTGCTGATAGTTGTCTTCTGATTCCATTTACTTCACAGAATATATTTAAATCTTTGGATGTGAACTCTCCTCCTTGATCTGATCTTAAACATTTGATTTTCTTACTGGTTTCATTTTCAACCATTGCTTTGAATAGTTTAAACTTTCCAAGTGCTTCTGATTTTTCTCTGAGAAAAGTAACCCAACACATTCTAGAATAATCATCAATAATTAGCATGAAATATCTATCACCTTGTAAGCTTTTAGTTCTAGCTAGACCACATAAATCAATGTGAATCAAATCAAGAGCATTATTGGATTTTTCTGGAATACTTTTGAAACTAGCTTTTTTTTGCTTTCCAAATTGACATTCCTTACATATTGTATTCTGAGGTTTCACAATTTTAGGTAGATCTCTAACTACTTTAGAAGTACTGATCTTTACCATGCAATCAAAGTTTACATGATAGAGTCTCTTATGCCATAACCAACTTCCATCTATATGTGCAATCAAGCATGCCTTTTCACTGTTATTGAAATGAAAGATATTACCTCTAGTCTGATTACCAGTTGCAATTTCTAAACCAGTTCTATTCATGATTTTGCATTTTCCATTCTTAAATTGTAACTGAAATCCTTTCTCAACCAATTGACCAAAACTTAAAAGATTATGTTTTATTTCTTCAACATAGTAGACATTATCGGTGTTATGCTTACCATCAAGAGATATTGTACCCTTACCTTTGATTGAACAGGCTTTGTCATCTCCAAATCTTACTAAACTTCCATTGTATTCTTGAAAGTTCAAGAATTTACCTTTGTCTCCTATCATATGATGTGAGCATCCTGAGTCAATGATCCATTCATCCTTTACTTCAACTTTAGCTGCTAGGGCTTGTTCTACCGGTTGAATAGTAGGTGTCGGTTGATCTTCTGTTATAGCAACAAAAACCCATCCATTGTCTATCGGATCCTCATCAAAATCATCAGTTACACCTTCATCAACAATGTAACAAGATTTGTCTTTGTTCTTCTTAAATCTGTATCTCTGATATTCAGGATTAGGCTTGTATGTCCTTCTAGCTTCTTCTCTTAGTCTAGCATGTCTATCAGAGCATCTCGAAGCCATATGACCAATCTTATTGTAGTTAAAACATTTAAAGGTTGCTTTACCTTCATACTTACTTCCAATTGGACCTTTAGGCACTTTTCTTGCAAATAGTGCTTCAAGTTCTTCAAGTTCTTCATTCTCCTTCCTAGTTTCTCCAAGTTCTCCGGCATAAAAGGCTTTCCAATCTGATTTGTCAAATGATAGAGTAGATGATGTTGATTCTTTAAAGGCCAAATCTATCTTTATAGTAGCAATAGGACCAAATTCCTCAATTTCAAATGCTGAAAGTTTTCCAATCAATGTATCCCTAGTTACTGATGTATTAGGCATTGTTCTCAACTCATTTATAGTAGTAACCTTCATTTTATATGCTAGTGGAAATCCTCTTAAGATTTTTGAAACAATTTCATCCTCACTTAAGTTTCCTCCACAACATTTAATACCCAAAACAATTTAATTTACTCTTTCCATAAAAGTAGAAATCCTTTCATCTTCTTCCATTTTCAGATGTTCATACCTGACTTGGAAGCTTTCAAGTTTTGCAATTTTGACTATGGAATCTCCTTCATTCAGTGTTTCCAAATGATCCCAAGTAGCTTTAGTAGTAGACCTATCTAATAATCCCATGATTTTTTGATCTCATACAGTTCTCAAAAGTGCTTCTCTTGCTTTGCAATCATTTTCCTCATCTTTTGTCAAGTTAGCAGGACTAGGCTAACCAGGTACAACAATAGTATAACTATTCTTTGTAACATCGCATATTTTCTTACCAATGCAATTCATATGTGTCTCCATTCTGATCTTCCATATGCCATAGCTGGTTCCATCAAGTTTAGGACTTTCCTTCCTGAAATAATTAGTAGACATTGGATCTCCTCAAGTTGGTAAACTTCTGCAAAAAGAGGACTATGCTCTGATACCAATTGTTAGGTCTCAGAGACAACTGAGAGGGGGGGGGTGAATTAGTTGTCAACAAATTTCAAACCAAAAACAACTTAACCAACTTAATGCTTAATACTAGTAAACCAGTTAAGTATGCCGGTAGATAGTGTTAACAGTTAATTGCTATACCGGTAAAGATTAATGCATGAAACATAAATAGAAATTCATCCACAACACATAACACCAATATTTCTACGTGGAAACCCTGTAAGAGGAAAAACCATGATGGGAAACCTTACCCACAATCAGATGATACTACTGTAGATAGTAAGTGTACATAAATGGGGTCTGCACATGCAGAAAGGCCAACAGCTGAGAGCTCACTGCTCAATCAAAAAATGGAAGTCACACTGACTACAGTTGGATGGTTAAATCCAATAAGAATGTACTGCACAAAATAGCATCTTCATATACTGGATTCAGTACCAGTGTAATGTTGATATTCTTTCACAAAAACCTAGCTTCACCTTCAAATGTTGTCTTTGTGTATAGCTCTGCTTAATCTCGCATATAACTTCACACAATTCTTTTTTGGATTCCATATTCGATCTTACAAATAAGATCTTACATTTATACCATAACCTAAGACCAATTTTAGTAGGTCGGCTCTACAAGATATTACAATAAAAACATTTTACAAAAAATATAATATCCGATGCAATAACCGATTAAACATGTCAAATTAATGCATTTACAACAACAATTAATCATCTCCATAGTGTGGCATGCTAATCTGGAAAAGATAAACTTGCTGGTGTAACCCTAGGTAACCTTGGACCTATTTGCTGGTAAAATCAAATATGAAAATATGAATATACCGACGAACATAACTTTAAGACAAGATGTCCAAATGATGTCTTCGACATCACCAAGTGTCTTCCACATAATTCCAAGTGTTGGTGATTATCAACATAATCTTCAATAGTTATGTGCATAAGATCATGAAAGATAGTATTCATGACTCGGTATGTAGCATCTACATTCTTTCGCCTAAAGGGAATGACATTCTAGCAAAAAGTTCCCCAGGGACAAGGAAATGCTATTTTGTGTTGATCTTTGGATGCAATTTTTATTTGATTATAGCTAGAGAATCCATCCATCAAGGATAACATCTCATGACCTGTTGTGAGATCTACGATTAAGTTGATGTTTGGCAATGGAAAGTCATCCTTAGGACAAGCTTTGTTGATGTCTTTGAAATTTGTACATATTCTAATGCTACGATCTAGCTTATTGACTGGTACTAGGTTGGAGATCCATTCAGGATAATCAATTCGTTGTATGAATCTGATATACAATAATTTTTCAAGCTCTACCTTGACTGATAATGCCACTTGTGGATGCATCTTTCTTAATTTATATTTCACTAGCTTTTCTCTTGGTGTAATTGTCAAATGATGAATTACTAATTCCAGATCCAATCTAGGCATATTGGCATATGACCGTGCAAAATTTATTTTTTGCTCTATGAAGAAACTTATGAACTTATGAACTTTGGAATCTCTTATGTATCGATGTTTATTTTGGTGGTCTCCTCTACTAACATGGATGATTTTTATTCATATGATGCCAAGAGAATTTTGAGCCTTCCATCTTTGAGCACCTCTGAGAGGTTTTCACCCTCAGATACGTACTTTCTTTTTACTTTTTTGGGGTCAAACAGTGCCACAATGTGGTTTTCACTATAAAATCCATGATTTGTTTTTATTTTTTACATTTTTGCAACTAGAAGGCCCAACACCCTCACCATAATATGCCACGTTGTTGAGTTCTATAGTGTATCCTGCCTTATGGTCCCCAGGTGGAAGTTCATCTCATATGACGAAATAGTCGATGAAGGCCTCATCATTTTGGAAGGTGTCAAATTGTAAAGGTCCTTCATGGTCCCAATCAATAAGTTGGTGGTGAATAAGGGGAAGGCCCTCAATGTTTTCGAAGTTAGCGGGTGTTAGGGTGCAGATACAGTTATATTCAGGTATGTCAAGGTAGTTTTTGAGGTCATCGTTGGCACTCTCCTCATCTGTCTCAATCATGAATGAGTCCAAATTGTCATCACTTAAAGCGCATTCTAGAATAAGTGTCCTCATCATTCATGTTTTTGACCTAGAACCTAAAGACAAAGACTGTATAGGATCCTCAGGGGTTGTTTCTTGACCAACTCTGAATTTTCTATGAAATTCCTCTTCTTTTGTGGGTTCACCTAGTTCTCGGAATGTCTTGGTGAGTTCATAATCACTGGAGGATTTGTCTGAACCCCATTCCTATTCATTAGAGTTGGTGAAATAGTGGTTCTCTTGTTGGTCATTAGAAATCATGATTTGCAATGCTTCTTCTGATTTACGAGTGTTTACCTTGGAAGATATGAAACCAAGCACTTTTGAGTGCTGATTTTTAAATGTCAATTCTAGTTGCAAAGGTTGAGTGATACCTTCTTTTCTTAAGCCAAGAGGAATTTTACCATCGTACCCAAACTTTTTTAGGATCTTGAATCCTTTGCCATATTTTTCACATGGTATCTTGATGTTTTCCTATGTACCATCTTCAGGGTCTTTGTAAAGCATTTTGTATAAGTCTTCTTCTTCCATTTCACCCCACTTTTGGAATATAGTAGGATCCCATTTTAGCGTAATGATAGATACCCATTTAGAAGGATGTGGTCATCCATATTCTTTAGGTGAACTCATAGCTTTCTGCAAGCACATGGTTGATTTAGAGTGTATTCACCCATGCCTTTGTCTTGATATTTTCCTTTAAGCTCACCTTTCTTTGATGTTGAAGGTTTTAATGATTCAGGGGTAATATATGCAGAAGATGGAATAGATTCTCTATTAATTGGAATTATTGTCTCAGATTTTGGCCTCAAATTATTGCAGTATATAAATGGATTAGGATCACCATTAACTGTTACTTCAACTCCATTATGAAGAAAATTAATGCATTGATGGTATGTAGATGGGACTTCTCTCATCTCATAAATCCATAGATGTCCTAGCAATATGTTGTATGTGAGATTGAGGTCTAGGACTTGACAAACCACATCCTTTGTAACTGGCCCTACTCTAAGAGGTAAGGTGATTGTGCCTTTGGATGAATGCTCTTCTTCATCATATGCTTTGATGGTAATTTTGTTTGTAGCATTTAAATCTTTATCTGAATATCCCAATTGTATTATTATGTTTAAAGTACATATATTGAGACCAACTCCTCCATCTATGAGGACTCGTTTTATTCAATGTTTGTGTAGGAAGACTTCAATGTGTAAAGGTGCATTATGTGGTTGGCTTATGGATGTGTCATTGGCTTTAGTAAATGTAAGAGAATGTGGAATGGAAAGGTATCCCACTATGGCTTCAAACTGGTCCATGTTCAGATCAGTGGGGAAAAAAGTTTCTCTCAAAGTTTATCAAGAATGGATTTATGTGCAGGGGATATGCGTAAAAGTTCAAGGATGGATATAAGTACAGGTGTCCTCCCTAACTTTTCTACCAAATCATACTTAGATTTGGTTACTAAGGAAGTGGTGGTTTTAGCTGGAGCACCTTGCAAAGTGACTTTACCTTGATGAGTTGTGACATTACATTCAGAGGTAGATTTAGAAGAAGATCCAATACCTTTTAGGACAACTTTGGGTCTTTGGGTAGAATTTTCAGGCGTTTTGTCCTTTATGATAATGGTAGAGGCATAATTGTCCATCTAAATGTGATTAAAAATTGAATCATAGTTATAGGATGCTTTCATATAGTTAGCTTGGTCATCTATGGCTTTGGCTTTTCCCTTGTCATGTTTAGGGAATGGTTCCTTAAACATCTCATGTTCTTGATTGGATGAATTTCCTTTGATATCAATGTCACCTCCATCAATAAGATCTTGTATGATGTTCTTCAATCGATGGCAATTTCCTATTTTATGTCCCTTGCTCTTGTGATATTCACAGTACTCATCGTCATTCCACCAATTTGGTTTTACCTTTGGCTCATATGGAGGATTGTCGGGAATTTTTATTATCTTGTTTTCCACTAGCTTCTTGAAAGATGATTCAAGTGGTTCTCACAATGGTTTGTATTTCCTTCGTGGTTTTGAAGTTGTTTGAGTATTTACTTGGTTGTTTGTAGAACTTGATCTAGAAAGAATAATTTTTGGTCTCACTGTGTTAGCATCAACAACACCATCATTTACTGTGTTCTTGTTCTTGTTCCAAAATCGTGGCTTACCTTTTCCTTTAAAGTCCTCTTTGGTTTCTTTGAATATCTTAATGACTCCTTGCTCAATTAAGATCTTCTCTATTGCTAAGCCTTTCTCAATGATGTCCTTGAAGGTGGACAAATAATATTTTATCCAGTCATAACCAATGTCTTTGTTGACATTCTGTGTGAACATCTCTACCATTTGTTTTTGTGGAATTTCACAAGAGCATCTGCTAGCTAAATTCCTCCATCTTTGTAATAATGATGAAAATGACTCCCCATCCTTCTGTTTAGTGTTGCACAAAGTAGTAACTGATATATCTGTCTCTATGTTATATGGGAAATGTTGGTTAAAAGATTCTGCTAGATCACCCCATGACTTAATTATAATTGGAAGTTGGGAGAACCATTCCATAGCTCAATCCCCTAAGCTTTGTGGGAACAATCTCATCAAGTATGTTTCTTCTGCTACTACCTCAATGCAAGCTGTGAAAAATTGTCTTATATGTGCCTTAGGGTCTCCTTTGCCTCTGTACTTATCAAACTTTGGTGTTACAAAATGTGTAGGGAAAGGAAGCATTGGAATGATTTTGTCAAATGGATAGGGACATATGTCTCTCATTATGTAAGTTGGCTTTGGTGTATTAATGTTCTCCATTTTATTTTGCAAGTCCTTTATTTGTTGTTCCAAATTATTTTTGGGTGGAGACCAACTTCTTGGACCATATCCTCTGCCTGAGCCACCAGGTGGAGGAGGATACTACATATATGGATGGTATTGATCATAAACATGCTCATATGGAGGAGGTCTATAATGATACTGCATATGGGGACCACTTGGTATAGAGTCATAATGAGGGATGGAATATCTGCTTTGTCCATGTATATCATAGTCTATAGGCATGTCATGAGTTTGTTCTTGTGCGGTGCCCCCAAATTTGACATGGGGTTTTCTTGTGTCCAAATTTTGAGCATGCCTCTGGATATCCAATTGTTTTGGAGGTTGGTCCTTAGCATTAGTATCCAATTGAGTGTATTTATCTGCATATGATTTCCATAAAGGTATGCATAGATGGAGTTGTTCATGAGATGCTCTTTCGTGAGTATCATAAGCTTGACCATGTGTATTTGGGACCTCAGGTTTTTGAAACAAGGATGATGGTGACTCAAGCATGAAACATGGTCCTCTAATACCTCAACTATTAGGCTTCCTATTGACCTTGAAACTAAGTAAGACCAAATGAGACCCAAAGGTGATAGACCTTGATGAGGGACCACTTAGAAAAATGTTGTTGTATGTATTGTGTTGACAAAGCAAGATGAGGACAAGAAAGTGACCTTTTGAATCAAGTTTAGACAAATGTGAGTGTAATAAAAGATGTAAAGAAATGATGGACTATGTGAGACCCAGAAATAGGTTGAATGCTAGATGAAAACCTAGAGAAATAACCCAGGAAGCTCAGTAAGCCTGAAATTGATTGCTCTTGTTTGCTGGACTATAAGTGTTTTTCAATACTGAACATAGACATGCCTATATACTTCACAGATGCGGTTTACCAACACAGACGTGATTGAACATTGCACAGATGCATTTTGAGATTTTGCGAACTCCATTTTTCTTATGATAACACAGACACATTTCTATCCTACACAAACACAGTTGCAAGACACAGACGTGTTTCTGTCAGACATAGAGTCATTTCTAGAATCTGAGTGAAATTTTTCCAATTTGTAAAGTTCCTGTTGTGACCCAATCTAAATTTTTGACTATTTATCCATGACAAGAGGACACAATGTTGATGAGGACTCAATGTTTGCAAGTGTTTGGACTCAAAATGACTCAAAAGAAAAGTGTGTTGTTTGATGTAAAAAAAATTTGCATATACTTGAAGACACAAAAGACACAATGTTTTGATGTTTGATCTTGAATGTTTGAATGTTTAAAAGAAGGCAAACACAATCCTTATGGTTGGCCAGGACAATAGTTGTTAATCCTGCATGGGGTTTCCCTTGAGGCTATGCTATTCAAATCAGATACTTAGATGTTTGACCCCACTAGCTCCACCCTCAGCACTCACTTCTCTGGGGTAGCCATGCACTAGTCCCCATGAAAACTCCCCATGGCAAACTTTGTATCTTTGCTAAGAACCGTATGTGTGTGAGCCACTCCAGAGGTCTGACCTCTGGCCCCAACAACTAGAAGGATTTTGGATTTCTAAAACAAAAAGGTGCTAGTAAGGGCATCCGCTCATGTGGTCATACATGTGGAACTTTCAGCTCTGTAAATAAAGAAGGCTCCCAGCCAGTAGGGGTTATGCCCTACTACTGATCAAATAAATTTGATCAAATGGGTTTATGAGGAGACATAGTGTTGGTATGAACTAATAAACACACGTTACCCATGGCTTTCACCATGGATACGATTATTTATAGTGGTTCAAAAGAGGTGGATTTTCCTTGCTACCACTTGGGTTGTTCTCTCCTCACTAGTAGTCCTAATGACTACACAAGGAAACGGGCCCTCTAGAGATTAAACAAAAAGAGCCTATCGCTCAAGACACAAAAGACACTGGTTAAATTTTAGTGCACCAATTGAAGTGTTTGCTAATCTATGAAAACAAGGCACACAATAAAGATCAAAACCCTTGCCAAAATTCTACAACAAAGATTTGTTAGTAGTTTTGCAATAATACCCCTCCTGCAAGCACACAAGTTAGGTAAATTTTAAGTCCAAAAGACTTTGTGAAAAAGGGGCCTTTGACAAGACATGTTTCTTCAAGGACAAGCTGCACCAATTTGTTAGCTAGATCACAAGATGTTAGCTCGAATAAACCAGATCTGAAATCAAAATGATGAAATAAAGCCCTAAAAACTGGAACAAAACCAAAATTACAAAATCAAGAACACAGACGTGTCTAAAGGTTCACAAACACAATTTGGGAAAATAAATGCGGCCCTGCAATCTATAAAAAATGTAAAATAATGCCTAGGACACAAACATGATTCCAGGAGTCATAGATGCGATAGAAAAGAAAAAACGTGATTCCAGAATGCGAAGACGTGAAAATGTCAAAATATTGTCAGAAATTGCAAATCTGCAACTTCAAAAGCATAAAATCTACAACCAAGATGTTAAGTGCAAAAGGATCATGTTTATGCTAAAAATGGAAACAACAATATTGAAAGATTGAATAGATTAAACCACGAAATCCTATCCTAACAACAACAAAGATCCACCATAACATATGAAGATTACCTAAGACAATGCAAATCAACAAAATCACAAAGATGATACCATCACATGTCCACTAGGGGTTGGATCTCCATTCTTCCTATCTCCATTGATCTTGCTTGATATATTTTCTCTTAGATTTTATGTGTGCACAAGAACTCAACAAAGACCAGAAGTGTGGTTACAAGTAGGTTTGATCTCATATGAAAGTTCAAATGCTAGAATGCGTGGGAGAGGAGGATTAATAATGAAGGAAGCATCTCCTTATATAGAAGACACTGTAAGAAATGGAGGGGTAAGATTTAGAGGTGTAAAAGATAAATAGTCAGCTAGGATTAGAGGGTAGGTAGAGGAAATAAGAAAATAATGAGAAGGTAGGTAGTGTAGAAATTAAGAGATGAATGACATGTGTCATGGGTAGAAAAGTCTAATGAATTGATTATATAAATAAAGATTCATTTAATTAGTAGAGGAAATGAGATCAATTTAAATAAATGAAATACTTATTTAATTTAGGGAGAGGATAATTTTGTTGGTATGTTGGTATGGTTTTTTCATTGATGTCAACACCTACTAAAACACTAGCACTTTGGAGATCCAGTAGCATTCACCAGCAAGCAAGTAACTATTGCACAATTGCTGGTATATGGTTCACCGGCAGGATATAATGATCAACGACACTTGGAATGATATGGAAGACACCTAGTAATGTCAAAGACATCATGTGGACACTTTGTTTTGAAGAATTAATCATTGGTATATTCATATTTGCATATTTGCTTTTACCGGCAAATAGGTCCAGGGTTACCTAGGGTTACACTGGCAGGTTTATCTTTCTATATCAGCATGGCACGCTATGGAGATGATTAATTATTGTTGTAAATGCTTTAAGCTGACATGTTTAATCAGTTATTGCATCAGATATTATATTGTTTGTAAAATGTTTTTATTGTAATATCTTGTAGAGCCGACCTACTAAAATCGGTCTTAGGTTATGGTATAAATATAAAATTTTATTTGTAAGATTGAATGTGGAATGCAAAAAAGATTTAAGTGAAGGTATATGCGAGATTAAGTAGAGATATACATGAAGATATCATTTGAAGGTGAATCTAGGTTTTGTGGAAGCATATCGACATTACACTGGTACTGAATCTAGCATATGAAGATACTATTTTGTGCAGTACATTCTTATTGGATTTAACCATCCAACTGTAGTCACTGTGACTCCCATTTTGTGATTGAGTAGTGAGCTCTAGGCTGTGGGCCTTTCTGCATGTGCAGACCCCATTTATGTACACTTACTATCTGCATTAGTATCATTTGATTGTGGGTAAGGTTTCCCACCATGGTTTTTCCCCTTATAGGGTTTCCATGTACAAATATTGGTGTTATGTGATGATTTTGTGTTTATGTTTCATGCATTAATCTTCACCGGTATAGCAATTATCTATTAACACTATCTACCGACATACTTAACTGGTTTATCGGTATTAAGCATTAAGTTGGTTAAGTTTTTTTGGGTTTGAATTTATTTGACAACTAATTCACCCTCCCCCCCCCCCCCCTCTCAGTTGTCTCCGGGACCGAACAATTGGTATCAGAGCTTAGTCCTCTTTTTGCAAAAGTTTAACAACTTGAGGAGATCCAATGTCTACTAATTATTTCAGGAAGGATAGTCCTAAACTTGATGGAACCAACTATGGGATATGGAAGATTAGAATGGAGACACATCTAAATTGCATTGGTAAAGACATCTGGGAAGTTACAAAAAATTGTTATACTACTGCTATAGCTCATCAGCCCAGTCCAACTACCTTAGCTAAAGATGAGGAGAATGATTGCAAAGCAAGAGAAGCAATTTTGAGCACTTTATCAGATCAACAAATCATGGGATTATCAGATAGGTCTATTGCTAAAGCTATTTGGGATCATTTGGAAACACTAAATGAAGGAGATTTCACAGTCAAAATTGCAAAACTTGAAAGTTTCCGAGACAGGTATGAACATCTGAAAATGGAAGAAGATGAAAGGATTTATGCTTTTATGGAAAGAATAAATGAAATTGCTTTGGGTACTAAATGTTGTGGAGGAACCTTGAGTGAGGATGAAATTGTTTCAAAAATCTTAAGAGGATTGCCACCAGCATATAAAACAAAGGTTTCTGCTATAAATGAGTTGAGAACAATGCCTAATACATTAGTAACTAGGGATACATTGATTGGAAAACTTTCAGCTTTTGAAATTGAAGAATTTGGTCTTGTTGCTACTATCAAGATACATTTGGCCTTTAAAGTATCAACATCATCTGCTCCATCATTTGACAAATCAGATTGGAAAGCCTATTATGCAAGAGAACTTGAAGAAACTAGGAAGCAGAATGAAGAGCTTGAAGAACTTGAAGTACTATTTGCAAGGAAAATGCCTAAAGGTCCAGTTGGAAGTAAGTATGAAGGTAAAGCACCCTTTAAATGTTTTAACTGCAATAAGATCGGTCATATGGCTTTGAGATGCCCTGATAGACATGCTAGACTAAGAGAAGAAGTTAGAAGAACATCCAAGCCTAATCCAGAATATCAGAGATACAGATTTAAGAATAACAAAGACAAATCTTGTTACATTGTTGATTAAGGTGTGACTGATGATTCTGATGAGGATCTGACAGACCATGGATAGGTTTTTGGTGCTATAACAGAAGATCAACTGACACCTATTGCTCAACCGGTAGAACAAGCCCTAGCAGCTAAAGTTGAAGTAAAGGATGAATGGATCATTGACTCAGGATGCTCACATCATATGACAGGAGAGGAAGGTAAATTCTTGAACTTTCAAGAATACAATGGAGGTTTAGTAAGATTTGGAGATGACGAAGCCTGTTCAATCAAAGGTAAGGGTATAATATCTCTTGATGGCAAGCATAACACTGACAATGTCTACTATGTTGAAGGATTAAATCATAATCTTTTAAGTGTTGGTCAATTGGTTGAGAAAGGATTTCAGTTACAATTTAAGAATGGAAAATGCAAAATCATGAATAGAACTAGTTTAGAAATTGCAATCGGTAATCAGACTAGAGGTAATATCTTTAATTTGAATAACAATGAAAAGGCATGCTTGATTGCACATATAGATGAAATTTGGTTATGGCATAAGAGACTCTATCATGTAAACTTTGATTGCATGGTAAAGATCAATACTTCTAAGGCAGTTAGAGATCTACCTAAAATTGTAAAACCTCTGAATACAATATGTAAGGAATGTCAATTTGGAAAACAAGTTAGAGCTAGTTTCAAAAGTATTCCAGAAAAAATCCAATAATTCTCTTGATTTGATTCACATTGAATTATGTGTTCTAGCTAGAACTAAAATCTTACAAGTTGATAGATATTTCATGCTAATTATTGATGATTATTCTAGAATGTGTTGGGTTACTTTTCTAAAAGAAAAATGAGAAGCACTTGGAAAGTTCAAACTGTTCAAAGCAATGGTTGAAAATGAAACCAGTAACAAAATCAAATGTTTAAGATCAGATCAAGGAGGAGAATTCAGATCTAAGGACTTTAATACATTATGTGAGGTCAATGAAATCAGAAGACAGCTATCAGCACCTCGGACACCACAACAGAATGGAGTTGTTGAAAGGAAAAACAAAACTATCTTGGATGCAGCAAGAAGTATGTTATCTGAAGCAAATTTACCACATGTGTATTGGAAAGAAGCAGTCAGCACAATGGTCTATACATTCAACAAAGTTCACATCAAAGGTGAAACCGGTAAGACCCCTCATGAACTATGGTTTGGTAATACTCCTACTCTTAAGTATTTTAGAATTTTTGAAAGTAAATGTTATATTAGAAGAGATGAGTATATTAGCAAATTTTATCCTAGAAGTGATGAAGGAATATTTCTTGGTTATTCATCTAAGAGCAAGACATATAGATGTTTTAACAAGAGATTGCAAAAAATTGTTGAGAGTAAAAATGTAAAGATTGATGAACAATTTAGAGGAACTTCAAGGTATATAGACTCTAAACCGGCAACAAAAATTGTGACAAATGAACCTACTCTAAATCCACCGATACAGAATGAAGATCGAGTTACCCAGGCACCATCAGAGGATTCCCCGGTAATTGAAGAACAACAACAAACTAAGACACCTCGGTATGTAAGATTTTATCATTCTGAAGATTAGATAATTGGAAACAAATTTAAAGGAGTTATGACAAGAGGAAGATTGGCAAATGAAAAGGTATGTCTTATTTCTCAAATTGAACCATCATCTATTAATGAGGAATGTGAAGATAAATTTTGGATTAAAGATATGGAAGAAGAATTAGAACAAATTGAGAAAAATAATACTTGGTCATTAGTTCCCCGGCCTAAAGATAAAAATGTAATTGGAACCAAATGGGTATTTAGAAACAAACTTAATGAAGATGGTAAGGTTGTCAGAATCAAAGCAAGACTAGTGTGTAAGGGATATTCTCAGAAAGAAGGAGTTGATTACAATGGAACCTTTGCACCGGTAGCTAGAATTGACATAGTCAGATTATTCTTTGCTTTTGTAGCTCATAAGAACTACAAAGTTTATCAAATGGATATTAAATGTGCATTTTTGAATGGAGATCTTTTAGAGGAAGTATACATTGAACAACCTAATGGTTTTCTTTAACAGATGACAATGATATGGTTTGTAGGTTAAGAAAAGCTCTGTATGGACAGAAACAAGCCCCAAGAGCTTGGTATGCAAGGTTGGATAAGTATCTTGTAAAGATTGGTTTTACTAAAGGAAATGCAGACAACAATTTATATTACAAAATAACTAATGATGATATCTTGATGATAGAAGTATTTGTTGATGATATAATCTTTGGAGGAGAAGATGGATTATGTAAAGAATTTTCTATTAAAATGCAGCAAGAATTTGAAATGTCTATGATTGGACAAATAATATTCTTTTTAGGATTGCAGATTTCACAGACTGACAAAGGTATATTTTTGAGTCAATCCAAGTACTTGAAAGAGTTACTAAAGAAATCTGGGATGGAGAACTCTAAACTGGTAAGCACACTTATGACTACAAATGACAAATTATCTCAAAGGGATGAATCTACACCTGTTAATCCAACTAGATACAAATCTATGATAGGTGGTTTGTTGTATTTGACACAAACCAGACCTGATATTATGAATGCAGTATGTATTGTTTCTAGATTTCAAAATAATCCTAGAGAAAATCATGAATCAGTAGTAAAATGAATTTTGTGGTACTTACAAGGCACTGCAAATCTTGGATTATGGTATCCTAGAAATAAAATTTTTGATCTATGTGCATAAACAGATGCAAATTGGGTAGGAGATGTGAATGATAGAAAAAGCACCACCGGCAGAGCATTCTTTCCTAGAAAGAGATTAGTTTCTTGGCTGAGTAAGAAACAGAGTTGTACATCCTTATCAATAGCAGAATCAGAATATGTTGCAGCAGCAACTAACTGTACACAGGTACTATGGCTTAAGTAAATGTTGAAAGACATAAAGGTAAAATGCAAATAACCTATTACTATATATTGTGATAACACTGCAACAATTGATATATCTAAGAATTCGGTATTACATTCTAAAACAAAACATGTTTCTATCAAACTAAATTTTCTAAGGGAAAAAGTTGAAGAAAAAGAGATAAAACTGGTTTATGTGAATACTAAAGAACAACTTGCGGATATTTTCATAGAACTTTTGCCTAAGGAGACTTTTGAATATCTCAAAGATCAGCTTGGAGTCATACCACCACTGGTAGAGACTTAGACAGTTGATGATTATCATCAACCGATAGAATTTACAGAGAGCTCTTTTACTCCGGTCTTTGATGAGGAAGCTACTTCTCAGGGGGAGTAGTTAGTATATTGAATTGATTGGTATTTTGTATATGAACTTGGTTTTATTATTATAACTTTGGCATTTGATGTCAAAGGGGGGGAGATATCTATGGAAAAAAACACATTATCCTTTTAAGGAGAGATTGGTATAGAAAAAATTTGGATAACACATGTTGCTCCCAGGGGGAGAGATTGTTGGTTGTTGGTTTTTCCATCTTGTGTTGCCATCAATGCCAAATGGGGATATTGTTGGTATTTTGGTATGGTTTTGTCATTGATGTCAACACCTACTAAAACACTAGCACTTTGGAGATCCAGCAGCATTCAACGGCAAGCAAGTAACTATTGCATAGTTACTGGTATATGGTTCACCGACAGGATATAATGATCACCGGCACTTGGAATGATATGGAAGACACCTGGTAATGTCAAAGACATCATGTGGACACTTTGTTTTGAAGAACTAATCATTGGTATATTCATATTTGCATATTTGCTTTTACCGACAAATAGGTCTAGGGTTACCTAGGGTTACACTGACAGGTTTATCTTTTCTAGATCAACATGGCATGCTATGGAGATGATTAATTATTGTTGTAAATGCTTTAAGCCAACATGTTTAATCAGTTATTGCATCAGATATTATATTGTTTGTAAAATATTTTTATTGTAATATCTTGTAGAGCTGACCTACTAAAATTGGTCTTAGGTTATGGTATAAATGTAAGATCGAATGTGGAATGCGAAAAAGAATTAAGTGAAGGTATATGTGAGATTAAGCAAAACTATACATGAAGACATCATTTGAAGGTGAAGCTATGTTTTTGTGGAAGCATATCAGCATTACACCAGTACTGAATCCAACATATGAAGATGCTATTTTGTGCAGTACATTCTTATTGGATTTAACCATCCAATTGTAGTCAGTGTGACTCCCATTTTGTGATTGAGCAGTGAGCTCTAGGCTATTAGCCTTTCGACATTTGCAGACCCCATTTATGTACACTTACTATCTGCAGTAGTATCATCTGATTGTGGGTAAGGTTTCCCACTATGGGTTTTCCCTTTACAGGGTTTCCACGTACAAATATTGGTGTTATGTGTTGTGGATGACTTTGTGTTTATGTTTCATGCATTAATCTTTACCGGTATAGCAATTAACTGTTAACACTGTCTACCGACATACTTAACTATTTTACCGATATTAAGCATTAAGTTGGTTATGTTGTTTTTGGTTTGAATTTAGTTGACAACTGATTCACCTCCCCCCTCTCAGTTGTCTCCGGGACCTAACAAATTTAAATAAATAAATGTATTTATTTAAATGAGAAATAAGGCTAGAAGAGGGTAAATGAATTGATTAAATAAATAAAGACTTATTTAATTAATAGAAGAATTAGGCTTAAAATAATTACATAAATAAAATATTTATTTAATTAGACAAGACAATTTTAGGTGTCTACAACTGGTAAGCAATAAAACTTAAGTATGAAATAGAGAATGAAGACAATGCAACCATACCACATAACACCATGATTTGTACGTGGAAAACCTGATAAAGGGACAAAACCATGGTGGGAAGCCTACCCATAGTCAGATAATACTTCTAAAGAAAGTATGTGATACAATAAGGGGCCTGCACAGAAAGGAAGGCACACTGCTTAGAGTGTACTACTCATTACAAAGGAGTCTCATTGATTATAGAGAGTTTATAACCACCTCAATATAATTGGACAACAATCCAAAAGAATGAATTGCCAATGATAGCATCTACTATGCCTGATTATAGTCCCAATTAAGCTCAATACTAGAGGCCTTTGACCTCTTACATAAACCCAATCCGATCCCCTATGATCGACCAAATCTCCTTCGCATATGATATTTTCATTATTCACACATTTCATTCCATAACCATTCCCATTATCTACAAAGAGATCTTACACCAATTTATACAAACCCTAGGGCCTAAACCAATTAGGTCGGCCATCTAAAAGATATTACAATAAGATCATTACATACATCCATATTACAATGATATTTCCATGTCATCTTTAGACCAAAGCAACATTAACCAATCCATAAATCATCCTAGTAACTTGTAGAGAACACTTAATAGCACATTACATGATATCAGTCCATAACTTGGATAGATACTGGACCCAAATAGATTCACCATGCCAAAGCAATGTTTAGAATCGGTCGAGGCATGAACACAATCACCTTCTACATCCTGAATTCCATCTACAAGCCATACCAATACCACTTATGCATTCTGTCAAAGATTCTCAGTAAAAGCTCTGTCGATAAAACCCTAAACCCTTACCAGTATAGGATTACTAGAGTGTATGATAGCATCCAATCATCAAGTTAATACCAACTTGATAAGTTGATACTTTGCCATGTTTTTACCATCAAAACTCTTAGGTTTTTGACATCTGTTGGGTTGCATTGTGGTAGTAAAGTATTGTGAATTGACTATATGTATTCCATGTGTAAACCTGAACTTATGAAATCATGTTTGAACTTTGTCAGTCTATTCCTGCAGCCATGCCAATTTATTCCTCTAGCCAAGTGATTTGTTCCTATTGTTATGTGGATTATTTAGGATAATGTTATATGTGAGTTAATGAATGTATTAATTAAGTAAAATACATATGCATGTCCTTGTATGTTGTTCTTGTTTAGTGCGGATAATAAATGATGTTGCGATGGATGTTCTCCTTTCGTGCCTAAGGAATGAAGAATCATGTATGAGATAACTAGAGATCAAACTGAAGAGGAGCCAAGTGAGCACAAGATATGGCATAACCGGAGAAACCATACATCACTATGGGAGTTTAACTCTAGTGGGCATTGGATTCACAAAATATTGCTACGGCGTGCAAAGACTATGGTTCGATTTAGATCCACATTTCCTACAGCCAAGCTCTGGTTATCTTCTTCATCTGTTAATCATCTACCTCTTCTTCTGGGCATGATTTGAGTTGTCCATTGTAGTTGACCTTTTCTTTATAATAATCTCTTCCTTTTTATTAGAGGTTAGACAGAATAGAAAGGAATAGAGCAGAGAATTTTGACAAGGATTGTTGAGTTTTTCTTTTAGAACATGTAATCATTTTCAAGAAGAAATTAATGAAAAATATGTTGTTCTGATCTGTTAAAAGTATTTTGCTGGAAGCTTGATATCACTCATCCAAGGGGGCCCACTTGGTGAGTGATCCTACATTTATGTTCATTGAAATTATTTCTCCTTTAGTTGTAGTAGAAGTTCATGCCTGGATTGTTCCTACAACCACTGGAAATAGATCCACTGACTGTTCCTACAGCCAAGCCAGAACAGAGTGATTTCTGTTATTTACATTAGATCATTCCAGCATAGGTTTTATAAGTTTTCATGTAGCCTTCTATGATTTCCATTCTTTATTTTCCTTTCTGCATAATGTTAGTTACTGCAGCAATGCAGAATAGCCATTGAAGGAGCTTAGTGCATATATCGTGCAGACCCATTTCAAGTTTTATGTCCTTGGGTTGATAACTAAATGAACACTAGCCATGAAAATAGTAACTTTACCAGATGAATGTCCAAGCTTCGGATTGAGATTTCAATTAGAGTTATTATTATTATAGTTGGAGTAGACATTTTTGGTGTTGTTGCCAGGGATGGTGTCAAACTAAGAACCTTTTATGGTTATTATAGTTTTTTTTTATTGGTTGGAAATATCATGAATCTGCATGCATAGTAGAAGAAGAGACCCCAGGGGTAGATTTCTGCCCACTCATCCTAATCATGCAGAAGATAATTTCCCAGATATAAATCCTTTTGCTGAACTTTACCAAGCCCCACAAAATTTGAATCACCCTGAATCTAAATTTCTAGAAGGTAGTCTTCAATTCCTTTTTGGTCCACAAGAAGAAGAATCTCCTATAGTAACAACCCCCACAAGTCCAATGCAAGGGAACCCTCCTCCTAGTGGGAATAATCCACCACCACCACCAGGTCCAACGTTTGAGTTTCCCATCTCTGATTAGCATGATAATGCTAACCTCAAGAACATTCTAGCATCTTCAATCCCTAAATTCTATGGGTTGGTGATAGAGGATCCGGATACATTTCTGTTTGAGTTTGATGTTCTCTGTAAGAGTTTTGACTATACTAGAGATGCCCATAGACTCAAAATTTTTCCTGCCACTTTGAAGGAGTCATCCTTGAGATGGTTTATGAGCTTGGGTAGTAGCACAATCAATACATGGGATGAGATGAAATGATTGTTTCTTGTAAAATACAAATATTATTGTAGAGGCACTGATCATCATGGGGATGATATCTTTAGAATGACACAAACTGAAGATGAGAGTCTTGAAGATTATCTGGAAAGGTTTCTATTTAGTGTCAAGAAGTCCAAGCATAGTACTCTAAGTGAAGATTCCCTCAAAATGGTATTTTTGAGGGGTATCAGTGATGAATGCACTGATTCCTTAGATCTTATGGGAGGAGGTGACATTACACAATCTACTTGGGCTGAAATTGGACAAATTTGCAAAAAGTATTCCAGATCTACATCTAAGAAGAATAGGAGATTTAAGCTAGGGGCACCATTATCAGCATCTAGAACTGGAGTTTCTAGATTGGAACATAGTCATCTATTAAAGGACTTCAAGGAGGACATGATAAACGATATGGCTACCCAGTTGGATACATTGGCAGCTAAGAAGAAGCATGAGGAAGTTGATGCATTCCTTGCAGAATTATGTCCTCATTGTAAACAACGGAAGAAAGATTGCAGATGTAAGATGGTTGCAAACATGGAAGTACCTGACTTCAAACTAGTTCAAGGTGAGGACGAGCAAGTCTTCTATGTTTCTCAAAGAAGACCAAATTTTCAAAGACAAGGTATGCCACCCGATCCACTTTCTTTTTCTAGTTATAGTGGTAATTCTTATGCACCAAATAACCAATGGCAACCATAGTATTATCAAAATTTTGGTAACTATCCACATTGGTATGGGTCACAAGGCCAAAGGCAGCAATTTTCTAATCAAGTTCCATAGTGGTAGCAGCCACAAGGGAACTGGTATCCACCTCAAGGTCAAGGGAACCCGTTTCAAGGGAATTGGCAACCTACCTCTCAATGGAGGGGAAACCAATCATGGCCAGCCCAATCTTCTGGATATCATCCTCCTATTCAGCAACCACAACCTATTGCTTTAATGCCTCCTCCTGCAACTACTGCTGCACTGCCTAAACCAACATAGTTGCCTACTCAACCGTTGCCAAATCCAAATATCAAATCTCAGCAACAACAACAAGCTTATTAAATTGATGTTAATCAGTACCCAGCCTATTATTTATCAATAGATGGCATACACCTCTGATCTAGAACAAATTTACCTAATCCCTCTCATCCAGTTATCACTGAGGTACAGGAGGAGCAAGAAATTTCTAATTCAACAGATACAATACCCCAGAGTCAAATATTGCCACCATTTCCTGATAGATTGCAAGACAAAGAAGTTTCCATTGAACAACAACAAAGCTTTGATATTATTGATCAACTGAAGCACATTTGTGTTAAAATTCCATTGTTGCAAGCAATAAAGGATGTGCCTATATATGGCAAGGCATTGAGAGAGGCATTCCTAAAGAAACCTGGCAGGAAGAAAAAGGATCCACAAACAGTGCATGTTATGGGTCAATTGGTTGATGAGAGTTGGTTATGGCATAAGAGGCTGTGTCATGTTAATTTTGATTGTATTGTTAACATCAGTTCAACAAAGGCAGTTAGAGATATACCTAAGATTATAAATCCTAATAATCTAGTATGTAAGGAATGTCAATTGGGAAAGAAAGTTAGAACTTATTTTAAGAGCATACATGATAAATATAATGATGTTCTTGATTTGATTCATACTGGCTTATGTGGTCTAGCAAGGACTAGAAGCTTTCAAGGTGACAAGTACTTCATGCTAATAATTGATGATTATTCTAGAATGACATTGGTGAATTTTCTAAGGGAGAAGTCTGAAGCTTTTAATAAATTCAATATCTTTAAAGCAAAGGTGGAAACAATAACTGGATTGAAAATCAAATGTCTGAGATCAGATCAAGGTGGTGAGTTCACATCTCATAAATTTAATATTTTTTGTGAGATAAATGGAATTAGGGGACAATTATCTACACCCCGGACTCCTCAGTAGAATGGAGTGGTGGAAAGGAAGAATAGAATGATTTTGGATGCAGCAAGAACCATGATGATGGAAGCCAAATTGCCTCATATCTACTAGAGAGAAGCAGTGAGTACAACAATCTATACATTCAACAGAGTTTATATCAAAGGTGAAACCGGTAACACTCCTTATGAATTATGGTTTGGACATACACCTACTCTTAAATATTTTAGAATTTTTGGAAGTAAATGTTATATCAAAAGGGATGATTCGATTGGAAAGTTTGATCCTAGATGTGATGAAGGGATATTTCTTGGATATTCAATTCAGAGCAAAGCATATAGATGTTATAACAAAAGATTGCAGAAAATTATGGAGAGCACAAATGTGAAAGTGGATAAGCAATAAAAAGATCAATCTATATCATATGACAATGAACCATCAATGGAAGTGATCATAACTGATTCGGTAATGCCTCAACCAATACAAGACACTGAGACAGTTACACCAGTACAATCAGAAAATTCAACTGTGACTGATGATCAAAATAGAGAATCTGAAGTTCAACAGACACCAAGGTATGTAAGATTAAATCATTCTAAAGATCAAATCATTGGAGATAGGAACAAGGGAGTTGTGACAAGAAGAAGAATGGCAAATGAAGAGGTATGTCTTATTTCTCAAATTGAACTAGCATCTGTTATTGAAGCTTGTAAAGATAAATACTAGTTAAAGGCTATGGAAGATGAATTAGATCAGATAGAGAAGAATAAGACTTGGACTTTAGTACCCCGGCCTAAAAATAAGAATGTTATTGGAACTAAATGGGTTTTTAGAAATAAGCTAAATGAGGATGGTCAAGTTGTAAAAAACAAGGCTAGACTGGTTTGTAAAGGATACTCTCAAATGGAAGGAATTGATTATGGTGAGACATTTGTACTAGTAGCTATAATTGAAGTTGTTAGACTATTTCTTGCCTATGCAGCATACAAGAACTATAAGGTTTATCAAAAGGATGTTAAATGTGTATTTTTGAATGGTGAACTTGAGGAAGAAGTATACATTGAGCAGCCTGATGTATTTTCACTGATAGATGGCAAAGATATGGTTTATAGGTTAAGGAAAGCATTATATGGATTGAAACAAGCTCCTAGAGCTTGGTATGCAAGGTTGGATAATATGTTTGAAGCTTGGTTTTACTAAGGGCAGTGTTGATAGTAATTTATATTACAAGATCACTGATTATGATATTCTAATTATTGAAGTATTTGTCAATGATATCATTTTTGGAGGTGAAGATAAATTATTCATGGAATTCTCTAATAATATGAAGAATGAATTTGAAATGTCTATGATTGGTGAAATGAGATTTTTCTTATGTTTGCAGATTATTCAAACTGACAAAGGCATTTTTATCTATCAAACTAAGTATCTAAGGGAATTGTTGAAGAAGTTTGGTATGGATAATTCCAAACTGGTAAGTAGTCCTATGGTGACAAGTGATAAATTATCTATCAAAGATACATCTGCATTGATAAATTTGATAACGTATAAGTCTATGATTGGTGGCTTGTTATATCTAACTCAAACTAGACCAGATATTATGAATGCAGTAAGTATTGTTTCAAGATATCAAAGTAATCATAAAGAAAATCATGAATGTGCAGTAAAGAGGATATTCCAGTATTTGAAAGGAACAACAGAATATGGCTTATGGTACTCTACAGATGATAACTTCACTTTATGTGCATATACAGATGCAGATTGGGTAGGGGATACTGATGATAAGAAGAGCACTTCTAGTTGATATTTCTTTCTTGGAAATAAATTGGTTTCATGGATCAACAAAATATAGTCATGCATTTCTTTATCTACTATAGAATCTGAATATGTTGCAGCAGCAACTAATTGCACTCAAGTCTTGTGAATGAAGCAAATGTTGAAGGATATCAAGGTAAATTGCAGTGAACTGATAGTTATCTATTGTGATAGCTCTGTAGCTATTGACATGTCTAAGAATCCAATATTTCACTCTAAGGCTAAGCACATATCAATAAAATATAACTTTCTGAAAGAAAAGGTCGAGGAAAAGGATGTCAAATTGGTTTATGTGAACACTAAAGAGAAGATTGCAAATATATTTACTAAACCAGTGTCTAAGGAATCATTTGAATATTTGAGACACAGGTTGGGGGTATCTACCCCTCTGTCAGAAACTTAATTGACTGAGCAATGCATTAGTCTGGTATGCATCATCAACTTTATCCTTTGCTCTAGATTGATGTAGTGGTGCTACTACTTAGGGGGAGTAGTCAACTTTGAGATTCACAAGATTTTGATATCTATGTCGTATCTTTGGCATTGATGTCAAAGGGGGAGAGTTATATGTGAAAAATAATATCATATGGAGAGATTCAGATCAATTTCACATTGGAATACACTCCTCAGGGGGAGTTGCTAGGATTTTTTCAGTTTTTCATTGTTATCTCTTGTATGAGAAATTTTTGCACTTCTTGGCACTTAAATGTTTTCTTATTCACATCTAGTGTTGCCATCAATACCAAAGGGGGATATTGTTGGAAATATGAAGGAATTGATTATGTGTTGCATTGATGTTTTTTCATTGATGTCAACACTAGCTATTATGATTGGTTACCGACAAACAGATTTTGCTTACCGGTAGAAGAACTAGTGTTACCAACAAAAGGGACTATCAGTTGGATATTACCGACATGTTAGGATCAATAGAATATGTTTGGTTTGATGATTCTGGAGTATATTTTGGTCAGTTGGTATTGACTTGATGATCGGATGCTATCATACACTCTAGTAAGCCTATATCGGTAAGGGTTTAAGGTTTTACCAGCAGAGATTTTACTGAGAATCTTTAACAAGATGCATAAGTGGTGTTGGTGCGGCTTCTAGATGGAATTCAGGATACCGAAGGTGATCTTTGTTTGTGCCTCAACTGATTGGAGATATCACTTTGGTGTGGTGAATCTATTTGGGTCTGGTAGCTATCTAGGTTATGTACTGGTATCATGTTACATGTTCTCTACACGTTACTGGGATGGTTTATGGATTGGTTAATGTTGTTTTGGTCTAAAGCCAACATGGTATATCATTGTAATATGTTTTAGGTGGATGACCTAATTGGTTTAGGCCTTAGGGTTTGTATAAATTGATGTAAGATCTCTTTATAGATCATGGGAAGGGAAATGGTCATGGAATAAAATATCATATGTGAAAGAGATTTGGTCGATCATAGGTGATCGAATTTGGTTTATGTAAGAGGTCAAAGGCCTCTAGTATTGAGCTTAACCAAGACTATAATCAGGCATGGTAGATGCTATCATTGGTAGTTCATTCTTCTAGATTGTTGTACAATTATATTGAAGTGGTTATAACCTCTCTGTAGTCAGTGAGACTCCTTTGTAATTTGCAGTATGCTCTAGACAGTGTGCCTCCATGCATGTGCATGCCCCTTATTGTATCGCATACTTTCTACAAAAGTATTATCTGACTGTGTGTAGTCTTCCCACAATGGTTTTTCCCTTTACCATGTTTTCCACATACAAATCATGGTGTTATGTGGTATGGTTGCATTATGTTGATTCCCTGCTTCATTCTTAAGTTTTATTTCTTACCGCTATATGTTTCTGCTATTCTGGTATTTAATGTTTATGTGCTCCAATTTAAGGCTATAAAGTGGTTTGATTAATATAATCTGTTGACAATTGATTCACCCCCCCACCCCTCTCAATTGTCCACCGGTTATTCTAACACCTCTATGTAGAATTCTTCAGACATTATAAGTTGTGAGAATTCTTCAAGCCAACTATAGTTTGGAAAGTTGTCTAGGAGGAACCATTTCCGAAGAAAGTCCCTACCAATCCGCACCCATTTCCTATGATGCGTCAACTACTCCACATTCAGGTTCAAAAGAAATGGTTGCCTGGCCACTTTTTGGTTAGGGAAGAGAAGATTGGTTAATTCATTTGCCCAAGGGATCCCCACCCCTACTTTTGTAAAGACGACAACAGTAACGTCATCTCCAAGGAAGTCTTCTTTAAACACCTTCCTTATGCTATCACTATTTAGAAAATTGGGTATTCTTGTCCCATATTTGGTTAGAAGTCTACAAAAATGTGTTTGGCATGGCCTTGTTACCTCTTAGATTCTTGGATCAAATGAGGGTTTTTGGTTTTTGAAATTCTAACCCTTTCTATGTTTGAAAAACCCTTGTGTTCTATTTCTGCATTACTTTTGCCACTTAAAGAAGGGTCAGTTTATCATTAAAAGTGTTCCCCCATAGGTTTTCCCTAGGCGGTCTTTCAAATATTTTCAAATATTACGCCTTTACCTATGTCTTGTTCTAATGTTTGTCGGGCTCCTTAATAATTGTGCAAGTCATTGTTAATCCTATGGTTGTCATTGTTTCGTTGGGCAAAGATGCTAATGGGTTTAAGGCTCACCAAATGGCGAAAAGGGTAGGCGGGCTTGACCAGAGGATTGACCATCAGATTAAAGGACTGCATCTTGTATTGAATCCAACGGCTCGCGTTGATTCACTAGCCCAAGATGTACGTGATCTACCCTCTGCAAAATAGCAAAAGCCTTGGCGAGTCCCTGAGGTGAGCAACTCCTTTGGTTAAAGGATGATTAGCTCAGAAAAGATCAACGGCTTGTGTTGATTCATGACCTAAAGATACCCATTATTTACCTTTCGCGAAGTTGCGAAAAGGTGGAGGGCCTAGGCGAGGTGGTCAGGACAAAAGGTAACAGATGAGCAAGTTGTCGAGATCTAATGGTTGTCGCTGCTTCATGAAGATAAGTGGCCTGAGGTTTAAGCTTTGCGAAATAGCAAAAGGGTCAGTGGGACCAAAGGATAGGCAGGTTGTAAGTTTTAAAGGGTGATTAAGTAGGATTTAATCAGACGGTTGTCATGGATTCACAGCCTCAAGTCAAGTGGAGATTAATGTTCGCAAAATAGCAAAATGATGTGGCAATCACACGATGGTTGACATGGCAAGACAGATGGGTTGTTCCGTCAAAAGAAATAGTGACTTGTCAAATACACGTGGCTCTAAAGGGTAGTTGAGGGCTCGCCTTGGTTCAACCGGTAGTTATATTGAGAATGGTGAAGTAAAACATGTGTCAGCTTCAGAATGGAACCTAGTGGAACTTCCTGAGGAAATAGCTGACTGCCACATGGCATTTGTTAACCGGCGATGTAATAAACCAAGTGGTCTCTGAGTTAAATGGCCCACTTTAAAAGGTCTAAGCATGTTAAAGAGTATACATCTCAAGATTGATATAATGGTTGCCATTGTTTCGCAGCCCAAAGATGCCTACAGTTTAGTCTTCGCGAAGTGGTGAAAACCGTTAGCCGTTGTGGTTGAGCGCAGTTAGTTAAGAAGATTGGTGGTCACTGTAGGAAGTAAAGACTGAGCAAGTAGATGATGATCTAATAGTCGGCATTGTTTCATGAGGTAAAAGTGTGCATGGTTTAGTGTTCGCGAAATGGTGAAAAGAAGGTAGGGCCCATCACTAACATAGAAAGATCGGAAGGAGTAAAAGCAGTGCAAGTTCCTGAGATCCAACAATCATCGTGGCTTTGCAAAAGAAAAGTGCGGGGTTTTTAAACTCTCTTAAAATGGCGAAATGACTAAAACAGAGAAAGACTCAAAGAACTTGTGGTCTGTTGGAGCCTGTTTTTTAATTCAATTTTTACGAATTCAATTCTAAGGTGATGGCCGAAGTATGAGGGATTAATTTCTTAATTCAATGCCAACTTACCGTATTAAGGTCTGCATCAATTGAATATTGGTACCATTTCGACAAGTTTGTTGCAAAGGAACTGGTGCAGAGCGAGTTTCTTAAGGCAAATAACCAGGTTTTTTCTGTGTTTTCCTTGATAGTTGTAGTTTGAGAATTAGTGTTGCTATGTGAATTGTTTCATTACAGTTTTGTGCAAATCTCAAATGATATAATTGTATTAATGGGATGGTGCCAAGAAGGGAGTTAATAGGAAAAGTAAATTACCAGGATAGGAATATTTGTGATGATTTTTTGGAAACACTAACTATGTCTACCAATGTTGGGGCCAAGGCTAAAGAATTGGTACCAAAGAACCCTCATTTGAGAATCGGGGATGGCCTATATGATGAAGGTAATTGGTTAAGGGATCCACAAATAGGGATGTCAGGTTTAGGATTGTTTAAATTAGGTTTTGGTTAGAGACATTCCGCTGCCCCTTTAAATAGCATATGGGAATTGGATGTGGGGAAGCTTATAGTCCCTGGTGTATTCATGGATGTAGATTTGTTGACTCTGATTGCACAAAATTATGACCCAGTGGCTAGATGTATCAGAAATGTGAAGGGGTCAGCCCTGATTGAAATTAAAGATGATGAATTCAGAAGTGTGTTTAAGCTCAGTGAGGCTTCAAATTTGTGAGAGCCTATTGATTTTGAATCACTAGCCCAAGTTTATGATGCATAAAGGGATCACCTTAGGAGTGGCCCATTGAAAGAGTTCTTTGTTAAAATAGGAGGTTAACAGTTGTAGGCCCCAATACAATGGAACCCTTCTCCTTGAATTTGTTTACTCTAAGAGCTAAGGGCATGTATTGGGCACTTTGTCAGATTTTTGGACAAGATGCTGAGAGAAACATGCCAACCCATTACATGTTGATGATTGCACAGATTCTAAACCCCTCTTTGGCAATAATATTTGATTATGCACCATACCTCACTGATGCAATTCATGCAGGGCTGGTAGGGATAAAAAATGGTAAGGTGGATAGGCCATTTGGATGGTTTTCTCTTTTAATGCACATGTTTTTGTTCAAGGGTGCTGATTATTTTGCAAAAGAAATGGATTTGGTTAAGGTAAAAGATAAGGAAGAGATGCATGTTCAACTTTGGAGTATTTTTTTATCCAAGGACAGAGAGGATGCTAGGTATCTAAAGTTTGGCAGATGCTTTGCATCTAGGATTAGGATTCTTTAGTGCACAAAAAACCCTAGGATTCCTAATGCTCTCTTGGAATTCCTCAGGCCCAAGGAGTTTGTGGAAGGTATTAAGATTGTTCATAATTGGGGAGATATGTATTTGTACCCTATTTCTACAGTTTTCAGAGTATATGGTTTCAGAGGCACTCCATATTTATTACCTTATCAAGTCCCACTGAAGATAGGAATTGCTGAAGTCTTAAGGCAAATTGGAGGTGTACAACAGGCAGAGCTGACAAATAGGGGTAAAGGGACCTAATTACCAACTATTACCATGGCACATCATTTTGTGATCACTAAAGGTGGCTAAAAGTATTTTGAAGAACTGTTTAAACCATATAGGTTGTCAACTGTAGTTTCAAGATTTGTAGACCCTGAAGATTTTTTCAATGGCATGTTTAGGAAGAGAGCAGTTTGTAAAGATAGGCCTCACCAATTTCAATTCCCTGAATATCTAATTAGGAAAGAATTCAATTTGGATGAGCAAGAACTGAGGAAATAGAAGTGGGTTGCATATAAAAGGGCTCTTGACTTCATTCATTAGTTTGATAGCAGTTATGACCCTCTCTCTAGTTTCAATCCCTTTGAGGAAAAAATAAAATTCTTAATTCTTTATTTTAAAGACCTTATGCAAACTTTGAAATAAAAAAGGGAGGCTATAATGAGAAATGATCCTGACAGGGTTAAATTGGTTCTAGCTAATCCTGCCTTTGCTAAGGCTATCGCACCTGGTGATTATATAATGCACAAGAAATCAAAATACAGTGTGATGATGCTAGTGACTTGTGAGCCTTCTACTTCAAGAGGAAAAAGAGAAATTGAAGATGTCATTGACATCCAAGATTCCCCTAAAAGTGGGAAAGGAAGTGCAAACCAATGAGCCTTTGTATTCTCCATCTCAATCCCCCATCCACATAGTAGATGAGAAGGCAGTGGCTGAGCAATTGTTATAGTTAGGGAGTCTCGGGGAGATCGCCTATACATATGAGAAGACACAAGAGGGGATGCCAGAAGAGCCACCTAGTGCTGAAATGAATTTGACTGAAGGTGAGTTCACAAGTAAAGAGCTGGACCTAATTGTCAAGAAAGCTAGTGAGGAGTTCCTAGCTGATAGTAACTTTGTTACAATAGGGGCCCTCATGCAATTTGTATGGAAGCAAAACATGGAACAATTTAAAGCTAGATGTGAACAAAGGAAGAGTGAGCAGTCTCATAGAGATGTAACTCAGGTAGAAGAAGAGGTGAAACAAGAGATGATTGAAGAAGTTAAGACCATTACTCCTAAAAAGGGAAGAGAGATGATATGAAAAGCTAGTGTTTTAATCCTCCGCGAGTGGGATATAGCCGATGCTCTAGTACTTGAAGTAGTCAGGAAGGAAACAAAACCCATGGAAGGAGTGACCTTTAGCATAGATAATGCTTCTTTAGTCATGTGGTCACTAAAGAAGGATGAAAATTAAAAAAGGAAAGATGTACCAGATTCTAGTCTCCTAGGAGGCATGATTTTAAAAAGAGTCCAAGATACAGGAGTGGTGGAAGCTGCAAGCACAGTCTTGGAAATTGAAAAGTTCAGTGTAGCAATGGCAAAAAAAAAGGCAAAAGAAAAGGCTAATCTCCAATTAAAATTGGAAACAATCTTAAAGGCTTACAATGAGGCCAAAGAAGGAATAGCCAACAGAGACAGTATTATTTCTAGACTTTAGGGTCAGTTGGCAGGTCAGCACCATCCAAGTGAATCCTCTACTCTTATGAGAGCCTCTTCTCTAGCAAGACCTCCACCTACAAGCCATGTCATAGAATATCCCCCTTCTCCTATGCCTTCTGGTTTCCAGTCAGCTGAAACTGTTCAACATGAGTTTTAAAAGTTGAAATAGGCTCAAGCCCTATTTGCAAGCAAATATGAGGAAAAGGTAAAAGCCACAATCTTGAAGTTTGTTGATTCAGTTAGGCCCTCTGTCATTCACATTTCTATGAAGAGGATTCTGAATATTTTGACCAAATTAAGAGAGGATGAAACCACCTTGGAACCAATTCTTAATAAGTGGATGCCTAGAGGTAAGGAGTTAGAGCTCATGTGTTCATCCCATGCAGATGAAGAGGCAAAGGACAATCTTAGGTCCACTAGTGAATTCATAAAAGAAATGAATATACTATCACATGAAAGGGAAGGTGTAAAAAGAAAATCCCAACTATATAGAAAGGAATATTCTGATCACAAGTATGAATTGTTTCCAGGGGTTTTTGTTGGTCCTACTCAGTTAAAAGAGGAGAAGGAATGGTCAGAAGAGCTGGATCACAAATTGTCCGAAAGGGTTAATAAAAATCATTAACATTGATGACACATCCTTATTTGTCAAGACAATTGAAGATATTGAAAGGGTAAAATCACAATATGGTTTCATAGAAACAGAGATTGGGTAGTTGAGAGTCACTTGGAAAAGGCTAGAAGGAATGAAGAAGAATATTGTTAGATTTTCTTGGCTGAATGATGACATGTTCTGGGAATGGAAGGATAAATATGCCGGACAAAAAGAAGAAGTTCCCAAATAGTTAGAAGATGTTGCAGCAGGACAACAAGTTGAAGAGGCCGTTGATACCAAAAAGGACTTGTAACTGTTTCTTGGAGAACATTGCAATTTTTAACAAACTTTTCTTAGGTTTGTCCAAAGCTTGTATGCATCCATAATGTTATAAATGGATATGAGGACAAATAGAAAAGGGATCACAAGAATTTTCTAAGGAAACTCTGGCAAAATATATTTAGAGCCTTTTTTCTTGTTTTAAGTAGATTACTCTGAGTTATGTAATATTTTCAAGAATAAATATGAATATACATATCAAAGTTCTAGGCCTAAAATTTCTTTGTCTTCTGGTATGCATTCTTTAGTTTGCTAGTATTATTTGGATAATCTAGGATTGTTTGAATGAGAAAGGATTGTAAGGCAATCCTATAGATGTTATTTATGTCTTTTCTCTTCAGGAGAGGGATTAAATGTGCATGAAATACTTCTGTCAACAATTTTATTGTTTGTTGCTATGAATCTGATGAACTATTTTAGTTAAATGGGAGAGTACCTGTGTATATGTTATGCATGTATGGGGTTCATAAAAGCCAAGATGATGAGATGTATGAGAGTGTTCAGTTTTGAAAATTATTGCTTGATTTAGGTGACTTTGTGGCTCAGATAAGGCATTGGTATCCAATTGTAGGATTTCTTTCTATCTTTTCTTGAAGATCAATATTGAATGAATACAAGTTTTTCTTTTAGTGTTTCAGTTTAATTGAGGTGATGAAATCCACAAGTTTTTAGCACTGGTTTATTGTGGATCTCAAGTTTAAAGTGTGAAAATATTCACAGAAGGTATACCCACCTGAACTTTGGATAAGCTCAAAGTGTAGAAGGTCTCAAAACCTTGTTATATGTTACTCTTGAGTTCTATTTCCCTGATCTTTTCATATGTAGACAAAGTTGATTTATTTCTTACAGGAAGGAGAGAAGGGAAATCAAAATTTGAGACTTACAAAAGTGGCAACTCTACTGGGGAGAGTCATAGTGCATATCTATGTTACAGATTGGTTCCTTAATTAGTTTAGAAGTTTGTTCGGATATCTGTGTTGTGGAAGATGGACCGATCTCTCATTTGTGTTATCTTTCTCTTTGAAAATCTTCATGATTTTATTAAATATTGGCAAGTAATTTATTTAAGCTTGTTTTCTCATTTCCCATAGTCTTTGTGGGTGGTGACTCTAACAAGTATAACCAATCCTTTTAAATAAGTGTAACTCTTTTAAGAAAACAAGTATAATGCAGAGAGGAAGGAACACCAGGTCTTTCACGAGGAAGCATCCTCATGAGACGTTGCAAGAGGGATTACCTAAATAGGTACGAAGAGGCCAAAAAAGATCAGTTGTACATGAGCCATTTAATGTTGCTTGGGTACAAAAGAGAATCAATACGAGTAAGTCATCTGAGAGACCTGTCTATACAAATTCAAATTCTTCTTCCCGCGAATCTGAGCATGATATTTTAGGCTTCCATTTTGGTTTGTTTGGGAATATTGAAGATGTCCAAGTTTTCAATCAGGGGATCTCCCATGCTAGTTTGTCTAAGAAGGACAGAAATAGTTCAAACATTAAGAGAGATTATGTACCTAGGACAATTGATGGAAACATTAGTTTAATTGATATTGACCAAGTCAATGTGTCAGACTTTGAAGAAATCTTCCCTGGTGAAGAAAAGGTATCCCAAGTAATTGAAGTCCTGAATAGAAGGGTCCATTATTTAATTTCCTTAAGAACACAGAAGGAAGAAGATAAAGAAAGAGAGGTAAAAGCAAAATTGATGGAGAGAGATAGGCTTTTAAGACAGATTGCTAATATTGAGTTATTTACCCAAGAGAAAGCCAAGAGTGAGGATAAGGGTCTATTCATCAGAGAAATTCTAGTCCCCAAGACCAACCTTCCATACAAATATGTTGTGCAACCAAATAGGGAAATCCTTAGTGACCCACAACCTATTAGAAATAATGTAGACAAGGGAAAACATAAGTGCATGGAGGATGGGTTTGGATCTAAGACTACAACAAAGATCTCTCACATGCTATCTGCACATGAAAGAGAGATGGAGAGGATGAGGAAAGAGAAAGAAGATTTGCAAATGGAGTTGGAAAAGGCTGAATTAGAAGTAGCCAATCAAGAAGTTAAAAGAAAGATTAATTATCTAAAAACTCCTCCTATAAGTTTTCCCTCAGCAAACCTAAATAAACCCATTCTTCAGCAAGCTTCATTCCCTCCTATCAAAATTCAGTCAGCCTTGCCTATGAGTACTGTCCTAGTTAATATAGCTCTTGTTAATAACCAAGGTAACCAATTCCCTCTAACTCATGCCCCTAATGTAAGAATGAACATGGAGAATAATCTTGCTCCTAATCAATTCTAGAGAAGACCTATTAATTTAGAACTGAATAGGCAACTCTTCTTTGATGGAATCCCAGGCTACCCTAACCATGTTCCTACAGAATTAAGGGATAGACTCCACAAATTTGTTGGCAACAATGCAATCAATGCAGAAGAGCACTTAAAATCTTGTGGTGACTTAATTAATGATTATGAGATAATAGATGAAGATGTCATCATGAAATTGTTTGTATAGTCCTTAGTAGATGATGCAAGGGACTAGTATAGAGGTCTCCCTATGAATAGCATTGGGTCTTGGGAAGACTTTAAAAACTACTTTCAAGAATAGTATGGTGACAAGACCAATGTGAGCTTTATGCTCAATGAGTTCAATAATATCAAAAAGTCTGATAATGAAATTGTCACAAACTTCAATGCTAGATTTTAGAAAGCAATGCACAGGCTATATCAAGTGATGAGGTTAGATGATAATATGTGTCTGAATACTTATTACAATGCCTTTGATTCTAAAATGGCCTATATTCTAAGGGATAAAAATCTTCATAGTCTGAGGGTTGCATTTAGAATTGCGATCAATGTGGAGAGTAATAGGAAAGCATCTGGGAAAGTAGGGAGGAGAACTGATGGTAGGTTGTGGCAAGAATCAAAACAACAACCCAATAAAGTTGCTAAAGAAGAAGACAAAATAGATTTAGTGACTGCCATGAAGGTTCTTACTGCCAAGGTGAGTAAAAATGATAAGCCTCATTACAATTGGCAAGATAGGCCCCCTAGGCTGCATGACATGCCTTACAACACTACTTGGAAGGATGGAAAACCTCAAAATGAGAAGTTAAAAAATACTCAGAACCAAGATACCCCAGATCCTTTAAAAGGAGGAAATGTTCATAATATGGGGAATACTCTTTGGTGCATGGCTTGTGATGGACCGCATTCTCCTCATCAATGTGTTGTAGCTCAATCCCTTGAAGAATCCATGAGATAAGAGGCTGAGCCTAATATTAATATGTTTGAAACTATCATTGAAAGTGATGATGAGTCAATACAAAGTGAACTTAGTGAATGTGATGTGCTGAATAGTAAAAGGTCTTACCAAGGATAGTTGACACTTGATTGGCATCCCACTTTGAATGTGGTAACAATTGAAGATGAAGAAGCTCATCTTAGAAGACCAAGTGACGAAGAAGTAAGAAATCTCACTAAGGTTGTCAGAGCCAAAGCCAAGCACAATTACAATTTGAGAAGTACTAAGAAGGATGGGGATCAAGGTGAACTTGGTTCAATATTTATAAAAGAAGTATCCCCGAAGAAAGAAGCAAGTAATGCCACCTTGCCTCAAGATAGTCAAAAAAAGAATGAACAATTGAAAGATATGGCCAAAGGTATGGATAATAATGCTATTGGTGATATACAAGGAACTGCTGCAATAAAGAAAGCAAGTTAGCCTAAGACAGAAAAATTTAAGGCTAATACTGAGTTGATTAATAATTCCACATTTGATATGACTCGGGCTCTTACCCAGATGAAGTTCACTATCCCATTGATAGAATTATTGAAAATAAAGGAACATAGAGAAGCTGCTTTATCTTTATTTTCTAAGATATCTGACAGTAGCACAACTTTGCCTTTAGGTTCAATGGAAGGTGAAAAGGATCATGAGCTGCAAACCCCAGAGGTATATGTTGGAACAACTATTACACAAGAGCCTTCACAGGTTGATCCTTTTTATGTTACTTTGTTAGTGAATAACCGGTTAATTAAAAACTGTATGATAGATTCTGGTGCAGCTGCAAATGTAATGCCTTATGGTGTCATGAAAGAATTAGGATTGTCAGTAAGTACAGTGTATGGGAAATGTTATGCTGTGGATAATAGAGAAGTGCTAGTGATAGGTACAATGAAAGATGTTGAAGTAAAAATAACAGCATTCCCTGAAGCAACATACAAGATGGATGTCATTGTAACTGACACTAAACCTCACTATGGCATGTTGTTATCTAGAAAGTGGGCTGCAGCAGTAGGTGGAAATGTTCAGTTGGATCTGTCATATGCTATTATCCCAATTAATGTAAACCAAGTCAAATTTTATAGAGAACCACATGCCCCATGGTAATTGAGAAAGTAGATCCTAGTATGCTCAACTGTATGATTGATGTGTATCTTGACAATTTTAGAATACAACCAATTTTACCTCAATTGAAGAATACTAACTCTATTGTGACTGAATTGGAATCTCAACAGCATGATTTGTGGCACATGTATTTTGATGGAGCTTTCTCTAAAGAAGGATCTAGAGCAGGAGTTCTTTTTGTGTCCCCATCAGGTATAACCTTCAAATATTCTTTTTTGTTAGCCTTTCAGTGTACAAACAACATTGGTGAATATGAAGCCTTGTTATTGGGGCTTGAAGTTGCAAAAAGGCATGGGTTTCAGTTGTTAAAAGTGTTAGGAGACTCAGAATTGGTTGTTTCTCGGGTTAGAGCTAAGTATGCATCTAAGAATGATAGATTGAAAAGATATAAGCATGCAATATGGGATGTGATTGAACATTTTAGTGCATTCTCTATTAATTGGATAGAGAGGTCAAAGAATATCATGGCTGATATCTTAGCAAATGTTGCATTAAAGAATGATGATGTAACACTAACCGGTGTATCCACAGTTGAGGTAAAATCTAGGCCTGCTATTCTTGACAATGTATATAATTGGCAAGTGTTTGTTAATGATGAAGATATTATTAGATTTATACAATGCATTGATGATTATGATGGACAAAAAATTGATTGCAATGCCTTGGTAGAAGTGGTTGAAAATAGAGAAACTGTGTCTGGAAATGACCTAGTTTAGTTAGAAACAAATGAAATACCTAAAGGGTTGGTAGAACTGGAAGGTATGTTTAGTTACAGTAACAATCATCTGCATCAGCAATCAACCACTAAGTTAGATGAACTAGAGGAAGTAAACTTGGGGACAAAATCATCCCCTAAGTTGGTGTATATTGGAAAAAATTTGCCTCCTCATGTCAGAGTAAACCTTATTAATTTATTAAAGAAATATAGGCATGTTTTTGCTTGGTCTTATGAAGATCTGAAGGCGTATAGACAATATTTGTTTTAGCATGAAGTCCCTTTGCTTCTAGATGCCAAGCCTTTTAGATAGAAACAAAGACCTATCAACAACCCCCTATTGGAATCTAAAATGTAGCAAGAATTAACCAAGTTAAGGGAAGGGGGAATCATTAAGCCTATAAGGCATTCACCATGGGTGTCAAATTTGGTCCCAGTGAGAAAGAAGAATGGGGACATAAGACTCTGTGTTGATTTTAGGAACCTAAATGTTGCTTCCTTGAAAGACAATTACACTTCTCCTAATATGGAAGCAATGTTGCAGAGAGTAACTGGTTGTGATTTATTGTCTATGATGGATGGGTTCTCAGGGTATTTCCAGGTGTTGGTAAAAGAATTTGAACAATTCAAAACTACTTTTACTACCCCTTGGGGAATGTATGTATATGTCAGAATGCCTTTTGGTTTGAAAAATGTTGGAGCTACTTTTCAGAGGGCAATGGATGTAGCTTTCAAGGAATTCATCAATATTATCATGGTAGTATATCAAGATGATTTGATATGTTTCTCTAAAAAGGTGGATGACCACTATGGGAACTTAGAACATGTTTTCAATAAAGCTCTAGAATTTGGTGTATCCTTAAATCCAAAAAAGTGTCATTTTGCTATCACTGAAGGGAAGCTACTCAGGCATATTGTCTCCAAAGAAGGGGTTAGAATAGACCCTGAAAGAATTAAAGCTATAAACAATGTACCTGAGCCAAAGAGTGTTAAAGGTATCCAA
Organism: Cryptomeria japonica; assembly: GCF_030272615.1. Taxonomy (NCBI): domain Eukaryota; kingdom Viridiplantae; phylum Streptophyta; class Pinopsida; order Cupressales; family Cupressaceae; genus Cryptomeria; species Cryptomeria japonica. Next base: position 210,628,233 of record NC_081407.1, read on the forward strand.
TCTTTCTTGGGCAAAGTAAATTTTGTTAGAAGATTTATTGCAAATTTTGTAGAGATAGTCAAGCCCATTGTTAAACTGATTAAGAAGGATACAAAGTTTTGCTGGGATGAAGAAGCTTCAAAGGCTTTTGATGAAATTAAAAGGGCTATTCAGGAAGCACCAGTGTTGAAGTCCCCTAACTATAGTAAGCCTTTCTCTCTATTTTCCTTTGCTTCATATCACACAGTGGCTGCAGTTCTTTTACAAAAGGATAATGAAGGATATGAACATCCTATAGCCTTTTATAGCAAATCTTTATAGGCTGCAGAGTTAAAGTATGAAATTATGGAGAAGCAAGCATATGCTTTGGTCAAGGTTGTTAAAGATTTTAGGCCATATCTTGTAAATGCACGAGTAATTGCTTATGTCCCACATGCAGCTGTCAAAGATATTCTATCCAAGTCTGAGGTCACTGGTAAAAGATGCAGATGGATAACTAGAATCTAGGAGTTTGATTTAGAGATTAAGATCACTAAATTGGTGAGAGGTTTAGGCCTTGTTAAGTTGATGGCTAAATCAAATCTTCTTAATGTTGAAGTGAATAATGTTGAAATTGAGAATATCTTGGTCACCAGTATTGAGACACAACCCTGGTACTCAGAGATAGTAAATTTTTTAAGGGATGCAACATTTTCAGAAGGGATGACCCATAACCAAAGAAGAACATTGAAGTTGAAGTCACAAAAGTATGTCCTCATTCAGGGTGATCTATTTTGGTGGAATAGAGATGGGGCATTGCTGATGTGTTTGGATAAATCCCAAGCTAAAAGAGTGTTAACTGAAATGCATGATGGAGTGTGTGGAGGTCACTACTTTGCCAAGACAACTGCTGGTAAGATAGTTCGGGCTGGATATTATTGGCCTACTTTGTTTAAAGATGCCCATGAATATGTCTGGAGATCTGACCCATGCTAGAATTTTTCATCAAAATTGAAGTATGAGGGAGCTTTACCCCTCAACCCAGTCACAGTGGAAGCCCCTTTTGTCCAATGGGCCATTGATTTTATTGGGGAAATCGTTGAGAAATCAGGAAGAGATCATAGGTGGATTATAGTAGCTATTGATTATTTTACCAAGTGGATTGAAGCTATACCCACTAGGAGAGCCACAAGTAAGGTTGTTATTGACTTCCTAATGGATAATGTCATAACCAAATTTAGAATCCTTGTAAAGTTAGTGATGGATAATGCCATGAGCTTCAGGTCAGAAGAGTTCATTGAATTTTGCACTAGCCATGGAATAGTTATGTCCTACTCTTTGCCCTATCATCCTCAGGGTAATGGACAAGCTGAATCAAGTAATAAAAGCCTCTTGAACATTATTAAGAAAATCCTGGATGAAAATAAAAGGTCTTGGGACAAAAAGTTAAAATTAGCTCTATGGGCTGACAGGGTTACTGTCAAGAAAGCAATTGGGGTTTCACCTTTTGAATTGGTTTATGGCACACAATCTAGGGTGTCAGTCAATAATCTTCTTCTAGTGTATAAGTTCCTACAAGCTGAAGACATGGAGTTATCTGAACCTATGGAAGACCTGATGATTTAGATGGTGGAGGTAGAAGAAACTAGAACTTTGGCTCACAAGAGGAATTTGAAGATCCAATTGCAGTCCAAATATCTATTTGACAAAAGAACCATGTTGAGAAAGTTTCAAATTGGTGATGTGTGGTTCTTCAATGGAATGCAAAAGGACAAGATAAGGGAAAACAAAAAAAAATTGAGTCACTATGGATAGGCCCCTCTGTGGTTTATGATCTTAATAGAAAGGATTTATATATTTTGCTGAATATGAATGGCGAGGTACAGGAATTTCCAATGCATGGACAATTCCTAAAACATTACTTCTCTTAATGTCCATGCACAATAGGTCTTAGTCTGTACATATTTAGGTCTTCTTTTGTTGTTGTTTTTTAGGCTTGTCTTTGGTCTGTTCTCCAGAGAGTTTATGAATTCTTGTGTTTATCTTGCAATCAACCATCCCCAGTCAAAGCTATTGTTATCGCTATTTAGAAAATTGGGTATTCTTATCCCATATTTAGCTAGAAGTCTGCAAAAATGTGTTTGGCATGGCCTTGCTACCTCTGTGTTTCTTGGATCAAATGAGGGTTTTTGGTTTTTGAAATTCTAACCCTTCCTATGTTTGAAAAACCATTGTGTTCTATTTTTGCGTTACTTTTGACACTTAAAGAAGGGTTGATTTATCGCTAAAAGTGTTCCCCCATAGGTTTTCCCTAGGCGGTCTTTCAAATATTTTTCAAATATTACGCCTTTGCCTGTCTTGTTCTAATGTTTGTTGTCTCCTTAATAATTATGCAATTCATTTTTAATCCTATGGTTGTCATTGTTTCACTAGGCAAAGATGCTAGCAAGTTTAAGGATCGCAAAATGGTGAAAAGGATAGGTGAGCCCAACCAGAGGATTGACCGTCAAATTAAAGGACTGCATATTGTATTGAATCCAATGGCTCACGTTGATTTGCTATCCCAAGATGCACGTGATCTACCCTTTGCAAAATAGCGAAAGACTTGGCAGGTCCCAAAGGCAAGTGACTCCTTTGGTTAAAGGATGATTAGCTCAGAAAAGATCAACGGCTCATGTTGATTCACAGCCTATAGATACCCATTGTTTACCTTTTGCGAAGTTGGAAAAAGGTGGAGGGCCCTGATGAGGTGGTCACGGCAAAAGGTAACAGATGAGCATGTCGCCAAGATCCAACGATTGTCGCTGCTTTGTGAAGATAAGTGGTCTGAGGTTTAAGCTCTGTGAAATAGCGAAAGGGTTGGTGGGCCCAAAGGACATGCAGGTCATAAGTTTTAAAGGCTGATTAAGTAGGATTTAATCGGATGGTTGTCATGGATTTGTAGCTCAAGTCAAGTGGAGATTAATGTTCGCAAATAGGTGAAAAGATGTGGCAATCACACGATGGCTGACATGGTAGGATAGATGGGTTGTTTCGTGGAAAGAATTAGTGACTTGTCAGATACATGTGGCTCTGAAGAGTAGTTGAGGGCCCACCTTGGTTCAACCGGTAGTTATGTTGAGAATGGTGAAGTAAAACACATGTCGGCTTGAGAATGGAACCTGGTGGAACTTCCTAACCAAATAGCCGACTGCCACATGGCATTTGTTAACTGGTGATGCAATAAAGCAAGTGGTCTTTGAGTTAAAGGGTCCACTTTAAAAGGTCTAAGCATGTTAAATAGTCGACATCTTGAGATTGATCTAATGGTTGCCATTGTTGCATAGCCCGAAGATGCCTATAGTTTAGTCTTTACGAAGTGGCAAAAATTGTTAGCCGTCATGGTTGAGCGTGGTTAGTTAAGAAGATTGGCAGTCACTATAGGAAGTAAAGATCGAGCAAGTAGATGATGATCTAATGGCCGATGTTGTTTCATGAGGTAAAAGTGCGCATGGTTTAGTGCGCGAAATGGCAAAAAGAAGGTAGGGCCCATCACTAACAAAAAAAGACCGGAAGGAGTAAAAGCAGTGCAAGTTCCCGAGATCCAACAATCATCATGGCTTTGCGAAAGAAAAGTGTAGGGGTTTTAAACTCGGCGAAATGACAAAATGACTAAAACAGAGAAAGACTCAGAGAACTTGTGGTCTGTTGAAGCCTGTTTTTGAATTCAATTATGAGGTGATGGCCGAAGCATGCAGGATTAATTTATCAATTCAATTCCAACTTGTCATATTAAGGTCTACATCAATTGAATATTGGTACCATTTCGACAAGTTTTTTGCAGAGGATTTGGTGTAGAGCGAGTTTCTTTAGGCAAATAAGCAGGTTTTTTCTATGTTTTCCTTGATAGTTGCAGTCTGAGAATTGGTGTTGTTGTGTGAATTATTTCATTAGAGTTTTGTACAAATATCAATTGATATAGTTGTATTAACGGGATGGTGCCAAGAAGGGAGTTAATAGGAAAAGTAAATTAGCAGGATAGGAATATTTGTGATGATTTTCTGGAACAGCTAACTATGTCTACCAATGCCGGGGCCAAGGCTAAAGAATTGGTACCAAAGAACCCTCGTTTGAGAATCGGGGATGGCCTATATGAAAAATGTAATTGGTTAAGGGATCCACAAATAGGGATGTCAGGTTTAGGATTGTTCAAAGTAGGTTTTGGTCAAAGACATTCCCTTGCCCCTTTAAATAGCTTATAGTCCCTGGTGTATTCATGGATGTAGATTTGTCACCTCTAATTGCACAAAATTATGACCCAGTGGCCAGATGTATTAGAAATGTGAAGGGGTCAGCCCTAATTGAAATTAAAGATGATGAATTCATAAGTGTGTTTAAGCTCAGTGAGGCTTCAAATTTGTTAGAGCCTATTGATTTTGAATCACTCGCCCAGGTTTATGATGCACAAAGGTATCACCTTAGGAGTGGCCCATTGAAAGAGTTCTTTGTTAAAATAGGAGGGTTAACAGTTGTAGGCCCCAGTACAATAGAACCCTTCTCCTTGAATTTGTTTACTCTAAGAGCTAAGGGCATGTATTGGGCACTTTATCAGATTTTTGGAGAAGATGCTAAGAAAAACATGCCAACCCATTACATGTTGATGATTGCACAGATTCTAAACCCCTCTTTGGCAATAAAATTTTATTATGCGCCATACCTCACTGATGCAATTCATGCAGGGCTAGTAGGGATAAAAAATGGTAAGGTGGACAGGCCGTTTGGATGGTTTTCTCTTTTAATGCACATGTTTTTGTTCAAGGGTGTTGATTATTTTGCAAAATAAATGGATTTGGTTAAGGTTAAAGATAAGGAAGAGATGCTTGTTCAACTTTAGAGTACTATTTTATCCTAGGACAAAGAGGATGCTAGTTATCTTAAAGTTTGGCAGATGCTTTGCATCCAAGATTAGGATTCTTTTGTGCATAGAAAACCTTAGGATTCCTAAGACTCTCTTGGAATTCCTTAGGCCCAAGGAGTTTGCAGAAGGTATTAAGATTGTTCATAATTTGGGAGATATGTATTTGTACCCCGTTTCTACATTTTTTAGAGTATATGGTTTCAGAGGCACTCCATATTTATTGCCTCATCAAGTCCCACTGAAGATAGGAATTGCTGAAGTCTTAAGGCAAATTGGAGGTGTACAAGAGGTAGAGCTGACAAATAGGGGTAAAGGGACCATTTTCCCAACTATTACCATGGAACATCATTTTGTGATCACTAAAGGTGGTTGGAAGTATTTTGAAGAATTCTTTAAACCATATAGGTTGTCAACTATAGTTTCAAGATTTGCAGACCCTGAAGATTTTTTCAATGGCATGTTTAGGAAGAGAGCAGTTTGTAAAGGTAGGCCTCACCAATTTCAGTTCCCTGAAGATCTAATTAGGACTAAATTCAATTTGGATGAGCAATAACTGAGGAAAGAGAAATGGGTTTCATATAAAAGGGCGTTTGACTTCATTCATCAGTTTGATAGTAGTTATGACCCTCTCTCTAGTTTCAATCCCTTTGACGAAAAAATAAAATTCTTAATTCTTTATTTTGAAGACCTCATGCAAACTTTAAAATAAAAAAGGGAGACTATAATGAGAAATAATCCTGACAGGGTTAAATTGGTTCTAGCTAATCCTACCTTTGCTAAGGCTATCCCACCTAGTGATTGTGTAATGCACAAGAAATCAAAATACAGTGTGATGATGTCAGTGACTGGTGAGTCTTCTACTTCAAGAGGGAAAAGAGCAATTGAAGATGTCATTGACATCCAAGATTCCCCTAGAAGGGAAAGAGTGGGAAAGGAAGTGCAAACCAATGAGCCTTTGTATTCTCCATCTCAATCCCCCATCCACATAGGAAATGAGCAGGCGGGGGCCGAGCAATTGTTACAGTTAGGGAGTCTCCGGGAGATTACCTATACATATGAGAAGACACAAGACGGGATGCTAGAAGAGCCACCTACTGCTAAAATGAATTTGACTTAAGGTGAGTTCACAGGTAAAGAGCTGGACCCAACTGTCAAGCAAGCCAGTGAGGAGTTCCTGGCTGATAGTAACTTTATTACAATAGGGGCCCTCATGCAATTTGTATGGAAGTAAAACATGGAACAATTTAAAGCCAGATGTGAACAAAGGAAGAGTGAGCAGCCTCACAGAGAGTAACTCAGGTGGAGGAAGAGGTGAAACAAGAGATGATTGAAGAATTTAAGACCATTACTCCTGAAAAGGGAAGAGAGATGGTATCAAAAGCTGGTGTTTTAATCCTCCCTGAGTGGGATATAGCTAATGCTCTAGTACTTGAAGTAGTCAAGAAGGAAACAAAACCCATGGAAGGAGTGACCTTCAGTGGAGATAATGCTTCTTTAGTCATGTGGTCACTAAAGATGGATGTAAATAAAAGAAGGAAAGATGTACTAGATTCTAGTCTCCTAGGACACATGATTGTAAAAAGAGTCCAAGATACAAGAGTGGTGGAAGCTGCAAGCACAATCTCGGAAACTACAAAGTTTAGTGTAGCAGTGGCAGAAAAAAAGGCAAAAGAAAAGGCTAATCTCCAATTAAAATTAGAAACAATCTCAAAGGCTTACAATGAGGCCAAAGAAGGAATAGCCAATAGAGACAGTATTATTGCTAGACTTCAGGGTTAGGTGCCAGGTCAGCACCATCCAGGTGAACCCTCTACTCTTATGATAGCCTCTTCTCCAGCAAGACCTCCAACAAGAATTTTGTAAGGAAACTCTAGAAAAATATATTTAGCGCCTTTTTTTCTGGTTTTAAGTAGATTACTTTGAGTTATGTAATATTGTTAAGAATAAATATGAATATAAAAATCAAAGTTCTAGGGCTAAAATTTCTTTGTCTTTTGGTGTACATTCTTTAGTTTGCTAGTATCATTTGGATAATCTAGGATTGTTCGAATGAGCATGGATTCTAAGGCAATCCTATATACGTTATTTCTGGCTTTTCTCTTTAGGAGAGGGATTAAATGTGCATGAAATACTTCTGTCAACAAGTTTATTGTTTGTTGCTATGAATTTGATGAATTGTTTTAGTTAAATAGGAGAGGACCTATGTATATGTTAGGCATGTATGGGGTTCATAAAAGCCGAGATGATGAGATGTATGAGATTGTTCAGTTTTGAAAATTATTGCCTGATTTAGGTGACTCTATGGCCTAGATAAGGCACTAGTATCCAACTGTAGGATTTCTTTCTATCTTTTCTTGAAGATCAATACTGAATGAATACAAGTTTGTCTTTTAGTGTTTTAGTTTCATTGAGGTGATGAAATCCACAAGTTTTTAGCACTGGTTTACTGTGGATCTCAAGTTTAAAGTGTGAAAATATTCACAAAAGGTATACCCACCTAAAATTTGGATAAGTTCAAATTGTAGAAGGTCTCAAAACCTTGTTATATGTTACTCTTGAGTTCTATTTCCCTAATCTTTTCATATGTAGAAAGAGTTGATTTATTTCTTACAAGAAGGATAGAAGGTAAATCAAAATTTGAGACTAACACCTTAACAACATCAACATATCCACCTTGTCTCTTCTAAGGTCTAGAAGAGATACCAAAAATTGGGATGTACGTCTGTGTTAACATGGTATCTATTTTCATTACGTAGAAACTATCTGACTAGCACCATCCTCACGACCTCATTAGTGAACATCCCAACCTCCTTATAGAATGATTGGAGGGTTGGGTGTCTAATGGAACCCCAAAAGGCCCTTTGGTCCTCTGCAAAAATACTTCTCAAGTGGATAGGAGTGTCCATCTTGAGAAATCAGAATACCAAATTATACAGTCTGAGCTTATAGACCTAAACTAGAGGGAGAATTTAAATACCATGAGCTCTGATGATTTATCTACCAAAGGCTAATTGAAGATGAAAGAAGAAGAGATCATCTATAAATAGCTGAAGCTCTTGATTGTAATAATTCCTTCTCTAACTGTATTAATTCCTTTAATTTTTTTTAAATCTTTTGTATATCTCTGCAAATCTTTCCCATAAATGCACTAGTGTGCGAAATTGGAAATAGCTATAAATGAGTACCAAATACCACATTCGAAGTCGTGGAGATAGAGTGAATTGCAATTAGTGACTAGACATATATTAAATGACCAACATTACAAATTGTGACATTTGATACGTGGCTATTGAATCCAATTCCATTCTAGGCACTTTCTAGTGAAGTGCATTTTCTTTACAAATAAACTTCAGCCATTGATCTACAATCATCGAATGGTTTAAAATCATTGATGGATTTTAGGTACGTTTCATGTGTCAAAGAGGTCGCACTTATCGAAACATTATGCAAAGTCCAGACTTAATGTGATGTACTGATGTGATGTGATGTTCCTTGTCTATTAATGGCAATGAATTCATGCAATCGCCAATAAAATATATATGTTTTCATATATAACAAAATATTAGCCAAACAAATCAAATAATTTTCAAGTGGTGGATAAAAATCACCAATACACTTAAATATTTTTTCCTTTGGAGTAAAAATTTTCACCCATACAATTATATATTTGTTCCTTTAAAAGAAAAATATGTTAGGGTTCCCAAAGATACTGAGAGGGGGGGGAGGTGAATCAGTATCTGACCGGTTAGTGAATTTTCTGATCTTATTATATGAATAGCATTCCAAAATAGTGTACTGGTTAACCAAAATTAATGCAGTAAATAAGAACAATAAGCACAACATGAAAGGCACACCATAACATAGTATTTTTAACGAGGAAAACCGGTGTGGGAAAAACCTCGGTAGGATTTATGACCCACAATATTCACTTACTGGCCAATAAGAGATTATTACTATTATAATAGGGGCTTGCAAATGCAGGAAGGCCAAGTGCCTAGAGCTCACTACTCAGTTACAAAAGAAGTCTCACTAACTTACACAAATGGATTATACAAATCCAATGTCATGTACTGCTTCAGATCAGCATCTGCTATGCTAGGTTCAGTACTGCTTTAAGCTCTGTAATAATCATAAACCCTTATCCAAAATATGCCTTACAATTCGCATATTAGATATGCATTTATCTAACCATACATACTTTTTAAATGATCTACAAGATCTCATACTTATATGAGTCATATTACAATCTGCTATGTTGGCTTACAAAAGGATTTTACAATTAAATACAAAATATAATTAAACAAAAATCCTATTGGCCAGGGTGTCAGTGCCTGCCGGTATCATATGATTGTAAGGTTGTCATCAATGACAATACCTTCAATCACCTATAATTTCTCATTGGAGTGTGCATTTGCCAACAATCTCCCCCTTTGGCATTGATGGCAACACTCATGAGAAAAATCCAAAACGTGTCCAAAAATGTTGTCCAAAAGGAATCTGCCAAAATGTCTTGCCAAAACTGGGTTGTCAAAAATGTGTGCTCCCCTTGAGCTAATGATCTCTTCTACAAGTTATTTTTCTCAATTCTACTACTCCCCCTTTGACATCAATGACAAAGGTTGTCAAAATGTCAATTGAGTGCAGTTTCAGCTTGAACCATGTAACCGGTTGGTTAGAATCTGGAATAGGTATGCTAATACCAAATTTAGGCTCTGAGTAAACCTGTTGCTATCCTTTAATGTTTCCTTTGTTCTCTGAATTGTATCGGTGAGGTGATGCATTTTCTCTTCCAGTGTCTTTTGTCCCTGAATAAGTTCCTCTGAGATCTCTTTCTTCAAAGAGATGAGGTTATCCAATTTAGGACTGAGTTTATATTTGAGTTCCTTTGCTTTTCTTTTATTCTTTCCTTCTCTTTTTCAGTTTTTCAAGTTTCTCCTCAAATCCTGCTATCTCCTATTCCATAATTGAAATAGGTTTAGATGAACTAATGATATTGTTAGCTATATCATCAATCTCTTTTTGCCCTTTGTTGATTTCTTTGTCAATATCTGCTATTAGAAGATTAGTTTGCAGGTGTCTTGATATAGTTCCTTAAATTCTGTTATTGCTGTGCTCAATGCTGGTATGAGGGTATCAATGTGTTCCATGCACTTCTTTATTGTTTCGTCAAAGAATTTATGTTTTTTCTTATCCATTTTCTCTTTAAATGTCTCTTCATTTATTTGATCCATAGTCAGTATATTGCTGATTATGTATTTAGACAATGTGTCTAACTAACTCAAAGAATCTTTATTATCTACATTGCACTTGGGTGCAATCAATTTAATAATGGGGATGGTCTCATCTATAGCCTTATATGCTAATACATTGAAATCTATTATCTTTTTAATGGAATCCAAAAGTACCTTAGTTACATTTGTTGGTTTGAATTTAGTCACTGATGAGCCGGATGTCTTCCCAACTGACTTCACAATTTCCATGTTGTCGGTGGTAGTAACCACTTTGCTTGCCTTGACATCTGGTGGGTTAGTTTGTGTCTGCATTTCTATCAACAAAGTTTAAGGCTTTTCTGCAGTTCCCGGTGGCATTGTCTCTGTATGAACCCGTGACTCTAACTATTTCTCTGCTTTTGTCTTTGTCGGTTTCACTGTACTCTCTTCTGCTGAAATTTTTGATTGTTTCTCTATGGTATCCACTGTCGGTTTCTCTATCTCCATCTCTATACTATCCACTATTGGTGAATTAGTAGGTTTCTCTGTATTCTCTGCAGTCGGTTTCTCATTCTCTATCAATTTTTCAATGTTTGCATCAACGGTGTCAGTCACCATTCCAGTCTCAATATATTCCACTGTTTGTTGTGCATGTGTCTCTACCTTAATATTTTTAGTCGGTGGCTCAGTAGCCACATCTTTCTTCTCACCAGTGGTCTCCTTATCAACCACAATATTGACCTCATGAGTGTCTATGTTCATGGTATACAAAATTTCAAACTTAGGTTTTTTATCCTCATGTGGAGTCTCCATTTTCTCAGTAGTTGGTGAACTATTAGTCAGTACAGGTGCAGTAAATGAAGGTGGTGGAAAATTGTCTATCACTTTTATATTTGGTGGTCCACCTATTTTACCTTTTCCTTTGTCCTTATCCTTTTGGTATACCTTAAAGGGTTTTGGTCCTTTTAGTTCTTCTTGTTTTTCTTTTTCCACAAAGAAGATGTCCCATTTATCAGTTGTTTCTTCAAAGATTTCATTTACTCTGCCGTCCATTAGACTTACATGCCGGTGACCACTAGAAAAGACTGTCCTATTTGCTTCACTGACCAGTTCATCAATTTCATCAACTGATTTCAGTGGATGAATAGCTAGCAATTTCTCAACCTTGATTTCCTTGTCTAGTTCCATAATGGTCAATATTTTAGCATCAAGCCGCCTATATAGATTGCTAGGCAAATCATCTACAACCTCTACCAAAACTTTCTTATAAATATCTAGGTGTAAGATGATGCTATTTTCTATGCTTTCTTTCTCCTCATTTGTAAAAGTATCATATAATTTACTTACATTTGATAAGTTTCCATCATCTGTTATTTCATTCAGTAGGTTGTCAAGAGGAGGAATAACATGTTTTTGCTTTTTCTTTCTAGGTGTCATCTTTTTAGCTGGGGGCCTTACTGCCTATTATTTCTTTCTTGTCTTTCTAGGTGTAGGAGAGGGTGCTGGTGAGGGTTTTGTTTTCCTTTCTACCCTTTTGAACACAACCGGTATCTCACTGTCAGAAGAAGTTGCAATCAGTGAAAGATGTGCTTTCGGTTGAAGTCCTTCCAGTTCACTTTCCTTAATATGAGTTTTCTTTAATAAATCTTCTTTTATTGCTTTTGCCTATCTAGTTCCCTTCCTCACTATCTGTTCAGTTTTCTTAACTCTTTTTTGGGATTGAATGCCACTTTCAATTATTTCAGCATTTCCAAAAACTTTTTCAGTTGGTTCCTTAGGTGCTTCTAATAGGGCTTTTGCATAAGTTTCAATTATATTATCATTTGTCTCATATCCCATCTCGGTAACCCAAATAGTCCTAGGGACAACTGCCTCCATCCAGATTTCATCTTTCTTAATTACAAAGCATATGTTTTTTTGATATTTATCAACAACTGCTTGAGATAGCCTTATTCTTGTCTTCATTCTAGCCTTCAGTGCTTGAAAATGTTCATTTATATTTTTCTCTCTATCTTCTCCCATGTTGTTTAATATGTCTAATAGTTGCTTTCCTATCGGTATATCAAAACCAAAGTCTTTCTTACCAATACCAGGTATATCCTTGGTAATGTATAGCATTAAGCATACAAGCAAGCTACCAAATCTGAAAGTTCCCTTCTTATCACCTTTTATTTTCTTCAGGTTGTCTATCAATTCATCTTTAAGCCATTCACACACATCAATTCTTGCATTGTCATTCACCATGTCATATGCACTTTTAATACATAAGTTGGATATTGAGTTTAATCTATTTGCATGTTTAGCCTTATAACCAAGAATCATACTGACAAATCTAACATTGATGTCCTTCACATCATTGACTCTTAGGGATCTTTTGTCAAATGTTGCACTGGTTAAGTTCATCACAGTGTCATTTGAGAACTTTTTAGTTCTATCAAGCCTACTATCAGTGGAAGTTAACCTTGTTACTACCCTAACTACTTCTTTAGTGATCTTATGGATGGAATCCAACCAAAAGAATTCACCATGGACTCTGCTTAGGACTATCCTTATCACATCTTTTGGAAAATCAAGGATGCTAAGAATGTCCACAAAACCTAGGGTTTCTACTACCTTGTGTTCCAGTTTAATATTACCATTTACATCACAAATTACAGTCCTATACATGTTCTTGATTTCATCATCTCCTAGCTCCTCAATATGACAATGTATATATATTCTAGGATCTTCTGCAAAAACTACTCCCTTAGGTATTTTCAAAAATGCTCCTAGGGTATCATCTTTCTTTGCAATTTTGGGAATAAGTTGGAACATGGGTCTAGGGCGCTTGATAGCTTCAATCACAGTAGGGTTTGCAATAAATTCAGGTGCTGATGAAGAAGCCATAGTTATAAATACCTTAAACTTCCTTTAGGATAATTTCCTTGGATGATTTGCTTCTCTTTATGCTATGGATGCCTTCGCTTGGTATTTTTGCGCTCTCTGGAGATTTGAATGTTCGGTGAATAAAAAATAACCAAAACACTTGTTATATAATGTTCTGATTAATTAAGAAAAATAGGTTTTCAGGACTTGAAACCTTTAATAAAGGAGATTAAGATAAGAACCAAAACACTTGTTATATAATGTTATAACCTTCAACTACCACATTTAATGTCTGCTGGTTAAGTCAAACTTAACTCATCTTCCGGTAAAGAAGTAATTCAACTTCTCACCATCAACCAAGGGTAAACTAGCATGTTTTTCATTTTGTTGCCATACCCCTAAGGGATATTTCTCTAGTTAGATGAAGAATCTCCTGCTGGTGGAGTGATACTTTGTTCTGCTAGTGAAGGAGTATTCCCATCAACATTCTAATCTAACTTTCTAATAGATTGTTTTGAAAATTCTTGCTTTACCTCTTCAGCCTTTTCTTTTCCCTTCAAGTTGGGTCCTTTGTTGTTTGTTGGTGATGCCTTACTTCTACAAAATTTTGCAATGTGTCCAATCTTGTTACAAGCATAACAAGTCACATTGTCTTTCTGAATAGCTTTCCCATATCCTATGTCGGTATGTATTTTGCATTGATTATATAGATGTCCAAATCTTCCACAAACATAACATCTTACATTCATTCTGCAATTTTATGAATTATGACCAACTTTGTTGCATTTAGAACATTGACTGGTGGGTATATTAGTGTTCTGATAATTTCTAGATCTACATTGATTTGCTCTATGACCATACTTGTTACCGTTAAAGCATTTCCCATTTAATTTGTAAGCATTAGGTTGTCTTACCGGTTTACTGTGATCATGATTGTTTGCAGTACTAGAGCTCTCACCAACTTCAAACCAAGGCCATTTGTATCACCATTAGGTTTCTGATTCTTCAGCATGTCATCAAGTTCCTCTGAACTTTTCTTGAATTTCTCCTTGTGTTTATTTGCAGTAGCCAACTCATTTTCTAAGAAATCTTTTTGTCTCATGAGTTTAGTTTTGTCATTTTGTGTATGCATTAAATCTATCTTTAACATATTATTTTCATGTCTGAGTCTTGTGTTTTCATTTTCAGCATCATTTAGTCTTCTAACCAAGTAATCTTCATTCTTCTTTTTATTTTCAGTTTCTTTACAAAATCTCATAGTCATATCCTGCATCTCATTCTTCATTGTACTGTTTTCTTGTCTCAGCTTGTTCACAAGGTCATTAAGAGTTTCTTTTTCATCATCATTGTAGATAGGAATGTGGAAATCATCAAAGCAAGTCAAAATTAAACTAGCTCAATCACAAAACCAGAATGCAATGACAACACTCCTAAAAACATTCAATTCAAATGCAAACCAACGCAAATGTGAATGTCTCCTCCATGATTCTCTAATGTCCTTCTTTCTCCTTCAAATTGCTTTGTTTTGTGGATCTCACCTTCAAGTGCATAAACATAATGTGAAAGCGAGATTGTCAAGACGGTAGTGCATGAATACTAGAAGCGTGATTGATTCGGGGATCGATTCGAAAAGTGATTAATTGGGATTGAAGAAATTCATCCAATTTATAGATAAATTGGAGAAAAGACAAGATTATCATGAAAAGATTTGAAAGGAAATTTCAAATCAAGAATGACAAATATGACAAATCATGACAAATTGACACTTTCTATGCGAAATTGATTGATTGATAATTATGACAAAATTGACAAAGTTGCTATGTCAAAATTGATTGATTGACAAATTATGACAAATTATGACAAATTTGCTATGTCATTCCCATGAAATTAGGAGAAATAGGAGAAATTAGAAAATTAAATGAATTAGGAGAAATTAGGTAAATTGGAAAATTAGGTAAATTAATTAATAATTTTTCATTCATTAATTAATTCACAAAAAGAGGAAAGAATTAATTAGCCAATTAAATAACTATTTAATTGTGACAAGAAGACTTAGGATAAATAAATAAATTATTTAACCTAGAGGGAGAATAAGAAATGCAAGGACGACAATTAGGTCTTCACAAAAGATAATTGATATCAATTCAATCATGATTCTGATTAACAACAGGACCAATGCTGACAAATGATTTGATTGATAAATGCATCAATTGATGAGGAACGATGACTAATTGCTCCAAATTGACATGATTGAGAAGGACGACGATCAATGACAAATCGATCACAAAATGACAAGATTGACAATAGGACAAAAACCCTAATTCCATCATCGATTAGGATTGACGATGTCCAAAATGAAATCGAATTGACGATGTCAAAATGTGCCAAATGAGCACACACATTGATGCGATAGGATAAGATCGACCAAAATCATGACTAAAGATTGTTATTGACAAGTCCAAATTCGAAAGCGAGACAAATGAAGAATGTAGAAGAAGGACTCGATGCTCGCAAATGATAAAGACCAAGTGCTCAACATAGGAGAAATGTTAATGTGATGCAAAAAACCCTAAAATAAGGCAATGCGCAAATGTTAAAATATGACTCCGCAAGCGTTGACCATTTTTAGATGTCTACAATCTTCACTCTACATCTTTTCACAAAGTTCTCTTCTTTTGTTCCTTGCAATAGTGAGATTCTCTTAAAGTCCTTTAATGATATCCTGTGTAGCCTTCAGATCATCTTCAAGTTTGATATTCTTCACTTTTTCTGCATCATAGTCTGAAAGAGTTGTTTCCAATTGCTTTCTCAAGTTTTTCATCTCTACTAGTGTCAGGATCTTCCTCAAGCTATTAGGATTTTGAAAATAGAGGACCAAGCTCTGATACCAATTGTTAGGGTTCCCAAAGATACTGAGAGTGGGGGTGAATCGGTATCTCACCAGTTAATGAATTTTCTGATCTTATTATATGAAAAGCATTCCAAAACAGTGTACCAGTTAACCAAAATTAATGCAGTAAATAAGAACAATAAATAAAACATGAAAGACACACCATAACACAATATTTTTAATGAGGAAACCTGGTGTGGGAAAAACCTCGATGGGATTTGTGACCCACAATATTTGCTTACTAGCCAATAAGAGAATATTGCTATTACAATAGGGGCCTGCACATGTAGAAAGGCCAAGTGCCTAGAGCTCATTGCTTAGTTACAAAAGAAGTCTCATTGACTTACAAAAATGGATTATACAAATCCAATGTCATGTACTGCTTCAGATCAGCATATGCTATGCTAGGTTTAGTACCGGTTTAAGCTCTGTAATAATCATAAACCCTTATCCAAAATCTTCTTTACAATTCGTATATTTGATTTGCATTTATCTAACCATACATACTTTTTAAATGATCTACAAGATCTCATACTTATATGAGTCATATTACAATCTACTATGTCGGCTTACAAAAGGATTTTATAATTAAATACAAAATATAATTAAACAAAAATCCTATCAGCCAGGGTGTCGGTAATCTTTTCGGTGTTGATGAACTGTGCGTCGGTGTAGAGTCTGCAGGTGCTTGCCGGTATACTATGATTGTAAGGTTGCCATCAATGACAATACCTTCAATCATCTACAATTTCTCATTGGATTGTGCATTTGCCAACAAAATATTCGCCTCCTACAATATATATTTTCCCCACAGAACAAGGTATTATTCACTTGAATTTTATGGAATTTTTGTACCCTAGAAAAAAATCGCCAATACAAATTTATTTTTTTCCTATTTTGAAAAAAAAAATCACCATCAATATGAAATTTCCCACCCCAAAATAATGCCTGATTTGCCAAGGTTTTACAGTTTTTCCCGGAGGGTTCTTTCTTAAAGTTATCCCTGATGAAGGAGTGACTTATGAGGAATCTGAAGACGATGACAATGAGGAGATTGTCTTTTTTGTTGTAAAAGAAGATTTGTCTAATGAAAAGGCTTTGGTATCTCAGTTTGACTCTAGTGATGAATGGATAATTGATATTGGTTGTTCACATGACATGAGTGGTGACAAAAGAAAATTTATATCTCTTGAAGAATTTGATGGTAGTGTGGTAAGATTTGGTAACAACTCATGATGTATGGTTAAAGGTAAAGGATCATGGGATGCAAAAAAGATTTGATTGCTACTAGAAAATAAACAAGAGGTAATCTATTTCACTTGAATGCTAATGTGAATAGTTCTTTGGTGGCTAGAATTGAGGATAGTTGGTTATGGTACAAAAGGTTTTGTCATGTGAACTTTCATAACTTGGTAAGGGTCAGCAAATCTAGTATGGTGAGAGGTATGCCACAACTTGTGAAACTAGACAATGTGTTATGTAAAGAATGTCAGATGGGTAAGATGACTTCTACGTCTTTTAAGAGTAAATCCTTTTTCTTCTGAGAATATTCTTGATTTAGTGCATATTGACTTATGTGGTCCTATGAGGACTAGGATCTTTTATGGTGATAAGTATTTTATTATTTTTACTGATGATTTTTCAAGGATCATGTGGGTCACTTTTCTAAAAGAAAAGTCTAAAGCTTTCGGTAAATTTAAGGCCTTTAAAGCCTTAGTAGAAAAGGAAACTGGGAAGAGTCTGAAATGTCTGAGATCTGACCGAGGTGGTGAATTCACTTCTAATGAGTTTGTGAAGTATTGTGATGAGCAGGGAATAAAGAGGCAAATGTTTGCACCTAGGACTCCACAACAAAATGGAATTGTTGAGAGAAGAAACAAGACAATTGTGGAAGCAACTAGGACTATGTTGATACAAGGAGATGTACTGAAGATGTTTTGGATAGAAGCAGTTAGTACTATTGTTTATACTTTGAATCGGGTTCTTGTGAAGAAAGGTAATGATAAAAAAACTTATGAGCTTTGGTATGGAAAAACTCCTAATGTTAGTTACTTTAATTTTTTTGGGAGCATATGTTTTATTAAAAGAGATGATTTTACTGGTAAATTTGATGCAAAAAGTGATGAAGGAACATTTCTTGGCTATTCTACCAAGATAAAATCTTTTAAGTGTTACAATAGAAGGACAAAGAAGATAGTTGAGAGTGTGAATGTTAAGGTTGATGAATTCTCTGAGAAACCTAATGAGATTAGCAGATCTGAGCTTGCAGATGATGAAGAAAAACTAGTGTTTATTGAACCAAAGGTGCAGTTTAATGATGAACAGAACATTGCAAAAATAGGTGCTCAATTGGTAGATGATGAGAAAGATGATGAACATGAAGAATAAGTTACTGTACTAGAACTGGTAATCCCAAGATATGTAAGGCTAAATCATTTAGAAGACCAAATTATAGGTGACAAGAATGCTGGCATGCTAACTCAAAGAAAAATTAGAGAAAATTATGTTAGACAGTTCAAATAACCAGAAGACAACTGAGAGGGGGGGTGAATCAATTATCACCAGACTACTAGAACCTTAAGCAATTAAATATTTAATACTAGAAAACATAAGATCAATATCGGAATACATAAACCAATTACTGAAATAGTAGATATACCAATTAAGCACAATAAACAATTAAAGAATAGATACCATCCACATGACACCAAGATTTGTACATGGAAAACCCAGTAAAGGGAAAAACCATGGTGGGAAGCCTACCCACAGTCAGATAATACTTTTGTAGTAAGTATGTTATTACAAATTGAGGGACCTGCACTTGCAAGAAGGCCAACAATCTAGAGCACACTGCTCATTACAAAAGGAGTATCACTGAATACATAAAAAATCCAGACTACAATCTGGAAGGAAGAATGAACTGCAATTATAGCATCTCCTATGCATGAATACAGTTCCAGTTAAGCTTAATACCGAAGGACTTAATCCTCTTGCATAAAACCAACTCGATCACCCATGATCGACCAAATCCTCTACATGAATGATTATTACATTATTCACTCCTATACCATTCCTTATATATTTCATCATGATCTACAATGAGATCATACATATATATATACAAACCCTCGACCATAAACAATATGGCCGGCATCAGACAATAAGGCAATTACATAATTACAAAACATGTCGGCCAAAGGCCAAACAAATATTATCCAACCCATAAGACATCTCGGAAACACATTGAGAAGTCCCAACAACATGTTACATCAAGTCGGTCCATAACCTAGATAGAACTAGACCCAATTTAGGTCCACACATGCTAAAGCAATGATCCCAATCAGCCAAGTCTCGAACACGATCACCATCAGCATCCTGAATCTCTACTAGAATTCATACGAACACCATTTATGCACAACATCAAAATATCTTCAACAAAGCTCTACTGGTGAAACCCTCACCGGATCAATAAACTAGGCTTACCAGCATACAAGATAGCATTTGATCACCAGATCAAAACCAATTGACTCAACATGAATCTAAGTAACATGAATAGAAGATATAAGCCAATTACATAAGCTAAAGCATATCGAAGTATACCAGATCATCATGATCTAACCAACCAGAAACCAAACATCCTACTGAGACCAAAAGGATACCGGTAAAGCAGCCAAAACAACTAGTGTTGACATCAATGACAAAACATCAATGCAACACATAATCAATTCCTCCAAATGGCCAACAAATTCCTATCTGATTTCAACTACTAAACCAAAGACAGTTAGACAAGAATTGAAAGATGATGACTGGATTAATGTAATGAATGAAGAATGTGATCAGATTAAGAAAAATAATTCCTAGTCTCTTGTTCCAAGACCGGAAGACAAAAATCTGATTGGTACAAAGTGGGTCTTTAGAAACAAGTTAAATGAAGATGGTGAGGTTGTGAGAAATAAGGCAAGACTTGTATGCAAAGGGTATGCACAAGAAGAAGGTGAAGACTATGGTGAAACCTTTGCACTGGTGGTAAGACTTAAAGGTGTTAGAATGTTACTTGACTTTGCAACTTTTAAAGGTTTTAAGGTCTATCAAATGAATGTTAAATTAACTTTCCTCAATGGTATTCTTGAAGAAGAAGTGTATATAGAACAACTAGATGGGTTTTCTTTGACAAAGGATAAAGATATGGTATGCAGGTTACACAAGGCATTATGTGGATTGAAACAAGCACCGAGAGCATGGTATGAGTGACTGCGTGCACATTTGATTAAGATAGGATTCTGGAAAACCAGTGAGGATAGTAACATCTATTTAAAGACTAAAGGAGACAAAATGTTAATTATAGAAGTTTTTATTGATGACATAATATTTGGTGGAGATGATGATTTGTGTGTGGCTTTCGCTGATGAAATGAAGAAAGAGTTTGAGATGTCTTTGATCGGTGAGATAAAAAAATTCATTGGGTTATAGGTCCAACAACTAGAAGGCAGAATTTTTATCTGTCAAACTAAGTATGTGAAAGAAGTTTTAAAGAATTTTGGGATGGAAGACTGCAAATCGATTGGTACTCCAATGGTGATAGGTTTCAATTTATTAGAAGAGGATGATTCACCCTTTGTAGATGAGAAAGAATATAGGTCTATGATTGGAAAATTGTATTATATTATTCATAGTAGACCGGATATTGCACTTGATGTTGGTTTAGTTGCTAGATTTCAAAAGAGTCCCAAGGAGACACACATGGTAGCAGTAAAAAGGATATTCAAGTATTTGAAACAAACGGCTGATTATGGTTTATGGTATACTTACAAAGGTAACTTTTCTTTCAAAGTGTTCATAGATGCAGATTGGGCTAGAAATGTTGATGACCGAAAAAGTACAACTGATGGAGCTTTTCTTCTTGGAGGTAGACTGGTATCTTAGACCAGTAAAAAGAAAACTTGTGTATCATAGTCAATAGCAGAAGCAAAACATGTGGCTGCATCTATTAATTGTACAAAGGCTATTTGGATGAGACATGTTTTGGAAGGTTTTAAGCAAAATATGACTGAACCAATTATTATTTATTGTGACAACACTGGTGTTATAAATATTTATAAAAATATGGTGTTACATGCAAGGACTAAACATATTAAGTTGAAATATCACTTTTTGAGGGAGAGATTACAGGAGAAGCAAGTGAGAATGGAACATGTGTATAACAAACAACAATTAGCAGATATATTCATTAAACCTTTTCCTAAATAGACCTTTGAATATCTCAGAGGTTAATTAGGGGTTATACCCCTACACAAGATCAACTAATATGCAGGTGATGCATCAATCTAGTGGAATTATTGAATATTTTTCACTATGGATTGATGAGATGTGGGCTACTCCTCAGGGGGAGCAGCTAAGATGAGGTTAGCAAAGAAGATGTTATAAGATGCATTTCCACCTTTGGCATTGTTGTCAAAGGGGGAGAAGTAATATGACTAGGAGTAGACATGGGAGAAGTAATATAGTTGACAAAAGATCATACAAAGGAGGAGAAGACAAAGTAAAGCATGATGAGTTTGATGGTGATTCTTTAAGTGTTGCCATCAATGCCAAAGGGGGAGACTGTTGGCATGATTGGCATAACTAATGATGATGTTGAAATATATTGAAGGATTGTTGGTGATGATATATTGAAGGAATATTGGTGATGATATAGTTGATATAATAAGGAGAATGTTGGCATGGTGATGTATGACCAATAGAGATTGAGATATTGGCTGGTGACTTGGTGATCACTTATTTGTGTTGTCATTGATGGCAACTATGATAATTGTTTATTCTTGATTACTTTTTCATCTAGGTTTACTAGTGTAACCTAACCGATAATGGATTAAGTTGGTAAGATGAACTATGCAGCTGACAGAAAACCTAGCAAATAGGACTTTAACCGGTAAACATGAAATAGTGTTATACTTAAGAAATTGGGTCTAAAGATTGATGAGGAATCAGGTGTTGTAGTTTGAAACATATGTTTATATCATTGTAAAGAGTCTATGACCAAAACTGCATCATGTTTTTATAACCAGAAGTCATGTTTGTGATTTACTATTGTATTTTTAGTAGGGTTTTAGTGAGGTTTTACAACCAGTAACAAGATCTCTTAATTGGTGATAATTTATGGTTTGGCGATGAATTTCATTATGTTCATAACTTGATGGTGACGTTGTTGGTATTATGGATGTGTTGCATTGGTTTTGTCATTGATGTCAAAACTTATCCTTTTGGAGATCTACATTGTTGATTTGGCACTATGGTTATATTGGTTTACTGTTGAACTGACACATTGTGTTCACCGGCAAGGTCAGTGACTTATGCACAGTCACCGATATATGCTCACTGATGGGTTATATGATTTACTGGCATAGATGATGATTTGTTATCATCTAGAGATCATTTGATTATGTCAAAGACATGATTTGGATACTTGGTTTTGGTTTTTTGGTTATTGGTCTAGTCAGGTTGACATATTTGTTGTTACTAGTAGATTCGTGTGGGTTATGGACCGGTATGTGTTATCTATTCTAGATCAACACGACACATTATGGAGATGATTTATTAATTGGATATTATTGTAAATGTATTGAGCCAACATGTTGTATTGCATTAAGACTTATTTGTAATTGATTTAATTATAATATTCTTAGTGAGTCGCCCCCTACACATTTGGTCTTAGGTTTTGTATATATGTAAGATCTCATTTGTGAGATGAAGTGTAGAATTGTGGAATTGTGGTATGATCATGGTATGTGCGAATATTGAAGATCATAGAGCAAATCAAGAAGACATCATTTGAAGGTTCAAGAAAGGTTTGAAGGTGTTTATCAGAGCTTAAACTGGTACTGAATCCAACATTTGAGATGCTATTTTGAGAAGTACATTATTCTAGGATTTAACCATCCTACTGTAGTCATTGCAACTCCCATTTGAGTAGTGTGCTCTAGGTGATTGGCCTTTCTACATGTGCAGACCCCATTTGTATACACATACTATTTGTAGTAGTATCATCCGATTGTGGGTAAGGTTTGCCACCCTAGTTTTTCCCCTTAAAGGGTTTCCACATCAAAAATATCTATGTTATGTGTTGTGGATGTTGTTTCTCTTTCTATTTCATGCATTATGTTTCACCGATATTGATATTAACTTCTAATCTATTAATCGACATTAAGTTTGGTTTATCGGTATTAAGTATTAAGTTGAATTAAGTTACAATTGGGTTGAAATTCATTAAAAACTAATTCAACCCCCCCTCCCCCTTCTTAGTTTTCCTTCTGGTTCCTAACAATTGGTATCAAAGTTAAGCCCTCTTTTTGCAGAAGTCTAACAGCTTGAGGAGATCCTATGGCAATGAACATTTTCAGGAAGGACAGTCCTAAACTTGATGGAACTAACTATGGTATATGGAAGATCATAATGGAGACACATCTTAATTTCATTGGAAGAGACATATGGGAAGTTACAAAGAATGGCTATGTTGGTCCTACTCTAAATCAACCTAATCCACCAACTTTGGGTAAAGATCAGGAAAATGATTACAAAGCAAGAGAAGCACTTCTCAATGTATTATCAAATCCATAAATCATGGGATAATGAAACCGATGTACTGCTAAAGCTATTTGGGATAAATTGGAGACATTGAATGAAGGAGATACCATTGTCAAAATTGCAAAACTAGAATTTTACTGGGTCAGGTATGAAATTTTGAAAATGGAAGAAGATGAAAGAATTTCTGATTTTATGGAAAGAGCTAATGAAATTGCTTTAGGAATACAATGTTGTGGAGGATCCTTAAGTGAAGATGAAATTGGTTCTAAATTTTTAAGAGCCTTGCCACTGACATACAAAATTAAAGTAACTACTATTAATAAGCTGAGAACAATGCCTAATATGTCACTATCTAGAGATACCTTGGTTGGAAAACTATCAGCATTTGAGCCTGAGGAATTTGGTCATGTTGCTACAGTTAAGACAGATTTAGCCTTCAGAGAATCATCATCTGCATCATCATCATCATCATCATCATCTGACAAATCTAATTGGAAAGCACTTTATGCAAAAGAACTTGAAGATATTAGGAGGGAAAATGAAGAACTGGAAGAACTTGAAGCACTATTTGCAAGAAAGATGCCTAAAGGTCTAGTTGGAAGTAAGTATGAAGGTAAGGCACCATTTAAATGTTTTAATTGCAATAAAGTTGGTCATATAGAATCTAGATGTCCTGATAGAAATGCATGATTGAGAGAGGAAGCTAAAAGAACATATAAGACTAACCTTGAATATCAGAGATATAGATTTAAGAAGAACAAAGATAAATCTTGTTACTGTGCTGATGAAGGAGTTACAAATGATTTTGAGGAATAATCGACAGAAAATGGATGGGAATTTATTGCAATAAAAGAAAATCAACTGACACCTACTGTCCCACCGATAAAGTAGGACCTGATAGCTAAAATTGAAGAAAAAATGAATGGATCATTGATAGTGGATGTTCACATCATATGATTGGTGATAAAAGTAAATTCTTATCTATTTAGGAATATAATGCAGGTCTAGTATGATTTGACGATGATAAAGCTTGTTTAATCAAAGGAAAAGGCACCATATCTTTGGATGGTAAGCACAATACTGACAATGTTTATTGTGTTGAAGGTTTGAAGCATAATCTATTGAGTTTTGGTCAATTAGTTGAAAAGGGATTTCAGTTACAATTCAAGAATGGAAATGCAAAATCATGAACATAACTGGATAGGAGATTGCGATCGGTAATCAATCTAAAGGTAATATCTTTCATTTGAATAACATTGATAAGACATGTTTGATTTCACATATTGATGAAAGTTGGTTATGGCATAAGAGACTTTGTCATGTAAATTTTGATTGCATTGTAAAGATCAGTTCAACTAAGGTGGTAAGGGATTTCCCTAAGATTGTGAAACCTCATAATTCGGTATGTAAGGAATGTCAAATGGGAAAGCAAGTTAGAAAAAACCTTAAGAGTATTTATGAGAAATCCAATAATGTTCTTGATTTAATTCATACTAACTTATGTGGTCTAACAAGAACTAGAAGTCTACAGGGAGATAGATATTTTATGCTAATTATTGATGATTATTCTAGAATGTGTTGGGTTACTTTTCTCAGGGAGAAATCCAAATCTTTTGGAAAATTCAAATTATTCAAGGCAATGGTAGAGAATGAAACCGGTAAGAAAATCAAATGTTTGAGATTTGATCAAGGAGGAGAATTTACATCTAAGGAATTTAATACATTTTGTGAAGTGAATGGAATCAAAATACAACTATCAGCTCCCCGGATACCTCCACAGAATGGAATTATGGAAAGGAAGAACATAACTATTCTGGAAGCAGCTAGAAGCATGATATTGGAAGAAAATCTACCTCATGTGTACTAGAGAGAAGCAGTAAATACATCGGTTTACACTTTCAATAGAGTTCACATCAAAGGTGAAACCAGTAAGACCCCTTATGAACTGTGATTTGGTAATACTCCTCTTAAATACTTCAGAATATTTTCTAAGAAAATGCTATATTAGGAGAGATGAGTATGTTGGTAAATTTTATCCTAGAAGTGATGAAGGCATATTTCTTGGTTATTAGATGTTTTAATAAAAGAATGCAAAAGATCATTGAAAGTACTAATGTGATGATAGATGAACATTTAAGAGGAAATTCAAGGTTTGTAGATTCTGAACCACTAGTTGAGATGATCATAAATGAACCAATACAGATTGCACTGGTACAAAATGTGTATCTAGTCACACCAGCGTCATCAAAGAATTCCACAGTGACTGAAGAACATCAACATGTGAATAAGTCTAGGTATGTGAGACTGAATCACTTAGAAAATTAGATAATTGGGAATAAGTATCAAGGTGTTATGACAAGAGGAAGACTGGCAAATGAAGAGGTATGCTTAATTTCTCAATTTGAACCAGCATGTGTTATTGAAGCATGTGAAGATGAACATTGGATAAAAGCAATGGAAGATGAATTAGAACAAATTGAAAAGAACAATACATGGACATTAGTTCCCCAACCTAAAGACAAAAATGTAATTGGAACTAAATGGGTATTTAGAAATAAACTTGTAGTCACACAAATCTATCCATCTTAATTAAATAAATATTCGCTATTTATTTGATTAAAAATCCACTAGCCATCAGTTAATTAAATTAATATTTAATTAATTCATCTCCAAACATTCTCCTATTAATTAAATAAATTATTCAATTTATTTTAATTAATTCATTAAACCAAATTCAAATCAATTAAATAAATAAAATCTATTTATTTAATTAAATCCCCCTATTCCTCTTTTAAATAAATTAAATAAAAACATTTATTTAAATCATTATCCCCCCCCCCCCCCCCACTTGCATTTTCCTACAAATGCAACTTGCACACATTTATTGAAATAAATGAATTTTTATTTTAAATAAAATCCTATTTTCCCTCACCCACCAAATCCACTTACAAAATCTAATCCCCTTCTAGATTCTTCTAACCCCTTCCTAATTAGCCTAATCCATCCCCTTATTATTGTCACATTCCTAAGCAAAATGAAGTCACTTCTCAAAGACTTCAAAAAGTCTTTGAAAAACATTTAATGCTTTGTGTGTTCAACAAATTAACCCCCAAAGTCTTCCAAGACCACTAATGGCTCTTACATGACCATTTATGGCTCTTACATAGCCATTTATGGTTATTTCAAACTTGTCTTCCCAAACATTTATTGTTTTGACCATATTCATCCTTTTCACATTTGCACAAGAGTTTATCCATTGGATAAAAGCTTTTTTCTTTGAATAAAGAGTTTATTCATTCAACTAACCTTGACTTTAACTCCCAAGGTCATATCAAGCATTTAATGCTTATTCCCTCTCCTCTCAACCTATCTCACATTGACACTTGTCATTCTGGGATTGGGTTGAAAGCCCTCACATGGATTTGAAATCATTCAATCCTGACCCTTGTTGAGATTGCTCAATCTCAACCATCCATTGCTCCATTTTCCCTATAAATAGAGCCCATTTCTTCATAATCCAGATCCTGAAAACTTGTATGCATTTTACCTATAGGCATTTTAGAGAGCATTTAGCATAGCAAAACCCATGTATTGTCATTTTGGTTAAAATAAATCATTTTAGCATCAATAGCTTAATATTAGCTTCTTTATTTACATTTAGAGCAATATTTCAATCTCAATCCTCCATAAGCATCCATAGTGCAAAAAACTGCTGAGAGCTACACTATTTTGGAACTTGGAGAGGAGAGGAACAAGGGAGAAGGAGCTAAGAGCATGTTAGGAGGTATTTGGAGATGTCTCATCATATTTGCTTCTTTAGTTAAATATGCTTTCATGTTTTTAGTATCTCTTTTGATATGTCTGTTTAGATTAGTTTTTGATTGACTAACACTAATGGTTTCTTGTGTGTGTGTTATTTATCTTAGACTAACCTTGTCCATTTCGCAGAGCATCATTTGGTGAACCTGATGTGAATCCAAACACCAAAAAGATTATTATTTTTCACCACTAACATGTTTGAATGTTTAAAATGTCACACAGGTTGCACTTTGGCACTATTGAACTCATTCTAGCGCTATCGATACTTATGGTTTTAGTGCTATTGTTCTTACAATAGAGCTATTGTATCAAGTTCGACACTTTTGGAACTGTTTTGGCACGTTTGACATTGTTTTGGTGCTATTCACCCTGTTTCAGCGCTTTTGCCTCTCTATCTTTTCTTTTCTTTTAGCGTGTTTGTGTTAAATAGTGCTTCTATTCAAACAAAAACTAGCGCTATTGTAATAGAATGTTATACAAAGGGCCTTGTAACAAAAAAAATGAAAGTTTTTAGGCTTGTGGAAGCCCCCCTTAGACATGGATTTTACTGACCAGTTGTTGTTTATGCAGGTTTAAAACTCACCATTAAAAATCACAAACTTTCTTTTTGGTGCTTTAAAACTTGAACAAAGAAAATTTCCTTGCTTTCTAGTTAGGGTCACTCGTCTTTTGGTGCATTAAAACTGAACAAAACAAACATTTATTTTCTTGCGAGTTAGGAAACACACTTCATTTGGGGCTTAAAATCAACAATTCTATTTTTCTTGCATTCAAAGAATTTACAAGCCACACTTCAAATTTTGGTGCAATTAAAACTTACAAACCACTTGTTTGAATTCTTGCAAGCGATTTACTTCAAGCTAACATGCTTTTTGTTAAGTTGACCAGGATTTCATTTTCCTAGTTACTTAAACATATTGCCTTTGAAGTTAAAAAGAACATCATGATTGTTGGAGCAACATCTCCAAATAGTTAGACCACATTGCGATGATGGGTTAAAAAGAACAAGTGTTTTTCATGCTTGGCACACTTGTGCAAAAAGTCGGTCGAGTGGTCCTACCTCTAACACACACTATCCTCTCCCTTGGCTTTCGTGGTCCTAGGTGCAAGAGAAAAGTGTTAGTAACACTCAAAATTTTATCTTTTTAAGAGAGGCCTGCCAAGAGACACATCACTCTTGGGAACGACCTCGTGCAGTAAATCATTCAAGCCACTATAGAAATCAGGTGAGAGCAAAAGCTATAGCTTTGGGTATAGATGTTCCTATAGTGTAACTGGCCGAAAGGACAAATGGGCCCCACCACTAGTTACAAGGCTCTTAAATGAGTCACTACAGAATGAACTTATGTCCAAAAACATCAAACATGACTAAACACCTTTAAGTAGTAGCCTACCCATTCTATTGATTGAGGATATTTACGATATAATTTAGTGCAAGAGCATAGATAGTTTTGCTCCCAAGATACTCACCATACATATTTCCCTGAGTAGAAACATAGCTTTTTGAACAGTCACTTGTGGCTTGATAAAAGTGGTGACTCCCCCATCATAGGGATCATCTATTTGTTATGCTCGTGCAAGACTTAGTATATCACATCCTTACCTGCCAAGGCGGGATTCATAAGGTATGTAGTACCAAAGTCAAAGAAATATCAAGATGTGGGCTAAATTTATCACAACTGACCATTTGACCTTAGGGATAAAAAGTGTTTGAAGTGTGTTCGTTTTAAAAGACCAAGTACAAATTGAGCCAACTTCAGGCTTTAGAAATACACCTTAAAATACATCTAAAGGAAGGGTCATATACAAGTCCAAGGATTGGGTTGATCTAGACCCATACGCATTTGTGCCTTTGAGGCTACATTCTTGTGTTTGTGTGCTTGCTTTGTTTTCTTGTCAAAGAAACATCCAAAGAAAATCACTTCCAAAAACAAAGTATTCATCCAACCAAACACATCATAAACAAAGTGCAAACAACAAAAGTATCAAAACTTTATGACCATTCTTCACATCTTGCGAAAGAAGAAGCGTCATCAGAATATCAACTTGAAAAGAAGACCATTAAGCTCAAAGGCTTTGATCAAAAGGAGGAAATTCTTTTATCTAAATAGACAAATCTTTGTCTCCCATAGAGTTTTTCTGTGTCACATGCGTCTCTACCTTCAAGGCAAAACAAGCAAATTTGATTCAGAATCATTGAACCGCAAAGCTTTTATGCAATATAGAGCTCTGAGTTATCACAAAAACCAAGGAGGTAAGATTAATCCCAACTTTTTCCCAAACGTCTGTATCACATACAACACAGCTCGATAAATACCACCAACACTCGAAAGGGAAGAGGTAGAGTTTGTCCCATTTGTGACACAAAGTTTTTATTGAGGTTGAAAACATTTTCCATCTATCATCTTATTCATCCATCATTACTTCATCATCAATCCATTCCAACTCTCAAAACATTCAAAGGTTCTTGTCCCAAGTTCTCTTTTAGATATTGCTTGAATCAAACACATCACATCACCTTTTAGATTGTTTCTACATCTAGGATAAGCTCATCCTAAGAAACACATCTACGTAGGTTAAAACTAGTTGATGAGTGAATCCTCTCATTACTAGGTAGTTCAATCTGTAACACATCTCAGATTGCTCTACACCTTACCACATCAAATCTTATCAAAATAAAGCAAGCAATTCAAAGAAGGAATTTTGGTTACATCTACCTTAAAAGTGCTAGAGATCTACATGCAACACAATTCACCAACCATCAATCTCTCATTTCATCAAAAACTCATCATCATTTTCACTCAACTTCAACAAAAGCTTGTAAACAAAATGGCTCAAACCCGATCACGGTCAAGGCAACGAGAAATAGAAATGGAAGAAGAAGAAGAGGAAAATCTCAATGAATTTCAAGAAGCACTTGGAGGAAATGCGAATGACGAAAACCCAAGTACTCCTACTCCTACAACAATAGAAAGGGCCCAACATAACCCTCTCTTTAACAGACTTTTTGACAAAATACTCAGGAGAAATGCGGATGCTCACTTCTTAAAACTCGCTCAAGAAGGAGCAAAACTCCCCTCTGACTTTGATCTTGCCCAATTAAGACAAGCATCAGAAAGACAAAGTTGCCATGAAGAGGAAAGAGGTAGAGATCCCATCAGATATAACATTCCTCGAGGTAAGCCACCACCTCCTCCTCCAAATGAAATGGAGATGTTGCGGCAACAAGTCAAGAATCTCACCTAACAACTTCATAGTGGTGTCAAGACTAACCAATTCTCACTCAATGACATCTGTCCCTATCCTTTTGATAGGAATTTTTATATGCCACCCTTTCCACGAGGATTTGAAACACCCAAATTTGAAAAATATAGAGGAAAGGGAGATCCCCACGATCATGTCAGAGAGTTTCATTCCACTTGTCTTGAAGTGGCATATGAAGACACCTACCTAATGCACCTTTTTCCCCAAAGCTTGGGAGGAACAACCACATCATGGTTTTCCCGACTATCAGGTGGCATTAGAACATTTGAGGAACTCATCCAGAAATTCCTTGCTCATTACTCTCATAACATTGAACGCGACATCACCATGGCTGATTTGTGCAACACCAAACAAAAACCAAGTGAACTATTCTCAGTATTCCTACAATGATGGCACCAAATGTCTAGCAGACATTCTCTTCAGTTACCTGAACAAGAACTAGTGGAAATATTCATTTCCAACTTAAACAAAGAAATGGAATTTCATGTGGATGTCAAAGACACAGACTCTTTTAATGATATGATCACCAAGAGTTTGAAATGTGAGTGGGTCCTCATCAAGAAAGGACTCAACAAAATCTATAATGAACCAAAAGATGGTCCTCACCCATGCTTCAATAGTGATAAACCAAGCTTTTGGAACAAAAACAAGAATATCATCAACGATGGGGTTGTGGATGCCAAGACTATCCAAAATGCACAACCTGTGGTTCGGTTTGCAAGACAGAATCCTCCACCTCAGAATAACACAAATGTTCCTTCCAATCAAGGTCGCATCACATCTCATGATGAACCAAGACCTCGTCAGCAAAAATATAAACGCACATACACTCCCTTAGGGGAACCCATTGAAACAGTATTGCGATAACTCATTTCTCAAAATGTAGTCACTCTACCTAAAACATCAAACTATGAGCCTTAGGTCAAACCGACATGGTGGAGAGATACTGAACACTGTGATTTCCACCAAGAAAGAGGACACAAGACAAGTAATTGTCATCGATTAAAAGATCTTATTCAGGATCTTATTGACCGAGGAAAAATTGAAATTGAAGGACATGACCCAAAAACAACAAATAATGATCATCTGATGTTCAAAAATCCACTTCCATCACAAGATCAAAGGGGTCCTTCCACTTCCAGGAAAGGCACTGATACCACTGATTATACGCAGGTTGCATATAATTACACTGTAAATCATCTGTATGATGCCAGTGAACAAGTTACAACTATAACCTTCAAAAATCTTAACTCAAATTGCAATGTTGTTACACGTCGCAGCAAAGTTACCATAAAGGCAGCTCCACAAGGCACCACCTTCATCCCAAAGCAATACAATCTTGTGGAACAATTAGACAAAATGCCTGCTCTTATATCCATTTTAGAGCTATTGTGCCTATCACCATCTCATAAAACTATCTTGGATCAAGCCCTACAAGAGGTGTCAGTCCTTACAAATCTGAGTACAGACCAATTTCAAGCCATGGTTGGAAGTCTAAAGTCATCACCTTGTCTCACTTTTTCTGAAAGTGACAACTCTTCCTTCTAGCAACCTCATAACGCTTCGCTACACATTGAAGGCTTTATCAATCAACATAGGATCAAGCAAGTCTTGATAGATAATGGAGCAGGCTTGAACATTTGTACACTATAGTTGGTCACAACATTAGGATATGTAGTAGAATTAGTGGATCCTTGTAAGAAGATCACAATCAAAGCCTATGACGATGCAGAGCGTTCATCCAAAGGAGTTGTGGTACTACCAATCCAAGTGGGCCCTATGGTAAAGCACATCATCTGCCAGGTTCTAGACCTTCCCCTGCCATACAATCTATTGTTAGGGAGACCTTGGATACATGCCATGCAAGCCATTCCATCTACCTACCATCAATGTATCAAGTTCCCACATAATGGTGCAGAGATCACAATCCTGGGCGATGCAAATTTCTTTGCATACTATCATAATATCAGCCATCAACCAGAGATTACTGTTCCTAATAATAGAGAAGTCATTTCCTCCACATCATATATAAATCCCGCCTCTCTTGCCAGTTCGAACACCACTATACCAAAGCAAGAAAAGCTTAAGATGAAAGTAGCAGAGGAAGGTCCTGGGGAATACAACTTGAGTCAACTCTTTTGTGTGGGACAAATGCCCACTTCTCCTAGAACACATGGTAAACCACAACAGTTACTCCAACAACCACTAATCACACCCGCATGTGCTTTGACACCTTTCATCCTTGGAAAGAGTCAAGAAGAAGAAACCCAAGATGAGGACTTAGCGGACTGGATCTATAAAGATCCCATCACTACTGATCTACCATAAGTTAAACTTCCTACGGTTCAGTATGGAAAAGGTCTCCTCATTATGCAAAGAATGGGGTATGATGGTCAAAGTGCTTTGGGATGTTGCAAACAAGGATGACATGAACCTCTGCTGCTGGAATTAAAGCCCAAAGGTAATACAGGCCTAGGCTTTGAAAAAGAGATCTTTCCTAAACCCAAATTCAAAGGAAAACCCAACAAACCATTTTGTCAGCCAACTACAAAAAGGACACCTTTCATTATCAAAGCAGCCTCAAGCACTATCACAATTGCCCCATCAAGGCTCAAAACCCCAACACAACCATCACCAATGCCATTCATCCCACCAAACAAACCCATAATCCCATCAACAACACCATTAGCAGCAGCAACTGTATCAAAACCCGCAACTGCATCTATGGCACTAGCAGTTCCAGTAGAAGCCACTGAGTCAACATTGCCGGTACTCCCTCTACCATATTCTTTTATCCCCTCCGATCTTCCTACAGCATCAATCACTACAAAGGTACATCAACCAATCACACCTGTAGTATTTAACTCAAAAGTCATCCCAGTATGGTATAGCAATCGGATGTGGAAAGTGACTCAGAGACTGACTCACATGAGTGGGAATTTGATTTTGTACAGCTTAACACTTCAGATGAGGAAGATGCATCATTACCTCCACCATGCAAAGACATCCTTGTTTATGGAGAAGCACAGATAAAGACCACTTGAGTTCCTAAACTGGAAACATCTTCCACAGACCCTACATCTCCTCCTATGCCTGATTCTTACAGGGAGAGTACCATTAACGACCTTCACCATAACGTCTTAACCCTGACTAATACATCTAACGCACTTAACCTAATTCATGAAGTAATGCCCCTTATCCACCCTAAACTCATCAAATGGAACCAACCATATCCCCCATGTCTTGACTTCTTCCAAAATGATGAGGCCATCATTGAATTTTTGGAATTAAGGGATAACCTACCAAGCGGGGATCACAAAGCTGGATTCGCCATTGAACTTAATAGCGCAACATACTTTGAGGCAGATGCCAAACCTTTCAGCTGCAAAAATATAATGATAAAACATGGATTTTCTAGTGAAAACCACACTGTGGCACTGTTTGATCCAACAAAAGTAAAAAGAAATAGCGTATCCAATGGTGAAAACCTCTTTAAGGCGCCTGAGGATGAAGGGTTTGACATTCTCCCTTCTAGTACACAACAGGAATGATCAATGATTCTCATCGAGGAAACCAAAGAATACAATGTGGGGACTCCTGAAAATCCTCATCTCATACATCTAGCATCTCTTCTCACTCCAGAGGAACAACCTAAATTTATAAAGTTCTTCCAGAAGCGTCAGATCAACTTCGCATGGTCATATGAAGACATGCCTGGGCTTGATCTTGATTTCTGATTTAGTCATGCATCACCTCACCGTAGCAGAAGGAGCCAAACCTGTCAAGCAGAAGCTTCATAAAATGCATCCTCAAGTTGCAGTACTAGTCAAAACAGAACTCAAGAAAATCCTAGATGTTGGTTTCATTAGGCCAATTGATTATGCAGAATGGATCTCCAACATTGTGCCTGTCGGCAAACCAAAAGGAGGCATCTGCATTTGTACTGACTTCAGATATCTGAATAAGGCCTATCCTGAGGATGACTTCCCCCTACCAAATATCGACATCATAGTGGATCTGATAACAGGACATGTCATACTTTCACTCATGGATGGCTTTTCAGGATACAATCAGATAAAGATTGCACCG
The DNA here is from genome assembly GCF_030272615.1 of Cryptomeria japonica. Classification (NCBI taxonomy): domain Eukaryota; kingdom Viridiplantae; phylum Streptophyta; class Pinopsida; order Cupressales; family Cupressaceae; genus Cryptomeria; species Cryptomeria japonica. Next base: position 210,662,806 of record NC_081407.1, read on the forward strand.
GAAGATCAACATAAGATAGCCTTCACCTATCCATGGGGCACATATTGCTTGAATGTAATGCCTTTTGGTCTAAAGAATGAAGGAGCGACCTATCAAAGAGCAATGACCACCATCTTCCATGACATGATGCATACTATGATGGAAGATTGTGTGGATGACTTACTAGCAAAATCACTCACCAGAGAATGACATCTCCACATCTTAGATAAAATCGTTGATAGACTAGAACAATACCATGTTTGACTTAACCCAAAGAAATGTGTCTTTGGAGTAACCTCCAGGAAGCTTCTAGGATACATTGTCTCAAGCAAAGGTATTGAGGTCGACCCAGCAAAGGTAAAAGCAATCATGGACATGCCACCACAAAAGAATATCAGTCAGCTCAGGACATTACAAGGGCGACTTCAATCCATCCAAAGATTCATTGCACAATTGGCTGATAAGTGTCACCCATTCACACACCTGCTACATAAGAACATCCACTTTCAGTGGGATGCCCGATGCCAACAAGCATTTTAGATGCTTAAAGACTATCTCATGAATCCACCATTGTTGATGCCACCAGATCCAAATAGACCGTTGTTACTCTATATCTCAGCAACAAGTACAGCATTGGGTGTACTACTGGCACAACATAATGCAGAAGGAAAAGAGTGTGCTATTTACTACATCTCTCGCATGCTAGTGGGCTATGAACTCAATTACACACCTATTGAGCGAGCTTGCTTAGCAGTAATCTTAGCAGCCACTAAACTGAGGCACTATCTGTTAACACATAAGGTACAACTCATTGCAAAGATCGATCCACTCAAGTATTTACTCAGCAAAGTAGCATTGACAGGTCGCTTGGCCAAATGGGTAATGATTCTAAGTGAATTTGACATCGAGTATGTAGATTGTAAAGCTATCAAAGGTCAAGTTATTGTAGATCAGTTGGCCGATGCACCCCTCGTAGGCGATCATCCTCTCATTTCCAATTTTCCAGATGAAGAGATATTCATGATCACAACAACACAATCATGGAAACTATACTTTGATGGTTTGTACACTAGGCATGGCTCGGGGGCAGGCATTCTGTTTATCACACCTCAAGGTGACAGCATCCTGAAGTCTTACAGGCTCACATTTCCATGCACTAACAACATAGCAGAGTATGAGGCCTTGATCACGGGACTCAGGTTAGCCGTACAATGAAAATTACAAGAACTACAAGTATATGGTGACTCCCAACTGGTCATTTGACAAGCAACATATGAATATTAGACCAAGGATGATAAACTCATGCCATATAAGCAAATGGTGGACAGTCTAAAGACATCATTTACTACTATCACTTTTGAGCAGATACCAAGAGATCAGAATTGAGCTGCTGATGCTATGGCTACCATCGCATCTCTCCTAGATCTTCCACATAATTCAACATGCTAGGAGTTCTTGGTAGAACAGCTTTGGATTCCACTTATGATATCCCCGAATCCAAAATGATATGTCACCTTGTCGGTTCTGAATCCCCATGGTACAGTGAATTCTACACCTATCTCCGCAATCACACCCTTCCTCCCAACCAATCAAATAACCAATGTAAAACCTTCATTCGCCAAACTGCTCGATATACCATTATTGCCAAAACCCTATACCGACGCGGTCTTGATGGTACTCTCCTTTGATGTCTGGAACAAGGTGAGATAACAAAGGCTTTGGAAGAAGACCATGAAGGAATTTGCAGGACTCACTCAAGTGGCCCGTCACTAGCTAAGAAACTCTTGCGCAATGGATACTATTGGCCATCTATGGAAAAGGACTCCTACTACTTTGTTAGAAAGTGCAAGAAATGCCAAGTTCATGGAGACTTGATACACGCACTAGCATAGGAATTGCAACCAATCACAACACCATGGCCATTTTGTCAATGGGGACTTGACCTTGTGGGTAAGATTCATCCATCTTCATCTAGTGGCCATAAATTCATTATTACTGCCATTGAATATTTCATAAAGTGGATCGAAGTTGTTCCACTTACCCAAGTCACCGGCCAGAAGATCGCCTCATTCATCCTCAACTACATCATCTGCCGGTGTGGTGTGCCCATGTCCATCATCACAGATAACGGTCTTCCTTTCAAAAATCAGGATGTCCGTGAAATTTGTGAGAAATTTCATATCCAACACCGCTTTTCCACTCCCTATTACCCACAAGGCAATGGTCAAGCCAAAGCATCCAATAAAAACATATTAAGAATCCTCAAGAAGATAGTCAATGATGTCAGCCGTGATTGACATGTTCAACTAAATCCAACGCTATGGGCATATCGAACTAGCATTCGAACCCCTACAGGTGCCACTCCTTATTCATTGGTCTATGGTGCAGAAGCTATCTTGCCTATTGAGGTCGAAATACCATCATTACGGGTTTCCTTGCACAATCTCATCAATGATGAAGCATACAAATTATCCTGTCTTTAGGACTTAGAGTTACTTGATGAGAAGCGACAAGCTGCATACAATCATCTGAAAGCCTATCAGCAGCGCATGAGTAGAAGCTACAATCACCGAGTTAGATCTCATATATTTGAGGTAGGTGATCTTGTTCTATGAGAGAATCCTCACAACCAACCAAATAGAGAACATCAGGGCAAGTTTGAATCAAACTGGTTGGGCCCATATGTTGTCACTGCTATATTCGGGTCCGGGGCATATCAGTTGGCTACATCAGAAGGAGAACCTCTCGTAGATCCAATCAACAACATGCACCTCAAACGGTTGTATACCTAAAGCTGTACAGAGCATTAGGCTCCCTTGCATACTAGAAAATACCAAAAACATTCAGAAAAATTTCCTGAAGAAATACAAAAACATTCAAAAAGTAAAGAAAAATCATGCATCCAAACAGTGAACAACCACTCTGGTGGCACCTTGGGTAAGTGCGATGGTGAAAACCTGGCAAATAGGCGCCACTCGTAAAGACAATGGCTCTAGTATCTTTTAGACTCATTGTGATCACATTCATACATACACACATCCATCCATCCAAACCATGGCTTGTTATTTGATCTGCAATAAAGAGATAGTACTTCATGCATCTTGCAACCCACTTTTTCATAGTCATGTCTAAACTTGGGGGCAATACCTCTCAAATCTAATTGATGGAAGTGGATTCTACATTACTGGTGACTCACAAAATCCAAAAAACATTCAAAAATGTTCCACAAAATCCAAAAACATTAAAAAATGTCTCACAAAATCCAAAAACATTCAAAATTGTTCCATAAAATCCCAAAAACAACAGAAAAAACCATCAAAAATCAAACAAAAACATGGCCACACCTTGTACATACTCATCTGCCCAGATACAAAACAAACATTGACATAATACTCACATGATGACCATTTACCAATCAAACCACACAATCAACATCAACAAATCAGAAATTGTCTTTCAAACAAGGATGCATCCTTCCTTACCAAAACACAGACAAAAGTGACGTTTTCTTTGACAAGAAAATTATGTTAAGCTATCAAATACTTGGTTGATTTGTGAGTACAATCATTCATTTATCTATATCGGGATCTTATTAGCCTTATTTTGTATCATCTGCACATTATTTCTGATGAAGTTCTAGGGCATGTACTAATGGTGTTTACGTGGGAAGTTATCCAAGCTACATGATCTTATGCCAAATGTAGTCATAGATCATTACGGCTTGCTGACTACAGTGTATACCTCAACCATATGAGCATGAACCATTACCAAGGATCCTTATTCTTTATTCTTTATGTATATATACTATTTGTTTGTAGGAACATTGCTCTTCCTTTGGTTCCTTCCCCCTCATCCAATTTGGATAAAGGTTTTTATCTCTTAGTATGGTATGCACTTGTCTCAGGATATGATTAGCATAAGATCAAGGAGGATGATCCAAGTCATGCATGAATGGAGATAATCCTTGTCTGTTCTGCAAGCAATACTCTGGTCTACTTGACCCTTATATCAAGTCGTTTGTATTAACTTGCTATATAAAATCCATGTAAGGAATACTCAGGTCATCTTGAATCATTATGTCAAGATGCTTGTATTCTCTTCCAACATTTTAAAGCTCAATGATGAAAATAGAGCACTATGGATCATCATTTCATCTCATCTATTTATATCTTGCATTCCGTTGCATATCACCCATCCATTCATTCATTCATATGTAGGCTTTATATGCAAAAGTGACCATTAAAGCTAGCCTTGGATACAATCACGACCGAGTACTCTGATACATCATCAATGCATCATGCAAAGTCTTAAAAACCTTGCATTCCTCATGGTCATATCATCATCGCATTTAGTTGCATCTTGTATTAAGTACGTTCATGACATTTTTAAACTTAACATTGCATATAGTTCATTTTTGACATCAATTTTCATTAATCATTTGCATCATTGCATCAATCATAAATAATTAGATTCATTTGTAGGATCAAATTGTCTTTGATTATTTTAAAAAACATTTTCATCCATCATCATTTCATTATCCTTTATCATTTATCATTGCATACATTCATTTATAGTTAAAAGGTGCATTCATTCATCCATTATTAAGTATCTTATTATTCTCATTTTAGGATTCATTCACATTGCATTCATTATCCTCTTTTTAATTGCATTAAGGTGCAGTTATTAAAAACCATAAGTTATAGTATCATCACATTATCATTCTTACTTAGATCATATTTTAGTGTTTAGAATCATAAATCCATTTGTTTCCAAACATTGGTTCATACCATTTTTTATATATCCATTTTACATATGCATTCGTTTAGGCATTATCACATAAACATTTGTACTTTACATTTTGTTTATCCATAGTACATTCATCTAAAAACATCTAGATGCATATCCATACATAAACATCATTCATTCAACCATTGCATTAACATCATCGCATAAATCATCTCATCATTATATTACAATAGGAAACACCAACATCCTGTTCATAAATCATCATAAGCATACATCATCATCATAGCATTACATACATAAAGCATTACATCAAAAATCAAATAAATCATACATATGTAAACCTGCATTCATATGTCAGTATCCCACATCATAAATCATCATAAAAACATGCATATAAGAAACATCTCGTCAAATGCATACATGTAGACATATCCATCTAAAGCAAATAACTCATCATCCTGCATAAACATCCAAACATATCAACTGCATATCATCACAATATGGGATCTCCTCATATATATCATCTCATATATCAGAGTACAATGAAGTCTACACAATCGGCTACCAAGAGCCATCCAAGATACAGTCCAAAGAATAAACAATGATACAATACACATGTAAAAATGCTCTCTCAAATGCCACTCTGGCCAAATGTTGTACCACCATCGCCACCTGCTCCCCCACTGGTGTCTACACCACCTGATCCATCTCTCCGTGGAGGCCTCATCGAACCACCACTCCCTCCTGCATCCCCTGATCTCTCCCTCTATAGAGGACCCATCACACCTCCATTGCTCTGCACCCTCTATGATCACTCTGATCTAGCCTGCCACATCTGAGAATAGCTAAGAGCTCATTGACTAACTGGCACCACCTCTCATATAAACCCCGCCAGTAGTCTATCTCTACTTGTGCTTGCTGCATCTCCTTCATCACCTCCCCCGTAGGCTCCTGTGCTCCTACTCCAATCCGGACTCTCTCCTGTAGCTTTGCCAATCTCTCCATTGCACTATCCCTCTCCTGCAGCACCACCACCAGCTCTGACTCCCATGCAAATAGCTGCACATCCCTAGCCACTACCTCCACCTCCAAATCCTCTATCCGAATCTGCAAATGTGCTATCATGTGATCCCGCAGATCTCCAGTGGCTCCCTCCCTAGTCTCCATAGCCACCTCACCTGTACCACCCTCTCCAGTAGCTCCCTCCCCTCTATCCATTGGGATCTCCCTCTCCATCCCCCTCCCACCCAGCCGAACTCCTCCCTGTATCAATAGTCCCTATGATATCTGTAGAGGCAGTCCACCTCTCCCTCTCCGCTGACTCTACATCTCCAACCCACCACCTCCTCCACCTCCTCCTCCTCCTCCACCACCTCCTCCTCCACCTCCTCTTCTTGCCCTCGGTCCTCGACCTCCTACCCTCCTCCGTCTCCGTCCCCTCTCATCCTCAAAATCTGGGATCGGCTCTGCTGGATTCGATATCTGTAAGATCAGGTGCGCTGCTCAGTACTGCATGTACTCATCTGACACTCCTGCATCCACGATCCTTGGTCATATATCCCACGGTCTCGCCTATAGTGTCCAGAACTCTGCTAGTGCCTGATCATATGGTAGCACTAGCCCCCATGCATACCTCTCCCGAATCACCCGTGCATACTCCCCTGATCCACTAGGTAGTCTCTGCTACCGTCCAAACTGTCTCAGCACTCTCCCGGGCACCTGTCTCTCCACATGGTATGAGGTCCTCCCAATAAGGAATTGAGTCATAAAAACATAGGGCAGTGCCTCTGCATCATCATCCCATGGCTCACACTCCAGGTATGGTCACCATATGACTGCATCCAGATCGTCCAATGCCCGCCGCCACCACTCTAACTTCCCCAGGTGGGGCTGACTCATCATGCCGCTATACATGAACATATACGGCTAATATACTGCACAAAATCTCAGACTCACTGGTCGCGTCACTAGTAGGTGCTCCCAAGCCCAAATATGTAGAAGTGTCACACCCACGGCTAAAGAACCCCTCCCCTGGTAAACCACCTCATGGAGCTCCTGGTATAAGTGCGCCAGCACACACGGCCCCCACGCAAATCGGGTCCCCTCGGTAACCATCATCTCGATCACCTGCCCCCACCCCACAGCCAAACCATGTGATCGTCTGTCTGGACAAAGAAGTCCTCCCACGATACCTGATAACACTGCTGGTAGAGGCTCATATAACGCCGCTATCTCCTCCTAGGAAATAGAGCCATCATCAATAAACATGTCCTCATCAAAAATCCCTTGAACTGCAAGGGTCCCCCAGGATCTGTCATATGTGACCAGCTCCCCCTGAATCAGAATCCATAGGATGCGCCACACATCCTCTAGGGTCACTGTCATCTCCCCCTGTGTCAGATGGAAGGTGCACGTCTCACTGTGCCAGTGCTCTGCTAATATTGTGATCAATCCATGATTCATACAAATCACGGGCATGTGCATCACCTCATACAATTTGGTTGCGGCAATGTAATCTCTCTTTGCCTCTATCAATCGATCCTGCAACCCCTGTGTCACAGGATGTCACTCGCGTAACTACAACACGCCTAACTCCTCCTACACATGGACATTCATCAATCACCATCAGTTGTTTTGTTTTCAAACTTTCTTAAGTTTAAACCTAGACTATCAACAGATACTTTTATCAAGTATCTTTGGGTCTCAATAGGTAAGCAATCATGGCCACCTAGACTTCAATGGGCATTTATCCTAACAAATGACCTAAGTCTCATAAGGCTACTATAGTTCAAAACAACTCCCACTTCATATCGCCATCCATCCATCATTCGCATCAGAAGATTTTCTTCATCCAAACTGGGGCATCTCTTTATCCTAACACAAAAGCACTATTTTACCAAACAACAATGCTAGTTTCTCAACAATAGTGCTACAACCTAAACAAAAGCATTCAATCAGCTATCCAATAGGGTTCAAACTACAAATGCGCTAAAACAACTACGCAGTAGTGCTCGTTAAGCTCAATAGCACTCAATCAAGCCCTCAATAGCACTTATTAATCAATAGCACCTAAACATGCATACAATAGCACTAAAACAAAACAAAAGTGCTCAAACAATGGGACAATAGCACCATTGCAACACAGTAGCACTAGTTCATGGAGCAAAAGTGCCAAAACCATAGTTCCAGCGCTCTTGCTCTGACTCAACTTGGACTCAGCTAAAAGTCTATCAAAAATGCGTAAAAATTCAAAATTCCAATTTACGTACCGCTGGTTCGTAGTCGTCTGGCCGCTGGAACCGTCGGACTCACTCAAATCTGTGCTCTGTAATCCGTATCGGCATCCTGACTATTGCTTGCTCCTCCAAAAGGTCACTTTCAGAGCTCTGGTTTTATACTGGTCGCGGTCACAAATGATCCTGTTTTCATCCCTTTCACCCCATTTATACCCTTCGCCGTCACCGTAACTTCCCCCCGTTCACCGTCGTGGTCCTCGTAAACTTCCCGAGCCCCCCATTTCTCCATTTTACCCCCATTTTCTTCTATTTTTCACTCGTATTGCTAACTCCTTTTCTTCTAATACCCTGCCAATTTTCATTCTTTTTCGAGAGATCACCCGATTTTTTGACATTTTTCGGCCCATCTCTCGAGGGGGCATACCACCCATTAAATTTACATTTTATGGGGCATTTTCTTCACACCAGTTTTTTTCTTTCTTTGAAATGACACGATAAACTGCACCGTCTCAAAGAGGGGCAAATGTAGTCACACAAATCTGCCTAGCTTAATTAAATAAATATTCGCTATTTATTTGATTAAAAATCCACTAGCCATCAATTAATTAAATTAATATTTAATTAATTCATCTCCAAACATTCTCCTATTAATTAAATAAATTATTCAATTTATTTTAATTAATTCATTAAACCAAATTCAAATCAATTAAATAAATAAAATCTATTTATTTAATTAAATCCCCCTATTCCTCTTTTAAATAAATTAAATAAAAACATTTATTTAAATCATTATCCCCCCCCACTTGCATTTTCCTACAAATGCAACTTGCACACATTTATTGAAATAAATGAATTTTTATTTTAAATAAAATCCTATTTTCCCTCACCCACCAAATCCACTTGCAAAATCTAATCCCCTTCTAGATTCTTCTAACCCCTTCCTAATTAGCCTAATCCATCCCCTTATTATTGTCACATTCCTAAGCAAAATGAAGTCACTTCTCAAAGACTTCAAAAAGTCTTTGAAAAGCATTTAATGTTTTGTGTGTTCAACAAATTAACCCCCAAAGTCTTCCAAGACCACTAATGGCTCTTACATGACCATTTATGGCTCTTACATAGCCATTTATGGTTATTTCAAACTTGTCTCCCCAAACATTTATTGTTTTGACCATATTCATCCTTTTCACATTTGCACAAGAGTTTATCCATTGGATAAAAGCTTTATTCTTTGAATAAAGAGTTTATTCATTCAACTAACCTTGACTTTAACTCCCAAGGTCATATCAAGCATTTAATGCTTATTCCCTCTCCTCTCAACCTATCTCACATTGACACTTGTCATCCTGGGATTGGGTTGAAAGCCCTCACATGGATTTGAAATCATTCAATCCTGACCCTTGTTGAGATTGTTCAATCTCAACCATCCATTGCTCCATTTTCCCTATAAATAGAGTCCATTTCTTCATAATCCAGATCCTGAAAACTTGTATGCATTTAACCTATAGGCATTTTAGAGAGCATTTAGCATAGCAAAACCCATGTATTGTCATTTTGGTTAAAATAAATCATTTTAGCATCAATAGCTTAATATTAGCTTCTTTATTTACATTTAGAGTAATATTTCAATCTCAATCCTCCATAAGCATCCATAGTGCAAAAAGCTGCTGAGAGCTACACTATTTTAGAACTCGGAGAGGAGAGGAACAAGAGAGAAGGAGCTAAGAGCATGTTAGGAGGTATTTGGAGATGCCTCATCATATTTGCTTGTTTAGTTAAATATGCTTTCATGTTTTTAGTATCTCTTTTGATATGCCTGTTTAGATTAGTTTTTGATTGACTAACACTAATGGTTTCTTGTGTGTGTGTTATTTATCTTAGACTAACCTTGTCTATTTCGCAGAGCATCAAAACTTAATAAAGATGGTAAGGTAATCAGGAACAAAGCAAGATTAGTTTGTAAAGGATATTCATAGAAAGAGGGAATTAATTATAATGAAACCTTTGCACCGGTAGCTAGAATTGAGGCAGTTAGATTATTTCTTACATTTGCAGCTCATAAGAACTATAAAGTATATCAGATGGATGTAAAGTGTGCATTTATGAATGCTGATCTTGAAGAGGAAGTTTATATTGAACAACCTAATGGATTTTCATTGACAAATGTTAAAAATATGGTATGCAGATTAAGGAAAGCTTTGTATGGATTAAAGCAAGCTCCTAGAGCTTGGTATGCTAGATTGGACAAATATCTTTTGAAGGTTGGTTACACTAAAGGTAATGCTGAGAGCAACTTATATTACAAAGTGATTAATGATGACATCTTGGTTATTGAAGTTTTTGTTGATGATATCATTTTTGGATGTGAAGATGGATTGTGTAAGGACTTTCCTAACAAGATGAGGGAAGAATTTGAAATGTCTATGATTGGGGAGATAAAATTATTTTTAGGATTGCAAATTTCACAAATTGATAAAGGTATATTCATATGTCAAACAAAATACTTGAAGGAACTACTGAAGAAATTTTATGGAAAACTCTAAACTGGTAAGTACTCCTATGACTACAACTGATAAATTGACATTGAAGGATGATTCAACTCCTATTAATCCAACAAGATACAAATCTATGATTGAAGGTTTACTATATTTGACACAAACAAACCTGATATAATGAATGTAGTATGTATTGTTTCAATATTTTAGAGTAATCCTAAAGAAAATCACAAATCAGCAGTAACAAGGATTTTTCGGTATCTACAAGGCACAACAAATCTTGGTTTATGGTACCCTAAAGATGAAAATTTTGATTTATGTGCATACATTGATGCAAATTGGGTAGGAGATGTAGATGACAGAAAGAGTACCACTGGCGATGCATTCTTTCGTGGTAGCAGATTGATTTCATGGATAAGCAAGAAGCAAAGTTGTACATCATTATCAACAACAGAATCAGAATATGTTGTAGCAACAACTAATTGTACTCAGGTATTATGGATTAAGAAAATGTTGAAAGACATAAAGGTAAAATGCAAAAAATTGATAATAATTTATTGTGATAATTTAGCAGCAATTGATATATTAAAGAATCTGGTATTTCACTCTAAAACTAAGCATGTTTCTATCAAATATAATTTTTTGAAAGAGAATGTTGAAGAAAAATAAGATTGGTTTATGTGAATACTAAAGAGTAGATTGTAGATATCTTTACAAAGCTTTTGCCTAAGGAAACTTTTGAATATCTCAGAGAGAAGTTTGAGGTAATACCCTCACTAGCAAAGACTTAGATGATTGAAGATTGACATCAAACTGACAAGAACTAATAGAAAAATCTTTTTCCAACTTTGATGGAGGAGAACTACTTCTCAGTGGGAGTAGTTGGTTGTATGCTCTGGTATTTATTGTTAACTGCTTTGGCATTTGATGTCAAAGGGGGAGAGATATCTATGAAAAAACATTATTCTTTGGGGGAGAGATTATTCATTGAGGGAGAGTTATATACTCTTTGTATTTTGGTTTTTATTTCTGGTATTGATCTATTTTGGAGTTTGTTGGTTTTTGGTTTTTAGCATTCTATTTTGGCATTTAGATGTTTTTCCATCTAGTGTTGCCATCAATGCCAAAGGGGGAGATTGTTGGTATTATGGATGTGTTGCATTGGTTTTGTCATTGATATCAACACTTATCCTTCTGGAGATCTACATTGTTGATTTGGCACTGTGGTTATATTGGTTTACCATTGAACCGACACATTATGTTCACTAGCAAGGTCAGTTACTTATGCACAGTCACCTGTATATGCTCACCGACAAGTTATATGGTTCACCGGCATAGATGATGATTTGTTATCATCAAGAGACCACTTGATTATTGTTGGTATTTTGGTATGGTTTTATCATTGATGTCAACACCTACTAAACACTTATCAACTCTGGCACTTTGGAGAATTAGCAACATTCACCAACAAGCAAGTGACTCATGCATAGTCATTGGTATCTGGTACACTGGCAAGATATAATGATCACCGACACTTGGAATGATATGAAAAATACTTTATTATGTCAAAGTCATCATTTGGACATCTTGTCTTGGAGAATTGGTTATTGGTATATTAATATTTTCATATTTGATGTTACCGGCAAATAGGTCCAGGTTACACGAGCAGGTTTATCTTTTCTAGATCAGCATGGAATGCTATGGAGATGACTTATTATTGTTGTAAATGCATTAAGCTGACATATTGAATCAGTTATTAATTGATATGTAAATTAATTTTATTTTAATATCTTGTAGAGTCGACCTACTAAAATTGGTCTTAGGTTATGGTATAAATGTAAGATCAAGTGTGGAATGCAAAAAAAGATTGTGTGAAGGTATATGCAAGAATAAGTAGAGCTATACATGCAGACATCATTTGAAGATTGAAGGAGGGTTTTGTGAAGACAATCTGAACTACACCGGTACTGAATCCAACATATGAAGATGCTAATTTTAGTAGTACATTCTTATTGGATTTAACCATCCAATTCTAGTCAGTGTGACTCCCATTTTGTGATTGAGCAATGAGCTCTAGGCGCTTGGCCTTTCTACATGTGCAGACTCCATTTATGTACATTTACTATCTGTAGTAGTATCATCTAATTGTGGGTAAGGTTTTCTACCGTGGTTTTTCCCTGTACAAGGTTTTGACATACAAATATTGGTGCTACGTGTTGTGGATGACTTTTTCTTTATGTTTCATGCACTAATCCTTATTGGCATAGCAATTAACTATTAAAATTGTCTACTGACATATTGAACTGGTTTACCGGTATTAAGTATTAAGTTGGTTAAGTTGTTTTTGGTTTGAATTTATTTAACAACCAATTCACCCCCCCCCCTCTCAGTTGTCTTCGGGACCTAACAATTGGTATCATAGCCTAGTCCTCTTTTGTAGAAGTTTAATAGCTTGAGGAGATCCATTGTCTACTAACTATTTTTGGAAGGATAGTCCTAAACTTGATGGAACCAACTATGGCATATGGAAAATTAGAATGGAGACACATCTTAATTGCATTGGAAAGGACATCTCAGATGTTACAAAGAATGGTTATACTACTCCTACTCAGAGTCAACCCAATCCACCCAACTTGACTAAAGATGAGGAAAATGATTGCAAAGCAAGAGAAGCACTTTTGAGTGCATTATCTGATCAACAAATCATGGGACTATTAGATAAGTCTACTGCTAAAGCTATTTGGGATCATTTGGAAACACTGAATGAAGGAGATTCCACAGTCAAAATTGCAAAACATGAAAGCTTCTGGGTCAAGTATGAACATCTGAAAATGGAAGAAGATGAAAGGATTTTTGCTTTTATGGAAAGAGTAAATGAGATTGTTTTGGGTATTAAATGTTGTGGAGGAACTTTAAGTGAGGATGAAATTATTTCAAAAGTTTTAAGAGGATTACCACTGGCATATAAAATGAAAGTCATTACTATAAATGAGTTAAGAACAATGCCTAATACATCAGTAACTAGGGATACATTGATTGGGAAACTATCAACTTTTGAAATTGAAGAATTTGGCCCTGTTGCTACTACATAGATAGATTTGGCCTTTAAAGTGTCAACATCATCTGCTCCATCATTTGACAAATCTGATTGGAAAGCCTTTTATGCAAGAGAACTCGAAGAAAGCAGAAAAGAAAATGAATAACTTGAAGCACTATTTGCAAGGACAATGGTAAAGGTCCAGTTGGAAGTAAGTATGAAGGTAAAGCACCCTTTAAATGTTTCAACTGCAATAAGATTAGTCATATGGCTTCAAGATGCCTTGATAGACATGCTAGACTAAGAGAAGAAGCTAAAGAACATACAAGCCTAACCTTGAATATCAGAGATATAGATTTAAGAGGAATAAAGACAAATCTTGTTACATTGCTAATGAACGTGTGACTGATGATTTTGATGAGGATCTGACAGACAATGGATGGTTTTTTGTTGCTATAATAGAAGATCAACCGACACCTACTACTCAATCGGTAGAATAGGCCTTGGTAGCTAAAGTTGAAGTAAAGGATGAATGGATCATTGATTCAGGATGCTCACATCATATGATAGGAGACAAAGGTAAATTCTTGAACTTTCAAGAATACGATGGAGGCTTAGTGAGATTTGGAGATGACAAAGCTTGTTTGATCAAAGGTAAGGGTACAATATCTCTTGATGGTAAGCATAACACTGGCAATGTTTTCTATGTTGAAGGATTAAAGCATAATCTTTTGAGTGTTGGACAATTAGTTGAGAAAGGATTTCAGTTACAATTCAAAAATGGAAAATGCAAAATCATGAATAGAACTAGTTTGGAAATTGCAACCGGTAATCAGACTAGAGGTAATATCTTTCATTTGAATAACAATGAAAAGACATGCTTAATTGCACATATTGATGAAAGTTGGTTATGGCATAAGAGACTCTATCATGTAAACTTTGATTGCATGGTGAAAATCAGTACTATTTAGGCAGTTAGAGATTTACCTAAAATTGTCAAACCTCACAATATGGTATGTAAGGAATGTCAATTTGGAAAACAAGTTAGAGCTAGTTTCAAAAGTATTCCAGAAAAATCCAATAATGCTCTTGATTTGATTCACACTAATTTATGTGGTCCAGCTAGAACTAAAAGCTTCCAAGGTGATAGATATTTCATGCTAATCATTGATGACTATTCTAGAATGTGTTGGGTTACTTTTCTCAGAGAAAAATCAGAAGTACATGGAAAGTTCAAATTGTTCAAAGGAATGGTAGAAAATGAAACCGATAAGAAAATCAAATGTCTAAGATTAGATCAAGGAGGAGAATTTAAATCTAAGCAATTTAATACAATCTATGAAGTAAATGGAATCAGAAGACAGCTATCAGCACCTCAGACACCACAACAGAATGGAGTTCTTGAAAGGAAAAACAAAACTATCTTGGATGCAACAAGAAGTATGTTATTAGAAGCAAACCTACCACATGTATATTGGAGAGAGGCAGTTAGTACAATGGTCTATACATTCAACAAAGTTCACATCAAAGGTGAAACCGGTAAGACCCCTCATGAACTATGGTTTGGTATTACTCCCACTCTTAAATATTTCAGAATTTTTGGAAGTAAATATTATATCAGAAGAGATGAGTATATTGGAAAATTTGATCCTAGAAGTGATGAAGGAATATTTCTTGGTTATTCATCTAAAAGCAAGGCATATAGATGTTTTAACAAAAGATTGCAGAAAATTGTTGAAAGTACAAATGTAAAGATTGATGAACAATTCAGAGGAACTTCAAGGTATATAGACTCTAAACTAGCAACAAAAATTTTGACAAATGAACCTACATTGAGTCCATCAGTATAGAATGAAGATTCAGTTACCCCGGTGTCATCTAAGGATTCCATAGTAACTGAGGAACAACAACAAACAAAGACACCATGGTATGTAAGATTGAATCATTCTGAAGATCAGATAATTGGAAACAAGTTTAAAAGAGTTATGACAAGAGGAAGATTGACAAATGAAGAGGTATGTCTAATTTCTCAAATTGAACCATCATCAGTTAATGAGGCATGTGAAGAGAAATTTTGGATTAAAGCTATGGAAGAAGAATTAGAACAAATTGAGAAAAATAACACTTGGACATTAGTTCCCCGGCCTAAAGATAAAAATGTAATTGGAACCAAATGGGTATTCAAAAACAAACTTAGTGAAGATGGTAAGGTTATTAGAAATAAAGAAAGACTAGTGTGTAAGGGATATTCTTAGAAAGAAGGAATTGATTACAATGTAACCTTTGCACCGGTAGCTAGAATTGAGGCAGTCAGATTATTTTAGGCTTTTGCAGCACATAAGAACTACAAAGTATATCAAATGGATATAAAATGTGCATTTTTGAATGGAGATCTTGAAAAAGAAGTTTACATCAAACAACCCGATGGATTTTCTTTGACAGATAACAAAGATATGGTTTGCAGGTTAAGAAAAGCTTTGTATGGATTGAAGCAAGCTCCAAGAGCTTGGTATGCAAGATTGGATAAGTATCTTTTGAAGATTGGGTTTTCTAAATGTAATGTAGACAACAATTTACACTATAAAGTGACTAATTATGACATCTTGGTTATAGAAGTATTTGTTGATGATATAATCTTTGGAGGAGAAGATGGATTATGTAAAGAATTTTCTATTAAAATGCAGCAAGAATTTGAAATGTCTATGATTGGAGAAATAAAATTCTTTTTAGGATTGTATATTTCATAGACTGATAAAGGTATATTCTTGAGTCAATCCAAGTACTTAAAAGAGTTACTAAAGAAATTTGGGATGGAGAACTCTAAACCAGTAAGCACACCTATGACCATAAATGACAAATTATCACTAAGGGATGAATCTACACCTGTTAATCCAGCTAGACACAAATATATGATAGGAGGTTTACTGTATTTGACACAAACCAGACCTGATATTCTGAATGCAATATGTATTGTTTCAAGATTTCAAAGTAATCCTAGAGAAAATCATGAATCAGCAGTAAAAAGGATTTTCTGGTACTTACAAGGTACTATAAATCTTGGATTATGGTATCCTAGAGATGAAAACTTTGAATTATGTGCATACATAGATGCAAATTGGGTAGGAGATGTGGATGATAGAAAAAGCACCACCGAGGGAGCATATTTTCTTGGAAATAGACTAGTTCCTTGGTTGAGTAAAAAACAAAGTTGTACATCTTTATCAACAACAGAATTAGAATATGTTGCAACAACAACTAACTGTACATAGGTACTATGGCTCAAGCAAATATTGAAAGACATAAAGGTAAAATGAAAGGAAACTATTACTATCTATTGTGATAACACTGCAGTAATTGATATATCTAAGAATCTGGTATTACATTCCAAAACGAAACATGTTTCTATCAAACTGAATTTTCTAAGGGAAAATGTTGAAGCAAAGGAAATAAAACTGGATTATGTGAATACTAAAGAGTAGATTGTAGATATCTTTACTAAACCTTTGCCTAAGTAGACTTTTGAATATCTCAGAGATCAGCTTAGGGTCATACCCCCACCAGTAGAGACTTAGGAAGTTGATGATTGTCATCAACTGACAAGAATTAACAGAGAAATCTTTTATTCCGGCTTTGATGGGAAGCTACTTCTCAGGGGGAGTAGTTGGTATACTAAATTGATTGGTATTTTGTATATGAACTTGGCTTGGTAAGAACTTTGGCATTTGATGTCAAAGGGGGAGAGATTGGTATGGAAAAACATAAGGAAAACACATGTTTCTCCTAGGGGGAGAGATTGTTGTTTGGGAGAGATTATTATTCTTTGTATCTATATTTTGATTTCTAGTTATGATCTCTATTTGGAGATTGTTGGTTTTTGGTATTTGGCATTTCTATTATGGCACTTTGATGGTTTTTTCATCTTGTGTTGCCATCAATGCCAAAGGGGGAGATTGTTGGTATTTTGGTATGGTTTTGTCATTGATGTCAACACCTACTAAACACTTATAAACTCTGGCACTTTGGAGAAGCAGCAACATTCACCGGCAAGCAAGTGACTCATGCACAGTCACCGGTATCTGGTACACCGGCAAGATATAATGATCACTGACACTTGGAATGATATGGAAAACACTTTGTTATGTCAAAGACATCATTTGGACATCTTGTCTTGGAGAATTGGTTAGTGGTATATTCATATTTGCATATTTGTTGTTATCGACAAATAGGTCCAGGTTACACCGACAGGTTTATCTTTTCCAGATCAGCATGGCACGCTATGGAGATGACTTATTATTGTTGTAAATGCATTAAGCTAACATATTGAATTGATTATTGCATTGGGTATTAATTAATATGTAAATTAATTTTATTTTAATATCTTGTAGAGCCGACCTACTAAAACTAGTCTTAGGTTATGGTATAAATGTAAGATCTTATTTGTAAGATCAAGTGTGGAATGCAAAAAAGGATTGTGTGAAGGTATATCTGAGAATAAGTAGAGCTATACACGTAGACATCATTTGAAGATTGAAGGAAGGTTTTTGTGAAGACAATCAGAATTACACTGGTATTGAATCTAGCATATGAAGATGCTAATTTTAGTAGTACATTCTTATTGGATTTAACCATCCAATTGTAGTCAGTGTGACTCCCATTTTGTGATTGAGCAGTGACCTCTAGGCGCTTGGCCTTTCTGCATGTGCAGACCCCATTTATGTACACTTACTATCTACAGTAGTATCATCTGATTGTGGGTAAGGTTTCCCAACGTGGTTTTTCCCCTTATAGGGTTTCCACGTATAAATATTGGTGTTATGTGTTGTGGATGACTTTGTCTTTATGTTTCATGCACTAATCCTTACCAGTATAGCAATTAACTATTAAAACTGTCTACTAGCATATTGAACTGGTTTATCGGTATTAAGCATTAAGTTGGTTAAGTTGTTTTTGGTTTGAATTTATTTGACAACTGATTCACCCCCCCTCTCAGTTGTCTCCGCAACCTAACAATTATGTCGAAGACATGGTTTGGATACTTGGTTTTGGTACTTTTGTTATTGGTATAATCGGGTTGACATATTTTTTGTTACCGACAGATTGGTCTAGGTTATGGACCGATATGTGTTATCTATTCCAGATCAGCACGACAAATTATGGAGATGATTTATTGTTTCGATATTGTTGTAAATGTATTGAGCCGACATTTTGTATCACATCAAGACTTATTTGTAATTTATTTAATTGTAATATTCTTAGTGAGCCGACCTACACATTTGGTCTTAGGTTTTGTATATATGTAAGATCTCATTTGTGAGATGAAGTGTGGAATTGTAGAATTGTGGTATGATCATGGTATGTGTGAATATTAAAGATCATATGAGCAGATCATAGAAAAAATCAAGAAGACATCATTTGAAGGTTCAAGGAAGGTTTGAAGGTGTTTATCAGAGCTTAAACTGGTACTGAATCCAACATTGGAGATGCTATTTTGAGCAGTACATTATTCTAGGATTTAACCATCCTACTGTAGTCATTGTGACTCCCATTTGAGAAATGTGCTCTAGGTAGTTGGCCTTTCTACATGTGCAGACCCCATTTGTATACACATACTATCTATAGTAGTATCATCTGATTGTGGGTAAGGTTTCCTACTGTGGTTTTTCCCCTTACAGATTTTCCACATCAAAACTATCTATGTTATGTGTTGTGGATGTTGTTTCTCTTTCTGTTTCATGCATTAAGTTTCACCGGTATTGATATTAACTGCTAATCTGTTAACCGACATTAAGTTTGGTTTACCAGTATTAAGTTGAATTAAGTTACAATTGGGTCGAAATTCATTGACAACTGATTCACCCCCCCCCCCCTCTCAGTTGTCCTTTCAATTCCTAATAGACGTGTCACAACCCATGTGAGAAATTAAAATACTATTTTGGCATGATTAAGGATGGAATTTCTTGATAAATAGTGAAGAGCATAGAAGAATGTTTTAAGGGTTTGACTGCTTATCAGATCGATGTGCGGTGTCATGTTATGATTATTCAATGGTTGAAATTGTCTTGATATTTGTTGTAATAATCTGTATGATGATTTGTAATGATCTGTGATGATTTATGATGTAAATTAATTTGAATCTTCATGTATCTAGTGTTTTGTAATTGACAAAGATGTAAAGTATATTTAGGTCAGTTTTGATGAAGTTTATTGTGTCAATAATCTAAGAAAGGAGTGTGTAGCTGAACCAAAGGTGTGTGTCTGCAAGAGTGAAGCAGATTGGAGCTGAAGTGGATTTGAACAAGAAAGTAGGAAGTGATATTTCCAAATCATTCATCTGTACTTCCCTAACAATTGTAACAGGTTCAAAATCCCTTAACTGGGTAAGTCCTAATAGGCCTTGTTCATGTAAATCCTTTAATTGGGTAGCTCAACAACTTGAGTTTAAATCCTCCTACAAGGTTGCTTCTGACAAGGCAAAGCTCCTAACAAAGATCATATTGTAAATCCATTATCTGGGTGACTCCTAATAGGGTCTGCTCCTAACCGGACATCATTCTAAGCTCCTAACTAGGCTAGGCTCCTAATAAGACACATTCCAAAAGAGTGCATTATCTTGTGGGTACCAATTCCCACCATGGTTTTTCCCATTTGGGTTTCCATGTGAAAATCCTAGTGTTCATCTGGTGATTGATTTTTGTCTATGCTAAGTTGGTATCTTTCTATTGCATGCATGATATGTAACACTTAAATGAGCAGTTTGGTAAATCTGATTAGTAGATTGATTTTAGTGGCTACTAGTACTAGTTATGATCTGTTTTGGTGAAGTATTTATCAGTTTGGTTTAAGATTTTAGTTTGTTGTTAATATTGATTCACCCTCTCTCAGTATTAACCAGATCCTCTAAATAACAGTGTTAAGGTGTATAGACTTAAGGATCTAACAACACATGAGCTATTCATTTCAAAGAGTGTTCACTTTGATGAAATCTCACCTAGCTTGGCCTCTAATCCTTCTCATCCTTCCTCCATAGTGGAACTTGATGATAGTGATGGATGATTCTAACTCAACTCTAACTTACAAGATCAAACCTTTGTAGGGTTAACTTGAAGTTGAGGATACTCATCCTTCATCCCCTACTAAGCCTCATTGGGTTTTATAGATTCTTGAGTCAGTAGGTACTCTTGTTGGGGACCCTTCAAACACTCAAATGAATTAGTCACAAAATTAGCACCTTCCATAGGTTTACATTGTTATTTCTTTTGATCCATGGTCCTTTAACAAAAAATCAAGAGTTCTTGAGTGGGATTTAGAAATGGAGGAAGAGTATAGTTCCTTGATGAGAAACCACCCATGGGATTTAGTTCCTCTTCCTAAGAGGATAAATATGGTTATGTAAGTGGATCTATCAAACTGAGTATGCAATGGATGAAACTATGCACAACTTCAAAGCATGGCTCGTGGGAAAAGGTTTCTCTAAGGTTCCTAGTATTGATTACACTATTGGTGTTTCCAACTAATGGTTCCAAATCCTTTATGACAAGCCAACCTCAATGTTCAAGAGTTTGGATCAATGGACCAATTGATAGAATTTTAACCAGGGATAAGGAGCTAGTTAATTTTTCTACACTTTAGGCTCTAGTGGACCTAGGTGGATGTCCCTTTGACAACACTCTTATAATCTTAATCCTTTTTAGTACTATAACAAATATACTCTCAACACATAAAGTAAATTAGAAAAATCCTTGAATTTACTAGATATGGTTTTTATCCTTACCATATATATTCTAAGTCATTGTGAGAGTTGATTTATCCTACTACTTAAAACTTAAGTTCATAAAACAAAAACTGAATATAAAGATTAATAATTTTTCTTGATTTCGAGTACCATGGCTTAGTAATACAATCCTATGACCAGTGTCTATCCATTAGGCTAGATGAATGATTATTACAATATCAGATATGCAAGCTCTGCAACATCCTCTATCTTATAAAACTAACATCTGATATTAGTCATAACATGAGTAGATTTTCCTACTTGTTAGTCGACAATATTTGTCTCTAGGAAATCTCTTTTAATGAATAAAGAAATTTAATCTCCTACTTTAGAAGAAACTCATACTCATACAACTTCAACAACATAGGGCATACGTAAAATAAAAAATCCTTGATCTATTGATTTTGAACAAGATTTTAGGAGCACAAATGAAGAGAATAACTTGGAAATAATTAAAATTAATTTCAAGATGCTTTTATAATTGCAAAGTAATTTCACATATCCATTTGCAAAGAGACTTCAAAATAGGACATGAAACTGATAATAGTACAATATTGCAAAACCTAGGCACTTTCTAAGTGTAAATTCACTCTTAGTGAAAAAGATTATACAATACTCGAATAATTATTCTAATTTGAACCTATAGACTCAACACAAGGCCTTGACTATCCTTTTATAGAAAAACAAGGATGCAACAAGCTTTAGGCCTTTTAGAATTTCATTAAGGTGTTAGGTGACAGCCTAATAGAATAAGACAAACATTCTCCTTCTTTTCTTTGTAGGTGGTAGCTATTGTAGATGATCTGGAATTCTTCTTTTCTCCACATGAGCTCTCTTATCAAGCTAGAGGATCAGATAATCCTACAAACCTATTAAATGCACATGGATAGAGAGAATCTTACCATATTTTTAAAAAAGATATGCATTAAAAAGAGAAGGTGAAAGTCAACATTCTCTTAGAATTTCATGAATGTTTACCTAATCAAAATTAATATTGTCTTTCATCTATACATGTTGAGAAAGAGATAAAAAACAAAATTCCAAAAAAGGTAGGAAATTCAAAAATGCAAAAACAGAGAGAAGAAAGAATCAAAAGGCTCCAAATTCATCTTGCTTGAAGCCTTGAAGTCTTTTGATGTGTTGTTGGTAGTCTTCATTGTCTAAAGGTTCTAGCCACCTGCATCTTTGCCATTGTACTATCAAACCTTCACAGTGCATCCATGTGAGGTTCCAACTTCTTCAGGATCTATCTCATCTACAAAGATGTCAACCAGTATTGGGTCCGATATAGTCCTAATTTCTATCTTTGAGTTTGAGTTTGACCTTAATTGCTGGATTTTGTTGCTGCTAGGATATGTTATTGTCATTGATGTCAACATATTCATGTGTTTTAGTATTACAGAGAGTGGATTTGTGATATTAGTTAATTCAATGTTGGTTTCATGATGATATGTGTTGATTTGATCAGGTTATTGATTTCAGTATGAGGATTGTTTTTTCAGTGCTTAGTGCTCCCGTTGTTGGCATTTGTGATGTTTGTGTTGTGATTGTCATTGATGGACACACACTTGTATTGAGAGATCCCCTTTATATGTATGAGCTAGAGCTCAACCGGTATTTGTTCCAACCAGTATGTTGTATTCTAGTCTTTAGACTAGTGGTGATTTTGTAGAATGTGTTTCCTCGGTTTGAAGCGGTATATAGACCTCATGCGGTTCGTAGATCTCAAGCAGTTCAAGGGAGCAAAGCAGCACAACACATTCTTACCAGTCTTTATTTTTGTCAAACCGGCAACTGGTATTTTGTATGAATTGGTAATACTCTGTGATGAGTTACCAACTGGCATTTTGTGATGAGTTACCAATCCACTGATTGTTTGACGATGCCGACACATTGACAGTGCTTTTGTGTCATGTTACTGAGTATGTCTAGCTTCATTGAACCTAGGAAATTGTAATGCAATCCTATTGGACCGACATGAAATTAGATTCCTTTAAAAGGACATCATGTCTAGGGTTTTAAGTTGCTGCTAAAAGGGTTAATGTCATGCTAGGGTTTAAGGTGGTTGTTGAGTTGTTGTAAGAACAATCTTATCTGTGAAGATCAAGTTGTAACTGAGAGAGAGAGAGAAGACTAAAGTAATGCTGGAATGCATTAAGTGTGAGCAATACTATATCTAACCAAGCAGTTTGTGCTATTAGATAGATCAAACACTTGTTGATTACTCACATCTTTGACAAGTCTGTAGCCCTTAACCAGGTAGGCCTCAAAGCCTTTGTAAATTCCTCTAACAAGGTGGTTCACTCCTGTGAATCTAAAATCCTCTAACAAGGTAGTCTTTAATCGGACTTATCTCCTAACAGAGAATGAGATTCCTAATAGGATCTGTTCTGGTGAAGAACATTGTAAGACCTTAACCAGTCTGGTTTCTATTCTACATATAGTGACCTGTGAGTTCCATCTCACCGTGGTTTTTCCTGGTTGGGTTTCCACATCAAATATATTGTGTTATGATTGTATTACTTTTGTGGGTGAATTCTTTATTCGCATTTTGGTTTGCATGTGTGGTAACTGGTCTGTCTGTTAGACTCTTTTACCCATTTATCTTTAAACTGTGTAATTGTTTTAGTGCAGTGATTTTTGGCATACTAATTCACCCCCCCTCTTAGTATCCATCACCTGTGTCTTGGTATTTGATTTATTGTATTATGGAATGATTATATCTTGAGTTGTGGATTGGGTGAGTGTTTGGAATGTTCAAGTGTTTCTTCAATTTAGATGGTTCATGATGGTTCATGATTTGGTGCTTTTGAGTATTGACATGTTGATCAATGAAGATTTGATAAAGTGGTGTTGGTGCAGCTATTGTAGATGGTTCAAACATTCTTGTTGGTGTTTCCTAATCATTTCTTATTTGTTTTGTGGGTTTGCATTGATTATTGTGCATGTTATTGAAGATCTTATGGGAACAGTGATATTCTTCACATTATCCAACATTTTTGGTGGTGTAGCATGTTGCAGATGATCTTGGTGAGATTTCTAGTGGTGTTGCATGCTTTGAGGATTTTTTTTGGGTCCATCCTATGTCATCATGGGATTGTATTGGTCCATTGGTTGATTTATGTATCATTTAATGTAATTTTTTAGTTAGGTTTTGAGGGTTGAGTCGACCTTGTAGTCAAGGTTGATGATTTGTATAAATAGGTGTCATGTTCATGTAATTTGGATATGGGTGTTGTGTTTATATTATTAGAGAGTGGTGTATGTGTGAACAAGTAAATTCATCTTTCAGTGATAAGTGTAGAGCAGAGAGTGTTGCAGGGCAGATAAATGTTCGTAACCAAAACTATAATTAGTCATTTGGAGATGCTATTCTTTCAGTTCATCTAATCTGGACTGTTGTCGGATCTTTGTAAGGTAGTGAGCCTTCCTCAGGGTTGTGTCCCTTCTTTCTTTTTAGTAGTGAGATATAGGCAGTATGCTTGAATGCATGTGCATTCCCCAATGTAATATTTTCATATACTAGTGCAAAGTAACATCTTATTGTGGGTAGGTTTTGTGATGTGGGAAAAATGGTGAATGATGAGATCAAGAGAAAAACTACCCTTTCCCTCAAGGAGAGATGAGAGTTTCACAATTGATTACCCTTCAAACACTTTTCACCAAATTACATTCGGAAGAGGAGAGGAGGATTTACTAGATTCAATCTCCCCACAAAAAGATGATAGATTGAATTTTGAATGTAATGGGAAAGATAAATAGATCCTCTCTTCCATTTGAAATGGAAAGGAATTGATTGAATTATGTAGTGCAAAAGTGACAAAGAACTTATTATAACTTAAGATCAAAATATGGGATGAAGCTGTGCACCTAGATCTAGTAGTAATATGTCGAGATGAAATCGCCCTATGAATTTGAGGAAAAGTTGCCTGGACCATGGTGGGAATGTACATTGTCCTCTGAAATTTCTGCAAAATGAAAAGGGTTTTTCCGCCTCTGCAAATGGAGCTTGAATCCGAAAGTATAGTTGTGCACCTACAACCTACACACAAAAAAGAGAGGAAAATGGGTTGGGATTGGGGGTTTGCCTTTAGGTCAAACCCTAGTTTTGGAATTAACCAAGTAATGAAAGAAAGTACTTACAAGTAGATGTAAATGAAAGACTGAATTTTAAATCACCTCAAGGGAGGTTGTGGTAGAAATGTTGATAGAAATGCTTATGTGGAATTGAATGTTGGAATCAATCTCCTCTTCAATGGTTGAATCCTTGACTTTAATGCAACACCTAGCCTTGAAGGGAGACTTGAGAATGCTCAATGCTAGAAAAGAATACTTGAATGCTCTTGAATACTTGATCTCTTATGCAACATGACCTTATCAAAATTCCACCTTATGAAACTTCTACTTATGCAAATGAGAGGACAAATGCCCCTTAAATACATGTTAGTGGATTTTATTTTCATCACGGGCCAACATCGGGGGAGTTTCCTGCCCAATGCACAACCAACAATGTAACCCTAGGAAGGGTACTACCCCAAAATAGGGTAGAGACAGGGGTGCCACGCCCTTGTTCAAGGGGGGATAGGGGCACCATGCCTCTATCCTACCCCTTTCTCTAAGGGTCCACATGTATTCACAAAGGTAAAATGCTCATGTTTTAAAACCAGCGAAACAATGAAAGGTTTTCGAGCCCCGAAGAACAGATAAAGCATGAAGGTAAAAGGAGATCAACTTCGATTTGATCCAAGGGCTCGTGTTGTTTCGTGACTGCGAACTAACCAAGGGATATGCTTCACAAAATGCTGAAAGAAAAAGAAGGTTCTTCTTGGCGTAATGCTAGATGGTGATGTGTCGATTGACATGTGGTTTCAAAAGAGATTGAGGGCCCACCAAGGTGCAACCGGCGGTTACAAGGGAAATAGGACATGTGGCTAACTCTGAACTAAATTTGATGAGTTTTCCAAGGCTAATGGCTAAGTGCCACATGGTATTTGGTAACTAGTGGGAGAGCAGGTAAGTGATGCAAGCATAAAGGTCTCGCTTAAAGGATGGTCATCTTAGGATTGATCCAATGCTCTACATTGTTTTGTGGCCCAAAGTGGAAAGCGGGTTAAGCTATGCAAAATAGTGAAAAACTGTTAGCCATCAAGATAAGGCACGATTAGTGAAAAAGGCTGACAGTCCCGGTAAGATTTAAAGGCCAAGCAGTTAGAGTCCCATCTGACACCTGGCGTAGCTTGGTGAAAGAAAAGTGCTCACGGGATAAAGCCTGCGAAGTGGCGAAAAGAGGTGGGGCCCGATGCAAGGGCAGAGGTGTTAAGACAGTGTAAAGACTGATCAAGTTCCATTTGATCGGACAGCTGGCATAATTTCATTTGGTGATATCGCTCAAAGGTTATGCTCTACGAAATACTGAAAGAGTGGAAAGAAAAAATGTGCAGGTGTGTTGTGACCCGTTGGAGTGAAAATTTTGAATTCTTTCTTGAATTCAATTCTGAAGGGATGGCCGAAGCATGCAGTATCAATGCTGCAGTTAAGAGCCTGAGTACCATATATGATCTCATATCAATTGAATGAAGGTATTATTCTAAGGAATTGTTGCAGAGAAGTGGTTGTAGAGATATTTTCTTCAAATACAAAGCAAATTCATTAAGTTGCAGAGTGGATTCCTTCAAACAAAAATAGGTTCTCTTATACTTTTGTCTGGCAATTACTTAGCAGTGTGTTTTAATTAAGGTCTTGATTTGTCATAGAATAGTTGGGGGTAATAGTAAAACTCCTTGCATAATTTTAAGATGGCACCTAAGAGAGAATTCTCAGGAAAAGTTAATTACTAGGAAAGGGCTATTTGTGATGATTTCCTTGAACAGTTGACATTGTCAACTAATGTGGCTGCAAAGATAAAAGAACTTGTGCCAAGAGCTCCTCACCTAAAAATAGGGGAGGGATTGTATGATAAAAGTAACTGGCTGAGAGCCCCACAGGTTGGGTTGTCTAGGTTGGGGTTATTCAAGGTTGGATTTGGCATGAGAAATTCCTTAGCCCCACAGAATAGTATCTGGGAGTTAGATGTGGGAAAATTGGTAGTTTCAAGAGTATTCATGGATGTGGATCTCCTAACTTAGATTGCACTCAATTATGATCCAGTAACAAGAAGTATTAGGGATATAAATGGGAAAACCCTCATTGAAATAAATAATGAGGAATTCAAAAATGCTTTTGGGCTTAGTGAGTTCACCAATTTTCTAGAGCCTATTAATTTCAAATCACTAGCTCAAGTATATAGTGCACAGAGGAACCACCTTAGAAATGGGCCTCTTAAATAATTCTTTGCGAAGATAGGTGGGTTGACAGTTGTAGGACCCAACACAGAAGAGCCCTTCTCAATAAACTTATTCACCCTTAGGGATAAGGGATTATACTGGTCACTCTGCCAAATTTTAGGAGAGGATGCTAAAGCCAATATGCCCACTCATTACATGTTAATTATTGCTCAAATCTTGAATCCTTCTCTTGCAGTGACTTTTGATTATGCTTCCTTTATCACTGATGCTATCCATGAAGGATTGATAGGAATAAAGAATGGGAAGGCTGATAGGCCTTTTGGATGGTATTCCCTCCTTATGCATCTATTTTTATTCAAGGGTGGTGATTATTTTGCAAGTAGAATGGATCTTGTAAAAGAGAAAGATGGAGAAAATATGCCAGTGCAATTATGGAGTACAGTGTTGTCATGGGATAGAGAAGATGAAAGCTTCTTAAAGTTTGATAAATATTTTGCATCTAAGATTAGGATTCTCCTCCATTCAGACAATCCAAGAGTCCCCAAGGTTCTTTTGGAATTTATTAGGCCAAAAGAGTTTGCAGAGAATCTAAAAATTATTCACAATTGGGGTGATATCTACTTGTACCCTATTTCCACAGTTTTTAGAGTATATGGTTTCACAGGCACTTCATTTTTGTTACCATATCAGGTCCCTCTTAAAGTGGGAATTGTAGAGATCTTCGGGCAAATCGGTAGTGTGCAGGAGGCAGAGTTAACAGGGAGAGGTAAAGGGACCATTTTCCCTACTATTACCATAGCACACCAATTTGTGATAGTTAAAGGAGGTTGGAAGTGTTTTGGAGATTTCCTTCAACCATATCATTTGTGAACTACAGTCTCTTGATGTGCTGACCATCAAGACTTCTTCAATGGCATGTTTAGAAAAAGGGCAGTATGTAGAGGTAAACCCCACCAGTTCCAGTTTCCTGAAGACCTCATTAGGAATGAGTTTGATCTAGATGAACAAGAGCTGAGGAAGGAAAAGTGGGTGGCTTAAAAAAAGGCCTTAGATTTTGTAGATCAATTTGATACCAGCTATGACCCATTGTCTAGCTTCCACCCTTTTGAGGAGAAGATAAAGTTCCTAATTCTTCATTTTGAAAAGAGAGAGGTTGTAATTAAAAACAACCCTGAGAAAGCAAGATTGGCTCTAAGTAGGTCTGTATCCACTAGAGAAATCCCTCCTGGTGACTACATGTTGCATAAGAAGTCTAACTACAGTGTGTTCATGCCTACAACAGGAGATCCCTCTACTTCAAAGGGGAAGAGGAAGATAAAGGATGTCATTGACATTCAAGACAACACAAAGAAACAAAGGGTGGGAAAAGAAATACAATTTGGTGAACCCTTGTAATCTCCATCTCAATCCCCTATCCATATAGGAGATGAATAAGGAGTGGCTAAGCAACTGTTACAGTTAGGCAGCCTTGGAGAGATAGCATATACATATGATGAAGGGGAAGAGGGAATGCCAGAATAGCCCCCTATTGCTGAAATGAATATCACTGCTAATGAGTTCAAGGGCCAGGAGTGGGATCCTGAGATTAAGCATGCCAGTGATGATTTCTTGGTTGACAATAAATTTGTTACTTCAGGAGCATTCATGCAGTTTGTGTGGAAGCAAAACATTGACAAGTATAATACAAGGTGTGAAAAGAGGAAATGTGAGCAGCCTCATAAAGATCTATCTCTGGTGGAGGAGGAAATAAAGAAAGAAAAGATTGATGAGTTCAAGACCATCACTCCCGAGAAAGGAAGAGATATGGTGGCACATGCTGGGGTACTCATTCTCCCTGAGTGGGACATAGTAGATACCTTGGTATTAGAGGCAGTAAGAAAAGAGACCAAACCTATGGAGGGGGTCACTTTCAGCAAAGACAATGTTGCACTGGTCATGTGGTCTCTTAAAAGAGATGAGAATAAGAGAAATAAGGACACCCTAGGGTCAAGTTACCTTGGTGGAATGATAGTCAAAGAAGTTCAGAGCACTGGGGTAGTTGAAGCTGCTAGCACTGTGCTAGAAACTGCAAAGTTTAGTGTTGCAGTGGTAGAAAGGGAGGCCAAGGAAAAGGCAGATCTCCAGGTTAAGCCGGAGATAGTTTTAAAAGCCTATAATAGTACCAAGGAAGAGGTAAGGGGTAAAGACAACATCATTTCCAAGCTACAAAGCCAGTTGGTAGGACAACACCATCAAGGTGAGTCTTCAACACTAATCATCTCCTCTTCTCCTGCAAGACCTCCACCTACCAACCCCATCATTGAGTTACCACCATCTCCAAAACCTTCTAGCTCTCAATTGGTTGAGATTACTCCTCAGGAGTTGGAGGATTTAAAATAGGCTTAGGCCCTGTATGCAAAGAAATATGTGGAAAGAGTAAGGGCTACAATTTTAAGTTTTGTTGACACCATAGGGGCCTCATTATTGTATAATAACATGAGCAAGATTCTAGATATGTGGAATGAGCCTAATGGAGATAAGGTAATTTTAATGCCTATTTTGACAAATGGAAGCCTAGAGGGTAGGTTTTGGAGCTTATTTGTGTATCCTATGATGAAGCAGGGGCTGATCCTATCATCAAATCCACTTGTGACACCACAAAGGATCTAGTAAAATTAGCAGAAGGAATAGATAATGCTAATAGGAAGATTAATTTGTACAAGAAGGAGTACACTAATCAGGTTTTCAAATTGCTCCCAGGAGGTTTTGTCAGCCCTAACCAATTGAAGGACAAACAAGTATGTCTTAAGGAATTAGAAGCCAAATTGTTAGCTAGAATAAAAGGAATTATTAGCTTAGAAGATGCTTCCTTCTATGTTGTAACAATTGAGGAGATTTAGAGAATCAAATCTCATTATGGTTTTCTCAATTCAGAGGATAACAAAATGAGAAATTCCTGGAAAAGGTTACCCAAGGCAAAAGCAAAAGTGATTAACTTCGCATGGCCAGCTTATGATGTATACAATGAGTGGACAAGAAAATATGCCATATAGGATGTAGAGTAGTTAGAAGGTGCTCCTGAATAGTTAGAAGAGGTTGCAACCGGACAACAATTAGAAGAAGCTGTGGAGGTTGAAAAGGACTTGTAACCGTATTTGTAAAAGATTTTGTAACTTCTTCTTGAGAAGAAATGATTGTAAAAAACTCTCCTAGGAAAGTCCGAAGCTATGTGCATCCATATTGTTATAAATGGATAGCAGGACTAGTAGAAAAATGATCGCAAAGAATTGTGAGAAAACACTGTAGAAATTTATCTGAGCTTTTCCAAGTTTTAATGGAGGATATTTGAAGGTTTCTTGTAATACTTTTTGGAAGAAAATATCAATATACAGACCATTGGTTTTGAGTTAAAAGTTTGTGTTGTCTTCAAATGTGTTTGCAAGTGTTTACTGTTTCATTCTAAATAATCCAGGGTTATTTCGTTTGAATAGGGGTTGTAAGCCAACTTTCAGTAGATATGTTTCTTAGCTTTTCTCTTTAGGAGGGGAATTAAATATGCAAGAATCACTTCTACTAGTAAATTCCTTGTGAGATATTTTGAATCTTGATGAGCATAGTTTAATTTGGTATGAATAAATTCTTATATGTGTGAGACATATATAGGGATCTACATAAGCCAAACTAATGGGATATGTATAGATATTTGACTGTGAGAGTATTGTTTGAACTTAGATGACTCTGTGACCTTGGATAAGGCACTGGTATAGATCAAGGTTGTCTATTACATATTTTGTGCGTCAAATACCGAATATGTGTACAATTTTCATTCCTTTGTTGTAGTAAGTTTTAAGGTGATTAGATCCACTGGTTTTCTGGACTGGTTTGTTGTGGATCTATCTTTTTTAAAAGTGTGAATTTAGTTCACAAAGGTATACCCACCTGGACTTCGAGTAGGTCCGAAGTGTAGAAGGTTAAATCAAACCTTGTCATATGTTGTCCTAGAAGTTTCCTTCTCTTTAATATCTCATCTACACAGAATTATCATATCATTATAAGGATGTTGAAGTGAATCAGATTTTGAAGACAACAGAGTCTCCTATGCCATATCGAGCTATCATCAAATTTAGCCATAAGACATGTACTTATATTTGCATTCAGCTGAAATAGATTACCTTTGGTCTGCATACCGGTGGCCACCAATTCACCACTCTATCCAAGAAGGTTTGCCAAAATAGTCACGAAGAGGTCAGCAGAGATTAGTGCTTCATGAACCATCAAATGTTGCTTGGGTGCAAAAGAATAACAATACTGGTAAGATATGTGATCGACCTATTTATGCAAAGTCTAATTCTTCTTCCAGAGACTCTGAACATGATATATTAGGTTTCTATTCCGAATTGTTTGGAAATATTGATAATGCTCATGCTTTAAATCAAGATTTATCTCATGTTAGTGTTTCTGCAAAAGATAGGACTAATTGAAATGTGTTGGTGTAAATAATTATTCATCATGGATATTATTACACTTACTTAAGTTTACTTAGGCTAATGCATTTCATAGTAGTTTGGATATGAGACACTTGGGTGTTTGTGCCACATTGGGATAGTGTGTGTAGGAGAAAGTCCACCTCTTATGGTGTTGATCTTGTTATTACACTATCATATCCACTTATAGTGGAGTGATAATTCCACCTTCGGTGGGTGATCCACCTCATGTGGAATATTATATTATTTCTCCTACCTACCCACACCTATTTCCTACCTACCCTTGTTTCTTATTGAGCCACATGTCATGTTTGTGTGCTCATACATATCCCTAGCCTTGCCTATATAAGCAAGCCTCTTCTACATTGTATGTAACAACTATTGATCATTTTCTATTGATGAGAATACAGTTTATTCTTGTCCTATATTGTGTCTCTATTTTGTACATTTCATTGACCCCTTGATCTTGGCAAAATCCAACATGGTATCAGAGCCATTGGGGCTTCATTGATTCGTCTTGAAGAGGCATTATTGCGACGTGAAGAGGCAGATCTGAGGAGTAGCATCTTTTGGAGGCATCCTAGACCAAATCCGACCTCTCCATTGCGTCCAAAAGGCCGTTTCCATGAATTTTGGTTATAAAGTCGGCCTATTTTGGTGAGAAAATTTTTTTCTCCAATTTTGCTTATATCGTACGGATTTCGGAAATTTTTTTTTCTTTTTTTGAATTATTTTTTCAAAAAATAAAAAAAAAAGAAAAAAATCAAAAAACATTGAAAAAAAAAATATTGAAAAGCGAATCAAGAGGAAAAAAAATCAAATAAAAAAAAAAGCCAAAAAGTTTTTTTTGGGGGGTCCGCAGACCCCCCCGGTGCAGATCGTACCTGTTGTCTGCAGGTTTCGCAGGTGTACCCGCACGTCCGTCAGCTCCCGCCGCCGCCGAGAAGACTCCTGTTGCGTCCTCCCAGCCCCTCCGGCGACGCCGACCGCCGAAGGTTTTCCTGTCGCCGCCGCTCCTCTCACAATGACCCGCTGCCGGCCGCCGCGCCGTGTCCCCGCCGGCACCCAGGTTCCTCCCGCTGGCCCCCGCCACCACTCCCGGGCCCGGATCTCCTCTCCGACGCTGGCTCCTATAGTCTAGCTCTCGACAGAGCCGCCTCCGCCTTGTCAGCACCGCTACCTGCCGGACTCCGCCGCCGACGGCGCCCCCACCTCGGCCTTTGGCAACACTCTTCGCCGCTTCGGCTCCTCCCGCTGCTCCTCCTCACCGGCGCCTACGACCAGTCACGAAGACCAGCGAACCCATGCCCGCCATGTGGCAGGCGGCCACTGGCCCGCGGGTAAAACCCATCCGTATGGACACCACGTCATCGTGCCACATCAGCATCCATACACACAGTCATCTACCACATGGCTCGCTCAGTCAGCAATTCCGTACGGTACGGACGTCCAGTCAGCAGGTGCGACATTTTTGCGACGGTCATACAGCCGTCAAATTTAACCCCGTAAATTGCTGACGTCAGCACCACATCAGCAGGGTTTGAAAATTTTTGGACCCCCTCTCATTTGCATTTTTTATTTTGCAGTTCAACTTCAAATGGCCATAACTTGCTCATTTTTGCTCCTTTTTGGGTGCAATTTTTTTTGAAATGGGCTAAAGTTTCATGCTCTCCGTAGTGGTGAAGAAATTTTTTGATTTTGATGCACGGATTTTTCAAAAAATGCAGTTTTTGGTGACTGTCCCTGAGTAATCCCAGTTTTTGCAACTTCAGAGGCTTCGTTTGGGCTCATACGACCTCCTTTTTAGGTGCCGTTTTTTTTGAAAGTGCATATTTTTTCATCTACTTTCACTTGATGCAATTAGATTGATGCCATTGTAAGTAGAAATTGTACTTTTAGATCTTAGCCATTTTTGGCTCTCTTGGTACTTGTATACTTGCTTGAATCTCAGTTAGATTCATTGCACTATTGATTGAAGTCTCTTGTATCTCATTTGGGAAGTTGTAAAATTTGCATTATAAGTCCACTTTTCCTTGTTTTGCAAGTGGCTCATTGTAATCGTACTAAATATAAAGTGCCAAAATCATCACTTTTGGGGGGGTACTTTGATTGATTGAATTTGAGGGGGTGTCTCTTGTGCTTTTGTGCTCTTGTGTTCCTTCCTTTTTGCTGCTATGGGTTCTTCTAAGTTTCCTCTCTTAACTCCACATAACTATGCTACTTGGAAAACTGATGCATGGAGTAAACTTATGGAAAAAGGACTCACTCATTACATTGATGGAACTATTGTTGCTCCAGCTGATCCTAAGGCTGATCCAGTTGGTCACTTAGATTGGCTCACTAAAAATATCGTGGCAATTGGTACCTTAAGAAAGTATGTATCAAAGAATCTCATTTTTCATATTGAGAAGTGTACTCTAATCAAGGATGCTTGGCAAAAGTTTCAAGACTTGTATGGTCAAGTTGATGAGATTAGGGGATATCAAATTGATAATGATCTCACCATGTTAGATCCCAAGAACTTTGATACTATACAAGATTATGTCACTAAGGCAAATGAGTTGAGGGCACAACTCAAAGATTGTGGCATTGATAAGAAGGATACTCAATTGATATTCAACTTGATAGGCAAGCTTCCACAAGAATATGCAGCATTTGTTTCTAGTTTCCAAACTCATAGGATGACAATGGGTTCAAGCTACACAATGCCTACATTTGATGCTTTCAATGAAATGTTGATGATGGAACAAACTAAGTTGATAAGCATGGGCATTCTTAAGGCTTCTAAGTCTCAAGCATTAGTGGCAAATCAAGGGAACAAAGGAAATCAAGGAAAGGACAACTCAAACAAGAAGAAATGGCAATCAAAGCCTAAGGACAAAGCACCATCTTCTCCAAAACAAGGAGATTCATCCTCTTCCAAGAGAGATAATTCACCAAAGAGAGAGAAACCTACTTGTGCTTATTGTAAAAAGATTGATCATGAGGAGCATCGTTGCTATTCTAAGAAGATTGATGAACTCACACATATCATCAAAAAGCATAACATTGATTTGCCTAAAGTCTACAAGAAGGATGATTCATCAACTTCCACTTCCTCACATTCAAAAGGAAAAGGGCAAGCATTCATGGCTTCTACAAGTGGAAAGACTCTCTCTTTTGGAACAAGAAAAGGAAAAGCTCTATGTGCTATTATCAGTCATGATTCAGAGAGATGGCTTCTAGATTCAGGGGCTTCTCATCATATGGCATCTTCATAGTCTATGTTCTCTACATTTGAGCCTTGTACCATGCCACAGATTTTGATGGGCAATCATACATACATGGATGTGATTGGGAAAGGATCTATTGACATTGGGGATAACTCCTTCAATGATGTGTTGTGTGTACCCCACTTGACAAACAATCTCCTTTCTATCTATCAAATCACACATGGTGCAACTAAGAGAGTTGTGGAGTTCACACCTAACTCAGTTTTCATTAGAGACATGGAGACTAGAGCTATCATTGCGACTGGGGTGGTTGATCATGCATCTCGGTTATACTCCTTTTCAGATTTTGTTGATGATGATGATTTCACATTTGATGATTCTACACATGATGATCACACTTATTGTGATGGTTCAGATTTTGAGGAGAACTTTGGACACTTGAACATGGGGATTCTCACATGTAACCCCATTCTTGAGTCTTGTATTTCATCTCCTCATATTGATATCACATCACCTATTGCACCTGATGATGCAGATAGTGCGACAGTTTTGCCTTCATGTGATTCAGTGCAGCAG
This sequence comes from Cryptomeria japonica, assembly GCF_030272615.1. Classification (NCBI taxonomy): domain Eukaryota; kingdom Viridiplantae; phylum Streptophyta; class Pinopsida; order Cupressales; family Cupressaceae; genus Cryptomeria; species Cryptomeria japonica. The sequence goes on from NC_081407.1 coordinate 210,698,605, forward strand.
GATATACATTGTCTTCCAGCTTCAGATTCATGGGATGATTACTTGACAGACATTGCAGGTTTGTTTGTGGAATCCTACATTGCAGATTTGGGAGACATCATTGATGACATTCATCTTCTCTTTGATGAAGATGACCCTTCTTCGATTGTTGCGAGGGCACACTCTGACCCTCTTGTTCATTCTCTACATGATCATTCTTTCGAGGTTGACATGATTGTGGATACTTATGTACAGTAGTTGGAGGAGGTCTCTTTATGCTTTGAGGAGACACATGAGTCTTTGGGACATGTTCTACATCCATCTCCACTAGATCTTGGAGTTCCTTTTTCAGTAGTGTGGCATAGTTTACCACCTTTGGAGGGGGTATCTTTCAGCATCGACATGGGGACACTTGAGCAGTTTTCAGAGATTCCTTTCATCATGAGTTTTCTTCATACATCTTCCCTTCATGATTGGGGAGACTTCATGGATACACCTTTGGTTTTGTTTCTTCCTAAGGGGAGGAATGTTGTTCGACGTTCATGGAGCAATTTCTTCATACATCGAGCTTCTATCATTGGTGCAGATTCTTCATTGAGGGAGGATCACAGTTTGACTTCTCTTCTTCTCTCATATGGGGGGGACTTTTTCCCCACATGGGGTTTTGTTCCTCACATACTTCTATGAGAGTTCTCTTGTATAGCTTTCATCTCTCTTTTGGGGGAGGGTTTTTTCCCATTGGGTTTTTCTCTCTTTCCCCACTTTGTGAGAGATTTCATTGCATTGGTTTGCATGCATTTGCATTTGTTCATGGGTACCTAACATGGCCTCATAGCCGGGGCCCATCTTGCATTGCTTAGTTGCATTGTAGACTTAAGTGCATTCCCCTAAGTTACACTTAAGGGGGGGTGTTGGTGTAAATAATTATTCATCATGGATATTATTACACTTACTTAAGTTTACTTAGGATAATGCATTTCATAGTAGTTTGGATATGAGACACTTGGGTGTTTGTGCCACATTGGGATAGTGTGTGTAGGAGAAATTCCACCTCTTATGGTGTTGATCTTGTTATTACACTATCATATCCACTTATAGTGGAGTGATAATTCCACCTTTGGTGGGTGATCCACCTCATGTGGAATATTATATTATTTCTCCTACCTACCCACACCTATTTCCTACCTACCCTTGTTTCTTATTGAGCCACATGTCATGTTTGTGTGCTCATACATATCCCTAGCCTTGCCTATATAAGCAAGCCTCTTCTACATTGTATGTAACAACTATTGATCATTTTCTATTGATGAGAATACAGTTTATTCTTGTCCTATATTGTGTCTCTATTTTGTACATTTCATTGACCCCTTGATATATTAGGTTTCTATTCCGAATTGTTTGGAAATATTGATAATGCTCATGCTTTAAATCAAGATTTATCTCATGTTAGTTTTTCTGCAAAAGATAGGACTAGTTGAAATGCAATTAGACACTCTGTGCCTAGAACAATCGATGGAAACATTAGTCTGATTGATATAGATCATGTCGATATATCTAATTCTAAGGAAATTTTCCTTGATGAAGATAAAGTGTCACAAGAGATTGAAGATTTGAATAGGAGGGTTCACCACCTAATCTCCCTGAGAGCTCAAAAGGAAGCAAATAAGGAGAAGGAGGTTAAAGCAAAATTAATGGAGAGAGATAGGCTTCTAAGACAGATAGCTGACCTTGAGGTACTTGCCAAAGAAAAGGAAAAGAGTGATGAGGAAGGCCCTGTGATCAAAGAAATCCTGATCCCCAAGGCTAAGCCATCATATAGGTCAGTAATCCAGGCAAATAAGGAAATGCTAAGTGATTCACAGCCTCCTAGGAATAATGTTGATAAAGGAAAGCAGAAATGGGTGGATGATGGAACTGGATCTAGAAACACTGAAGATATTTCTCTTAGCCTATCAGCACATAAGAGAGAGATGGAAAGAATGAGGAAGGAAAAAGAGGATCTCCAAATGGAACTAGAGAAAGCTGAATTGGAAGTAGCAAATCAGGAAGTGAAGAGAAAAATTAGCTACCTAAAGGTCCCCCCTATCATTTTCCCATTAGAAGATCTTAGTAAGCCTGATCCTCAACAAATTTCCCTTCCCCTGATTAAGATTCAGCCTACTGTGCCTGCTAATATAGCATCAGTGAGTCAAACCCTTGTGAACAATTAGCATGGTCAAGTATCTCAGTCCCTAATTCCAAAAGTTAGAATAAACATAGGAAATAATAATGTTGCTCCCCCTTTTCAAAGGAGACCTATCAATTTAGAACAGTATAGGCAATTATTCTTTGACGGGATCCTAGGATATCCCAACCATGTTCCCACTGAGTTAAGGGACAGACTCCATAAGTTTGCTAGAAACAATGCAATTAGTGCTAAGGAACATTTGAAATCTTTTGGTGACCTAATAAATGATTATGAGATAGTGGATGAAGATGTTATAATGAAACTGTTTGTTCAATCCCTGGTTGATGATGCAAGAGATTGGTACATAGGTCTTCCAGTTAATAGCATAGGGTCATGGGAGGATTTTAAGAATTGTTTTCAAGAACAATATGGTGATAAAACAAATGTGAGCTTCATGCTTAATGAATTTAATAACATCAGAAAGTCTAACAATGAAATGGTCACTAATTTTAATGCTAGATTCCAAAAGGCTATGCATAGATTGTATCAGGTGATGAGGTTACATGATAACATGTGTCTGAATACCTATTATAATACATTTGATTCTAAGATGGCCTATATCCCGAGGGAAAAGAATCCACATAACCTAAGAGATGCTTTTAGAATTGTCATTAATGTTGAAAGTAATAGAAAAGCATCCAGGAAGTTAGGAAGAAGGATAGATGGTAGGTTATGGCAAGAAACAAAACATCAACCCAGTAAAGCTGCTAAGGAGGAAGACAAGATAGAGAAGTTGGTCATTGCTATGAAGGATCTAACTACCAAGGTAAACAAAAATGATAAACCTCATTATAACTGGCAAGATAGACCCCCTAGATTGCATGACATGCCTTATAATACCAATTGGAAAGATGGCAAACCCCAGAATGAGAAGCCTAAAATTGCCCAAAATCAAGACACTCCATATCCCTTAAAAGGGAAAAATGTCCATAATATAGAAAATACTCCCTAGTGTATTGCTTGTGATGGGCCACATTCTCCTCATCAGTGTGCAGTGGCTCAGGCTCTTGAAGAATCCATGAGACAAGAAGCTGAGCCTGACATCAACATGTTCGAGACTATTATAGAAAGTGATGAGGAATCTATACAAAGTGAATTCAGTGATGTGCTAGATAATGAAAGGTTTATTCAAGGACAACTAACTTTGGATTGGCATCCTACATTGAATGTGGTAACAATTGAGGATGAAGAAGTTCATCTTAGAAGGCCTAGTGAGGAAGAAGTTAAGAGTCTCACCAAAGCTACCATTGCTAAAGCAAAACACAATTATAACTTAAGAAGCACCAAGGACACTGATCAGGGTGAACCTGGTTCCATGTTAATAAAAGAGATTACTCAAAAGGGGGCAGAAAATAGTGCTACTACTGTTCCTAAAATTGGTCAAGAAAAGAGGGAATAGGTTAAAGATGTACCCAAGAGTACAGATGATAAAAATACCAGTGATATATAAGGAGCTGCCACAACAAAGAGATAAAGTCAGTTTAAGGCGGAAAGAGTTAGAACTTGTACTGAATTAAGAAATAGTTCTACATTTGACATGGCTCAAGCTCTTACTCAAATGAAGATTATTGTCCCATTAGTAGAATTGCTGAAAATAAAAGAACATAGGGATGCAACTTTGTCTTTATTTTCTAATATATCTGATAGTGACATAGTCCTACCCACCAGTTCAGCTAAAAATGGAAAGGATCAGGAACTCCAAACCCCACAAGTTTATGTTGGAACCACTATCACTCAAGAGCCTTCACAGTTAGATCCTTTCTATGTCACTTTGTTAATAAACAACTGGTTGATAAAAAACTGCATGATAGATTTAGGAGCTGCTGCTAATGTGATGCCCTATGGTGTCATGAAAGAACTAGGACTGTTAGTGACCACTGTATATGGAAAATGTTATGCTATGGACAATACGGAAGTACCTATGATAGGTACAATGAGAGATGTTGAAGTAAAGATAGCAGCATTCCCTGAGGCGACTTATAAAATGGATGTTATTGTTACTGACACTAAACCCCATTATGGTATGTTGTTGTCCAGGCAGTGGGCAACATCAGTAGGAGGAAATGTTCAAGTGGATTTATCTTATGCCACCATCCCAATAAATGGGAATTAGGTTAATTTGTATAGACAACCACATGCTCCTAGGGTAATTGAAAATGTAGATCCTAGTATGCTCAAGTGTATGATTGATGTGGATCTTGATAATTTCAGACTTCAACCAATTTTGCCTCAAATGAAGAATACTGACCCCATTGTGGTTGAATTAGAATCACAACAGTATGGTTTATGGAAAATTGGTTGTATCTCAGGTAAGATCCAAATATGCATCCAAAAATGACAGATTAAAGAGATATAAACATGCAATATGGGATGTCATTGAGAATTTTAGCGCATTTTCTATTAATTGGATAGAGCGATCAAAGAATATTATGACAAATTTTCTAGCTAATGTTGCATTGAAAAATGATGATGCAACACTAACCGGCATCTCCACTGTGGAGATAAAATCTAGGCATGCCATCCCTGATAATGTGTATAATTGGCAAGTTTTTGCTGATGATGAAGATATTCTTAGGTTCATCCAATGTGTTGATGATTATGATGGACAAAAGATTGTTTGTAATGCACTGGTGGAGGTGGTTAACAACAAGGAAATGGTGTTTGGAAATGACTTGGTTCAGTTGGAAACAAATGAGATACCTAAAGGGTTAGTAGAGCTAGAGAGCATGTTTAGTTATAATGACAGTCACTTACATTAACAGTCTACCACTAAGTTGGAAGAATTGGAGGAGGTAAACCTGGGGACTGAGTCATCCCCTAAGTTAGTATACATTGGAAAGAAATTACCCCCTCATGTCAAGACTAATCTTATTAATTTATTAAAAAGATATAAGCATGTTTTTGCTTGGTCTTATTAAGACCTGAAGGCGTATAGACAAGACCTTTTTCAGCATGAAGTTCCTTTACTTCCAGATGCTAAGCCTTTCAGACAGAAGCAGAGACCTATTAATCCCCTATTAGAAACTAAGATGCAGCAAGAGTTGACTAAGCTAAGAGAAGGGGGGATTATCAAACCTATAAGGCATTCTTCATGGGTCTCCAATCTAGTCTCGGTAAGAAAGAAAAATGGGGACATTAGATTGTGTGTAGATTTTAGAAATTTAAATTTTGCTTCTTTAAAGGACAATTACTCTTCTCCCAATATGGAAGCTATATTGTAGAGAGTAACAGGTTGTGATCTTTTATCCATGATGGATGGTTTTTCAAGATACAATCAAGTGTTAGTGAGGGAATCTGAACAGTTTAAAACTGCTTTCACTACTCCATGGGGAACATATGTCTATGTGAGAATGTCATTTAGATTGAAAAATGTTGGAGCTACATTTCAGTGAGCCGTGGATGTGGCCTTAAAAGAATTCATTAATATCATCATGGTGGTTTATCAAGATGATCTAACCTATTTCTCCAAAAGGGCTGATGATCACTATGGACATTTGGAAAAGGTGTTCAACAAAGCTTTGGAATTTGGTGTGTCATTAAATCCCAAGAAATGTCATTTTGGGGTCACTGAAGGAAAACTATTGGGACACATTGTTTCCAAGGAAGGGGTAAGGATAGAACCTGAAAGAATTGAAGCAATAAACAAAGTGTCTGAACCAAAGAATGTTAAAGGTATTCAATCCTTTCTAGCCAAAGTAAATTTTGTTAGGAGATTCATTGCAAACTTTGCAGAGATAGTGAAGCCCATTGTCAAGTTTCTCAAGAAGGATACCAAATTTTGTTGGGATCAAGAAGCCTCAGAAGCTTTTGCTGAAATTAAAAAGGCCATTCAGGAAGCACTAGTGTTAAATTCTCCTGATTACAGTAAGCCCTATTCTTTGTTCTCTTTTGCTTCATACCATACAGTAGTTGTAGTGTTATTACAAAAAGATAATGAGGGATATGAACATCCCATAGCTTTCTATAGCAAGTTTTTGCAAGCAGCAAAATTGAAATATGAAACCATGGAGAAACAAGCTTATGCTCTAGTTAAAGCTATCAAGGCTTTTAGGCCATGCCTGGTGAATGCAAAAATCATTGCTTATGTCCCACATGTTGCGGTTAAGGATATTCTGTCCCAGTCTGAGGTTATAGGGAAAAGATGTAGATGGATTAATAGAATCTAAGAATTTGACTTGGAAATAAAGATCACCAAATTGGTGAGAGGTTTAGGTCTAGCCAAGCTCATGACTGAATCTAATCTTCTGGATTTTGAGGTAAATAATGTTGAAATCAAAAGTACTTCAGTCATTAGTATTGAAAGGCAACCTTGGTATTCAAAGATAGTCTGATTTTTGAAAAATGCTACATTTTCAAAAGGAATGACACATAATTAGAGAAGAACTCTAAAACTCAAGTCACAAAAATATGTTCTCATTCAAGGTGATCTGTTTTGGAGAAAAAGAGATGGAGAATTGCTAATTTGCTTGGATGAATTCCAGGCTAAACGGGTATTGACTGAAATGAATGATGGAGTATGTGGGGGCCATTACTCTATTAAGACAACTGCTGGTAAGATAATTTGGGCTGGATATTATTGGCCTACCTTATTCAAAGATGCTCATGCACATGTCCGGAAATGTGACCCATGTCAAAAATTTTCATCCAAGTTGAAGTATGAAGGAGCTTTACCCCTAAATTTAGTCACAGTGGAAGCCCCTTTTGTCCAGTGGGGCATTGATTTTATTGGAGAGATTGTTGAGAAATTAGGAAGAGGTCATAGATGGATCATAGTAGCCACTGACTACTTTACTAAATGGATTGAGGCTATTCCCACAAGGAGAGCTACAAGTAAGGTTGTCATTGATTTCTTGATGGATAATGTTATAACTAGATTTGGAATACCTACAAAATTAGTAATGGATAATGCCATGAGTTTTAGGTCAGAAGAGTTTGTTGGATTTTGTACCAGTCATGGAATAATCATGTCTTACTCTTCACCTTATCACCCTCAGGGGAATGGACAAGCAGAATCCAGCAATAAAAGTCTTTTGAACATCATCAAGAAAATCCTGGAAGAAAATAAGAGATCTTGGGATCAGAAATTGAAATTAGCTTTGTGGGTAGATAGAATAACAGTCAAGAAGGTCATTGGAATGTCACCTTTTGAACTGGTATATGGTACACAAGTCAGATTGCTAGTGAATAATCTTCTTCCAATTTATAAATTCTTGCAAGACGAGGACATGGAGCTATCTGAACCTATGGAAAATAGAATGATCCAAATTATGGAGGTGGAAGAGCTCAGAACTTTAGCTCATAAGAGAAATCAGAAGATCTAATTGCAGTCCAAATACCTTTTTGATAAAAGGACATCATTAAGGAAGTTTCAAATTTATGATATTGTTCTTCAGTGGAATGTAAAAAGATAGGACAAGGGAAAACATAAGAAATTTGAATCATTATGGGTTGGCCCTTTTGTGGTCTGTGATTTAAATGGAAAAGATTCATATATTGTGAAAAATATGAATGATGAAGTACATGAATTTCCAGTGCATGGACAATTCCTGAAACATTATTTCTCTTGATGTCCATGCATAGTAGGTCCTTTATTTGTATATATTTTATTTCTTTCCTGTTGTTTTGTTTGGGTCTGTGTTTTGGTGTATTCTCCAAAGTTTTCTAAGTTTCTTGCATTGACCTTGTGATCAACCATCCCCAGTCAGAGTCATTGTTATGACTGTTTAAGAAATCAGTTTTCTTTTCCCATAATTGACTAAGTTTTTGAAATTTTGAGTCAGACACACTATCAACCGCTTCAAGTCTATGTTAGGTCTTAAGGGTTTAGGGCTTCAATTTTAAAATCACTTAAATGTCTGATTAAAACCCTCTAGTTTCTATTTCTGCATTACTTTATCCACTTAAGTAATGGGTCTTGGGGTTGTATGAAATGTCCCCCCTTGTCATTTCCCTAGGCGGTCATTAAATAATCATAAAATTTATGCCTTATGTCTTTTTTCCTCCTAATGTTGTCAGGCCCAATAAATGTCATGCAGCTCTCAGATGGATCTACGTCTTTCACCATTTCATTAGGTGAAGTTGTGAGTGTTTTAAGTCTCATGAAATGGCGAAATGCTAAAACTTGCAAGTGAAATACCTTTTGCGAAATGGCGAAATGCCGAAACTTGCAAGTGAAATACCTTTCGCGAAATGGTGAAAAGGTTTGGTGGGACCTTGCAATGAAGACTTTTCAAATGGCTAAAAGGTGATCAAGTTCAAGAAAGATCGACAGTTCACACTGTTTTGTGGCCGATAGATGCTCACGTATTATACCCTGCAAAGCAGTGAAAAGGTTTCTAGCCCAGGAAAGGGGTTTTAATAGGAGCATCATAGATGCACAAGTCTAATCTGATCCAACGGTTGGCACAGCTTCACAGGAGGAAGGTGCTCAATAGTTAGCTTTCATGAAGTGGCAAAATGACATGGCGCTCCAAGCAGGTGGTCCAGTTGGTCGAGATGGCAAATCAGATAAAGACACGTGGTAGAAAGTCAAAGTAGTCAGCAAGATGGATCTAAGGCTTAAAAGGTGGGTCTGAGAGGATGAATCATGTCACGGCATGTGAAAATGACTTGGCAGATCCAGGTGGGAAGGATGAGGTGGAATCAAATGTTTCCTCTCAGCAAATAAAAGGTGGACATGTCAGTTTGGAAATGACTAGATGCCAAGTGGATAATGCTGAATCAGAGGGCCCACGTCTACCGGATTCAGTTAAGTTGATAAGCATCGAGCAAGTCAAGTATAATCTAATGGTCCGCATGTATTTGCAAAGGTAAAATGCTCATGTTTTAAAACCAGCAAAATAGCGAAAGGTTTTTGGGCCCCGAAGAATAGATAAAGCATGAAGGTAAAAGGAGATCTACTTCGATTTGATCCAAGGGCTCGCGTTGTTTTGTGACTGCGAACTAACCGAGGGATATGCTTCATGAAATGGCAAAAGAAAAAGAAGGTTCTTCTTGGCATAATGCTAGATGGTGACGTGTTGATTGACACATGGTTTCAAAAGAGATTGAGGGCCCACCAAGGTGCGACCAACAATTACAAGGGAAATAGGACATGTGGCTGACTCTGAACTAAACTCGATGAGGTTTCCAAGGCTAATGGCTGAGTGCCACGTGGTATGTGGTAACCAGTGGGAGAGCGAGTAAGCAATGCAAGCATAAAGGTCTCTCTTAAAGGATGGTCATCTCAGGATTGATCCAACGCTCCACGTTGTTTTTTGGCCCAAAGTTGAAAGCGGGTTAAGCTATGTGAAATAGTGAAAAACTGTTAACCGTCAAGATAAGGCACAGTTAGTAAAAAAGGCTAATGGTCCCGGTAAGATTTAAAGGCCGAGCAGTTAGGGTCCCATCTGATGCCTGGCATAGCTTCACAAAAGAAAAGTGCTCATAGGATAAAGCCTCCGAAGTGGCAAAAAGAGGTGGGCCCTGATGTGAGGGCAGAGGTGTTAAGACAGTGTAAAGACCGATCAAGTTCCATTTGATCGGACGGCTGGTGTAATTTCATTTGGGGAAATTGCTCGAAGGTTATGCTCTGTGAAATGGCCAGAGAGCGGAAAGAAAAAATTTGCAAGTGTGTTGTGACCTGTTGGAGCGAAAATTTTGAATTCTTTCATGAATTCAATTCTGAAGGGACGACCAAAGCATGTGGTATCAATGTCACAGTTAAGAGCCTGAGTACCATATATGATGTCATATCAATTGAATGAAGGTATCATTCTAAAAAGTTGTTACAAAGAAGAGGTTGCAGAGCTATTTACTTCAAATACAGAGAAAATTTATTCAGTTGTAGCATGGATTCCTTCAAAAAAAAATAGGTTCTCTTATACTTTTGTCTGGCAATCACTTAGCAGTGTGTTTTAATTAAGGTCTTGATTTGTCATAGAATAGTTAGGGATAATAGTTAAACTGCTTGCATAATTTTAAGATGGCACCTAAGAGAGAATTCTCAGGAAAAGTTAATTACTGGGAAAGGGCTATTTGTGATGATTTGCTTGAACAGTTGACATTGTCAACTAATGTGGCTACAAAGATAAAAGAACTTGCGCCAAGAGCTCCTCACCTAAAAATAGAGGAGGGATTGTATGGTAAAGGTAACTAGCTGAGAGACCCACAAGTTGGGTTGTCTGGGTTAGGGTTATTCAAGGTTGGATTTGGCATGAGAAATTCCTCAGCCCCACAAAATAGTATCTAGGAGTTAGATGTGGCAAAATTGGTAGTTCTAGGAGTATTCATGGATGTGGATCTCCTAACTTAGATTGCACTCAATTATGATCCAGTCACAAGAAGTACTAGGGATATAAATGGGAAAACCCTCATTGAAATAAATAATGAGGAATTCAAAAATGCTTTTGGGCTTAGTGAGTTCACCAATTTTGTAGAGCCTATTAATTTCAAATCACTAGCTCAAGTATACAGTGCGTAGAGGAACCACCATAGAAATGGGCCTCTTAAAGAATTCTTTGTGAAAATAGGTGGGTTGACAGTTGTAGGACCCAACACTGAAGAGCCTTTCTCATTAAACTTGTTCACCCTTAGGGATAAGGGATTATACTGGTCACTTTGCCAAATTTTAGGAGAGGATGCTGAAGCCAATATTTCCACTCATTACATGTTAATGATTGCTCAAATCTTGAATCCTTCTCTTGCAGTGACTTTTGATTATGCTTCCTTTAATATTAATGCTATCCATGAAATATTGATAGGAATAAAGAATGGGAAGGTTGATAGGCCTTTTGGATGGTATTCCCTCCTTATGCATCTATTTTTATTCAAGGGTGGTGATTATTTTGCAAGTGGAACGGATCTTGTAAAAGAGAAAGATGGAGAAAAGATGTTAGTGCAATTATGGAGTACAGTGTTGTCATGGGATAGAGAAGATGCAAGCTTCTTAAAGTTTGATAAGTATTTTGCATCTAAGATTAGGATTCTCCTCCATTCAGAGAATCCAAGAGTCCCCAAGGTTCTTTTGGAATTTATTAGGCCAAAAGAGTTTGGAGAGAATATAAAAATTATTCACAATTGGGGTGATATCTTGTTGTACCCTATTTCCATAGTTTTTAGAGTATATGGTTTCATAGGCACTTCATTTTTGTTACCATATCAGGTCCCTCTTAAAGTGGGAATTGCGGAGATCCTTAGGAAAATTGGTAGTGTGCAGGAGGCAGAGTTAACAGGGAGAGGTAAAGGGACCATTTTCCCTACTATTACCATAGCACACCAATTTGTGATAGTTAAAAGAGGTTGGAAGTGTTTTGGAGATTTCCTTCAACCATATCATTTGTCAACTGCAGTCTCTCGATGTGCTGACCCTGAAGACTTCTTCAATGGAATGTTTAGAAAAAGGGCAGTATGCAGAGGTAAACCCCACCAGTTCCAGTTTCCTAAAGACCTCATTAGGAATGAGTTTGATCTAGATGAGAAAAAGCTTTCGAAGGAAAAGTGGGTGGCTTATAAAAAGGCCTTAGATTTTGTACATCAATTTGATACCAGCTATGACCCATTGTCTAGCTTCCACCCTTTTGAGGAGAAGATAAAGTTCCTAATTCTTTGTTTTGAGGATGTGATACAGACTTTGAAAGAAAAGAGAGAGGTTGTAATTAAACACAACCCTGAGAATGCAAGATTGGCTCTAAGTAGGTCTGCATCCACTGGAGCAATCCCTCCTAGTGACTACATGTTGCATAAGAAGTCCAACTACAGTGTGTTGATTCCTACAACAAGCGAGCCCTCTACTTCAAAGGGGAAGAGGAAGATATAGGATGTCATTGACATTCAAGACAACCCAAAGAAACAAAGGGTGGGAAAAGAAATACAATCTGGTGAACACTTGTACTCTCCATCTCAATCCCCTATCCATATAGGAGATGAATAAGGAGTGGCTGAGCAACTGTTACAATTAGGCAGCCTTGGAGAGATAGCATATACATATGATGAAGTGGAAAAGGGAATGCCAGAAGAGCCCCCTATTGCTGAAATGAATATCACTGCTAATGAGTACAAGGGCCAGGAGTGGGATCCTGAGATTAAGCAGGCCAGTGAAGATTTCTTGGTTGACAATAACTTTGTTACTTCAGGAGCATTCATGCAGTTTGTGTGGAAGCAAAACATTGACAAGTATAATGCAAGGTGTGAAAAGAGGAAAGGTGAGCAGCCTCATTAAGATCCAGCTCTGGTGGAGGAGGAAATAAAGAAAGAAATGATTGATGAGTTCAAGACCATCACTCCCGAGCAAGGAAGAGATATGGTGGCACATGCTGGGGTACTCATTCTCCCCGAGTGGGATATAGCAGATACCTTGGTATTAGAGGCAGTAAGAAAAGAGACCAAACCTATGGAGGGGGTCACTTTCAGCAAAGACAATGCTGCACTGGTCATGTGGTCTCTTAAAAGAGATGAGAATAAGAGAAATAAGGACACCCTAGGGTCAAGTTACCTTGGTGGAATGATAGTCAAAAGAGTTCAGAGCACTGGGGTAGTTGAAGCTGCCAGCACTGTGCTAGAAACTGCAAAGTTTAGTGTTGCAGTGGTAGAAAGGGAGGCCAAGGAAAAGGCAGATCTCCAAGTTAAGCCGAAGATAGTTTTAAAAGCCTATAATAGTACCAAGGAAGAGGTAAAGGGTAAAGACAACATCATTACCAAGCTACAAAGCCAGTTGGCAGGACAACACCATCAAGGTGAGTCTTCAACATAGATGATCTCCTCTTCTCCTGCAAGAATTCCACCTACCAACCCCATCATTGAGTTACCACCATCTCCAACACCTTCTAGCTCTTAATTGGTTGAGATTACTCCTTAGGAGTTGGAGGATTTAAAATAGGCTCAGGCCCTGTATGCAAAGAAATATGAGGAAAGAGTAAGGGCTACAATTTTAAGTTTTGCTAACACCATAGGGGCCTCATTATTGTATAATAACATGAGCAAGATTCTAGATATATGGAATTAGCTTAATGGAGATAAGGCCATTTTAATGCCTATTTTTGACAAATGGAAGCCTAGAGGGTAGGATTTGGAGCTTATTTGTGTATCCTATGATGAAGCAGGGGTTGATCCTATCATCAAATCCACTTGTGACATCACAAAGGATCTAGTAAAATTAGCAAAAGGAATAGATAATGCTGACAGGAAGATTAATTTGTACAAGAAGGAGTACACTAATCAGGATTTTGAATTTCTCCCAGGAGGTTTTGTCAGCCCTAACCAATTGAAGGACAAACAAGTATGGCTTAAGGAATTAGAAGCCAAATTGTCAGCTAGAATAAAAGGAATTATTAGCTTAGAAGATGCTTCCTTCTTTGTTGTAACAATTGGGGAGATTTAGAGAATCAAATCTCATTATGGTTTTCTCAATTCAGAGGATAACAAAATGAGAAATTCCTGGAAAAGGTTACCCAAGGCAAAAGCAAAAGTGATTAACTTCGCATGGCCAGCTTATGATGTATACAATGAGTGGACAAGAAAATATGCCATATAGGATGTAGAGTAGTTAGAAGGTGCTCCTGAATAGTTAGAAGAGGTTGCAACCGGACAACAATTAGAAGAAGCTGTGGAGGTTGAAAAGGACTTGTAACCGTATTTGTAAAAGATTTTGTAACTTCTTCTTGAGAAGAAATGATTGTAACAAACTCTCCTAGGAAAGTCCGAAGCTATGTGCATCCATATTGTTATAAATGGATAGCAGGACTAGTAGAAAAATGATCGCAAAGAATTGTAAGAAAACACTGTAGAAATTTATCTGAGCTTTTCCAAGTTTTAATGGAGGATATTTGAAGGTTTCTTGTAATACTTTTTGGAAGAAAATATCAATATACAGACCATTGGTTTTGAGTTAAAAGTTTGTGTTGTCTTCAAATGTGTTTGCAAGTGTTTACTGTTTCATTCTAAATAATCCAGGGTTATTTCGTTTGAATAGGGGTTGTAAGCCAACTTTCAGTAGATATGTTTCTTAGCTTTTCTCTTCAGGAGGGGAATTAAATATGCAGGAATCACTTCTACCAGTAAATTCCTTTTGAGATATTTTGAATCTTGATGAGCACAATTTAATTTGGTATGAATAAATTCTTATGTGTGTCAGGCATATATAGGGATGTACAGAAGCCAAACTAATGGGATATGTATATATATTTGACTGTGAGAGTATTGTTTGAACTTAGATGACTCTGTGACCTTGGATAAGGCACTGGTATAGATCGAGGTTGTCTATTACATATTTTGTGGGTCAAATACTGAATATGAGTACAATTTTCATTCCTTTGTTGTAGTAAGTTTTAAGGTGATTAGATGCATTGGTTTTTTGGACTAGTTTGCTTTGGATCTATCTTTTTTAAAAGTGTGAATTTAGTTCACAAAGGTATACCTGCCTGGACTTCGAGTAGGTCCGAAGTGTAGAAGGTTAAATCAAACCTTGTCATATGTTGTCCTGGAAGTTTCCTTCTCTTTAATATCTCATCTACACAGAATTATCATATCATTATAAGGATGTTGAAGTGAATCAGATTTTGAAGACAATAGAGTCTCCTATTGCATATCCAACTATCATCAAATTTAGCCATAAGACATGTACTTATATTTGCATTCAGCTGAAATAGATTACCTTTGGTCTGCATACCGGTGGCCACCAATTCAACACTCTTTCCTTTGATTCTGCAAACTCCATTCTTGAATTCCAGAGTGAGACCACTATCATTCAGCTGGGCAACACTCAGAAGGTTGTGTCTGAGACCATCAACCCAATACACATTATCAGCACTACTCTTTCCATTCAGAGAGATGGACCCTCTACCTTTGACCATACATGGTGCATCATTACCAAAGTGAACCACACCACCATCATACTCTTCCAAGGATAGAAACTTGCTCTGGTCACTAGTCATATGGTGAGAACAGCCACTGTCAATAATCCACTCATTGGAATTATCAAAGCGGGAGACAAGAGCCTTCTTGTCTGACACATCTTCCTTGACAACAACAAACATAATATCTTCATTTTCTTCATTTTCCGACTCCTCATCTGTGACACCTTCATCAACTGCCACAAAATAGTTTCTCCGGTTTACTCCTTTGAATTTATTGAACCTTTCCAGTTTGTCCTTGTTGTCACCATTAGGACAGTTTATAGCAATATGTCCTATCTAGTTACAAGAAAAGAATTTCAAAGGGAGCTTACCTCTATATTTACCAATTCCTTTAGGAAGTTTCCTGACAAGAAGAGCTTCAAATGCCATCATAATCTCCTCATCACCCATTTCTCTACTCTGTCTTGGTTCACCACTAGTGCTAGCTTCTTTTCCTTTTCTGGATGGTACAATAGAAGCTTTAAAAGTTGATTTAGTCTTTTGAACACTACCATCAAAACTATTTAGCTCATAGGCTGTTGAATTTCCTATGATGGAGTCTAGGGACACCTTAGTATTGTCTATTGATCTCAACTCCTGAATAGCAGCAACCCTTATTGCATAGACCGGTAATAAGGATCTTAGGAATTTTCTTACCACAGTGGAATCTTCCGTTTTACCACCTGCACTCTTGATATCTCCGACAATAGTTTTGATTCTTATTCCATACTATTGAATGGTCTCACCTTCAACCATCTGCATGTCTTCAAACTTCCCTTTAAGTATTTCTTCCTTATCTTGTTTTACATTCTCATCACCGCCATAGATATTCTCAAGAGTATCCCATACTTCTTTAGGATTTACTTTATCTTGGACATCAATAAACTCAATGTCAGATAAACTACTAATTAGGGCTTCCATGACTTGCCTATTCTCCTGCATCTCTCTCTTTTGGTCATCGGTGAGAGTATCGGTAGGGAAAACATAAGCATTCTCAACATAGCTCCAGTGTTGAGCACCCATGCTTCTGATGTAAATTTTCATTCTATCTTTCCATATACTGAAATTATCTCTGTTGAACTTTGGACCTTCCCTCTTCATCATTAGACTGGGATCTTTTCCTCAAGTGGTTAAGCTTATAACATAGAGGACCTGGTGGCTCTAATACCAATTGATAACTCAATGATGAATGGATAGTACCAAACTGGTACTAAGAAGGGGGGTGAATTAGTACAAACAAAAACACAATCCTAAACTGGTTTGTCAATAGACTCTGTGCTTTGGCAGACAAACAGTAACACCGGTCTTAAAAAGAGTTCAACCGACAAATCCCAGAATAAGTGAGACAAGCATAAACCGGTTGATACTTATCTTTTCATACAATCTAATAATTCATTCCATTTCACCCTAGTGCATGAATAGGTAATCTATCATCAAAGATATATAAACAACTAGATCAACATGTTTTACCTTTAGACACAGATCACTCAAACCATCACATAAATAACACCACACATGACACATAGATTTTTCATGTGGAAACCCAACTGGGAAAAACCATGGTGGGGATGAATATCCACAAGCTATTTTTGAACTCTTTAGAAGTCTGCTTTGTTAGGAGCCTTGTCTGGTTAAATATTGATACAATTGGTTCTGTTAGGAATAGGTCCTATTAGGGATCACCTAGTTAAGGGATGGCTAGAATACCCGGTTAAGGGTTAAACCCTGTTAAAGGTTACCTTGTTAGAGGATTTCAAGAACTCAATGGTTTTGAGTCACCTTGTTAAAGGATTTACAGTAAGCTAGTTAAAGCTACCCTGTTAAGGGATTTCCCAACTGTTGACATGGTTAGAGATCAACATGTATTACAATGATATGGTAACAACACTCAATGCCAATGCAGATCCGCTTTAGCTCCTCTTCACCTTCTGCACTTACACTCTACAGGTATCACTTCTCTCTTCTAGTCTGGCAAGAATCATGTATATCTTCACTTGGATACTCACATGTAACTTCTGCCAACAACCTCAGAAAGAAACACAACATCAACCTTATAGGAAATAGATAGGTCGGTAACATAAACCCTAAACCCTAAACCTATTAGGTTAAGCAATTCAAACAGTTCAATCCTGACCGTTGAGCACATTGCATTAAATGCAATAGTCTTGAATCAATCTCAAGATGTTCTCCATCATTCGTTTTCCATCGATTTCATGGTGGCTGATAACCCATCACACATTATCACCATTTACAAACTTCACACATTCCTAAGGTAGATAGGAACAATCTCCTTCATGCAAGATCCTTCACACACATAGGGTTGACATGGCAACATGATATGTTCTTTGTTACAATGCTAACTCATCACACAAAGTCATCGTTTGAGTCACACAGGCTTGAAGTACTTCAATCGGAAACCCTAAAGTTGAGACTACCAACCGGTAGTCATACAAAGCTTCTATGTACCAGTTCCCATAACCACATGCCAGTCAGGGATAACTTTAAGAAACCACCCCCCAGGCAAAAGTGTAAAATCCTTGCGAATCAGACATTATTTTTGGGGTGAAAACTTCAAATTGATGGCAAATTTTTTTTCAAATTTGGAAAAAAAATTAATTTGTATTGGCGATTTTATTTTTAGGGTTTGAAAATTCCATAAAATCCTAGTGAATAATTCATTATTGTGTTGGGAAAATATATAATGGAGGAGGTGAATGTTTTAAATTTAAAGGAAAAAATATGTGTATGGGTGAAAAATTATACTCCGAAGGAAAAATTATTTAATTGTAGGTGATTTTCATTATCTACTAATAACCATTTTTGTTATCTAATTAATGCAACATCATGTCGAGTCCATAATCTACACAATGTATTGATAAGTGTGACTTCATCAACACGTCACACATACCTAAAATCCATCAACGATTTAAAACTGTTCAATGATCGCATATCAATGGCTGAAGTTTTATTTCGGCCCAAATTTCTGAAGAGAACTTAGTTCTCCACAAAGTCCCCGAAATGGAATTGGAGACACTAGGCACGAATCAAATCTTATCCTAATCAATTATTGACATTTATTAACATCTTGTCACTGACATTCTCTAACTACGATCCACTCGGCACACACGATTGCCAATCTGGTAATTGGTAGTGGTTTACGGTTGTTTCCAATTTCGCACACTCATGCATTTATGACAAAGATTTACTAAGAGATACACTTTTGCAAAATAGCAGGAGAATTGGGTCCTCCTAGCCAATAAATATTTATATAGCTATTGGTGAATTATGTTCATCTATTAAGACAACCTCAGAAAGTGTAGGCGAAAATATTGAATTTACAGTGTGGAAAATGTAGATTCTATTGGCAAAATCTTGATAGAGATACAGTTAAATACATAAAACAATGGGTGATTGGGCCATGCATTTGATGAATATTTATAAAGTTTGGGTGACATGGCCACCCCCGATCGATGCAATATATTCACCATTTTCTAGGTCACCGACTTGAAATATTCGCCACTAAAGTAAACCCTGATGCCGGTTTACCTGGAACAAACATACTGCTTCACTTTGGCACATATACCGGTTCACTTTGGCACATATACTGTTTCACAATGTTATACCGGTTCTCACATATACTAGTTCTTGGTAACATACCAGTTCTCTCTTCTTCAGCATATTGACATCAATGACAACATACAATGTCATCATGTCCTCATACCCATTCACATAATGCCAACACCATTTATAACAATGACTATTCAACAACACATTATGACTATTCTATCATGAATGTTGAGATGTTGTCCACTGAACCTATTACTATGACACCATGGTATGTAGTCTAGCCTGAAGTAGGTGATGATGCTAGAAGTAGGTTAGTTGGGTTAGGTCCAATAAATACTAACATGAATTTTGATAATCATGTCATAACTCTTCCTGGTCTCGAGACACATATGCAAGGTAGTCTTCTGGAACTTGACTGGTCGGTCCGAAGCCATGATGATAGTGTCGTGAACTCCCTTGAGCCTGTTCCAACCTTATCATTAATACATCCTAAATTGATTGATTGTACTCTTTATAACCAACCTTTGAATGTACCTATTTTTTCCAATGACTATACGTTAGCCTATTATCTCAATGCAGTTGAACCCATGAACTCTTCCACCAGTGAACAGAGTGAAAACAAGACTGAAATAGATATCAAGTATCTTAGTCACAAAACTAAGGAACATAAAAATAAAATACTTGATGGCAAAAACCACATTGTGGTGGTATCATAATCTAAAAAAGAGAAAATAAAGGATGTACCTAGAGGTGAAAACCTCTTTAAGGCGCTTGAAGGTGAGATACTTGATATACTGCCAAGTCATTTCCAAGAGAGATCTTCCATATTGATCGAGCCAACTCAACCAGTGAACATTGGGAGTCAAGAAACATCACACATCATTCATTTAGCCCAATCATTATCAGCGGAAGAGTTAAAAGATTTCAGCAACCATTTTTTAGAAAAGAAGATCAATTTTGCATGGACATACTTAGATATGCCAGGACTAGATCCTGATCTCATCATGCATCACCTCTCTAGTACACCAAGAATTAAACCAATCAAGCAAAAACATCGTAAGATGCATCCTCATGTGGCACTGTTAGTCAAGGCTAAACTAGAAAAATTGTTAAAAGTTGGATTTATCAGAGCTATAAACTACATTGAATGGATATCAAATATAGTACCTGTATCAAAGGTAGACAAATCTATTAGAGGTTACACAAATTTAGGGATCTCAAAAAGCATGTCTGAAAGATGATTTTCCATTGCCCAATATTGACATGATAGTAGATATGACCGCTGGATATGAGATGTATTCATTAATGGATGGATTCTCTGGTTACAATCAAATCAAGATAGCACCTGAAGATCAAGAAAAGACAGCTTTCACATGTGCATGGGGAACCTTCTGCTGGAATGTTATGCTGTTTGGGCTAAAGAATGTAGGAGAAACTTACCAAAGAGTAGTAACCACTATCTTCCATGATATGATGCATAAAAACATGGAAGATTATGTTGATGACACCCTGGCAAAAACCATGAAGATATCTATGCATTTTCAAGCACTAGGCCTCATACTAGATAGAATGGAAAGATTCAAGCTCCGGTTAAATCCTAAAAAGTGTGCATTTGGTGTAACATCAGGAAAATTGCTTGGTTACATAATTTAAAAAATAGGAATTGAGGTTGATCCTGAAAAGGTCCAAGCTATAATGGAAATGCATCCACCTAAGAACATTAGTCAAATGAGAAGTTTACAGGGCCTTCTTCAATCAATCAGACATTTTATATCTCACCTAGTAGATAAAGCTCAACCCTTCACAAAGGTATTAAGGAAAGGATTTCAATACAACTGGGATAAAGATTGTGAACAAAATTTACAACAAATCAAATAATATATTTCTAACCCACCCATATTAATGCCACCGATTCAAGGTAAGCCACTGATTCTATACATATTAGCTACAAATACTTCATTGGGGGCACTTCTGGCACAACAAGATGACAATAAAAAGGAACGAGATATCTATTACATCAGAAGAACATTGGTGTCATATGAAATGAAATACAATATAATAGATAAAGCATGCTTGGCATTGGTCTTTACATTACAAAAATTAAGGCACTATATGTTGGCACACTCTATTAAGTTGGTAGCTAAGATTGATCCACTCAAATATCTTCTTAGTAAAGCAACGCTTACAGGAAGACTCGCTAAATGGGTCATGGTTCTTATGGAATTTGATATCGAATATGTGGAACGTAAAGCCATTAAAGGACAGGTTATTGTAGACCAACTTGTTGATGCTCCACTTGAAGACAGTAAACCTCTGCATATAGAATTCCTAGATGAATCAATCATGCACCTTACTAAACAATCATGGAAGATGTTCTTTGATGGGTCTTTCACTCAACATGGTTCTGGTTCCGGAATAATTTTTATTACTCCTTAAAAATATTCAATTCTGAAAGCTTACAAGATTATCTTCCCTTGCACAAACAACATTGCAAAATATGAAGCTTTGGTAAACAGGATCAAGCTATCCATCGAGTGGAAGATTGTTGAATTACACATCTATGGAGATTCTCAACTCATTATCAACCAAGTCAATGATCTATATCAAACAAGAGATGAGAAACTGGTGCCTTATGAGAGAATGGTGGATGATCTCAAAAAATACTTTTCCTTCATATCATTTCAGCAGATCCCCAGAACAACAAATAGAGCAACAGATGCAATAGCCACTTTGGCATCTATACCACAGCTACAAGAGTCTAATTTTTGCTTTGAATTCCTAGTGGCAGAGTTACATTATCCTGCCTATGATTCCCCCAAGTCCTAGATGGTCTGTTCTATTATTGGACATGACTCATCTTGTTATAGGCACATTTACTCTTACCTGCATGACCAAGTTGCCCTGCTAATCTTTCCCAAAATGAAAAAAGGAACCTAATTTGAAATGCATCATGATACGTCATCATTGCTAATGACCTATTCTAGCAAGTTTTAGATAATACTTTGCTTAGATGTCTAGAAACTAAGGAGTCCCAACGCGCATTATCCAAGGTTCATGAAGGTGTTTGTGGATCCCATTTGAACGGTCTAACTTTAGCACAAAAACTACTAAGGGCTGGCTAATACTGGTCAAACATGGAGAAAGAAGCCATAAAATTTGCTAAAACTTGTGAAAAGTTCCAACTACATGGGCACCTTATCCATGCTCTAGCAAGGGATCTCATACCCTTTGTGACACACTGGCCCTTTCAACAGTGGGCATTTGATCTAATTGGCCAAATATACCCTGCATCATCTAATAGACACAAATTTAATATCACTGCCACTAAATACTTCACTAAGTGGGTAGAAGCGGTTCCGCTCATCAAAGTAATCGACAAACAAGTAGCTCTCTTTATTCTTAATTATATCATCTGAAGGTATGGTATACCTTCTGTAGCGTCCTAAAATTGTGACACTTGCAATTTCGACTGCATTTCGGTCTTCACGATGGCGACGCAACACGCAACCTGAATGGAGACCCCGAAACCTGATTATGACACTGAAAACTGCATTTTTCAAGCACCCTGGCCTGAACCTCCTTGCACCCTGCTGTCCCGGGAGGTGGGACCAGAGCGCCCAGCGCCCTGGTCCTTTAGGACCAGGGTGCTCCAGGACCATGGTGCCTAGCGCCCTGGTTCCTGGGTCCTATTTTGGGCCCGGTCTCCTTTGAACTTCGGGTCTTTTTGTTTGCAAATTGGAAATTACCTTTCCTGGTCGGCCTAAGGTCAAAAAAATCAGTCTTTTAACCCTAAATGGCAAGTATATAAACTACATTTTCTCTCTCATTTTGGGTAGAGAAAAAGGAAGAAGAAGGACATATGTGTACAAGCGTGGAAACTATACTCAAGCATTCAAGCATTCAAACATTCAAGCATTCAAGCATTCCTTCTAAGTCTCCATTCAAGGCTAAGTGTTGCATTCAAGACAAGGATTCAACCATTGAAGAGGAGATCACATACTACATACTACAACAACATACAACATCTATACCTTCGCACATAAGGATACAAACATCCTTAGAACAAGGTATTAGTACTTGTTTTACATACATTTACATTTACAGCACTTGCTCATTTCTTGGTTAATTCCAAAACTGGGGTTTGACCTAAAGGCAAACCCCTAATCCCTAACCCCCCAATCGTCTTTGCTTTTTTGTGTGTAGGTTGCAGGTACGCGGCTGAAATTGAAGATCTGGAATCCTTGTGCAGAGACGAATAGATCCCCCTTCGTTTCATGGATTTTTCGGAGGACCGTGGCGCTCGGGCGCCATCGTCCTGACAACTTTCGCTCAAATTTGCAAGACAGCGCCGTATTGACATTTTACTGCTAATTCCAGGTCCGCAGCTTCATCCTATATTCCTATCTCAGTTTATAAGTGAATCTTTGTCACTTTCTATACATTCCTAGCTTAATCATTCTATCTACATTCTTTACAAAAGAGGGTAGCCTTGCTGTCTTAACCCTTGAAACGCATTTAGCATCCAATCTTGCATTGTGTGGGATTGGATCTTGTGGGTTTCAACCCCTCTTTTGAATGTAAAGTCTCTCCCCTAAGTGAAAACCATCAACCCTAGTGAATCTCCCTTCTCTCTCCTCGGAGTTGGAAGAGGGGAGAGCAACTAGGGTTCGATCGCGATTTTCCACTTTACATTTTGGTGAACTCGACGTGAACATCCTTTCTGATTATTCATAGTTAGATCTGAAAATTGGATTCCTTGATTGCATTTCCATGTTTGATCTTTTGCAAAATTTTAGAGGTTAATTGCATAAAAACCCTAAATTTTCTTTTTAGTAATTAAGCTTGTGAAATGTCTAAATGTTAATGCTTGTTTCAGATCTGCCCTTCTATTACAAATTATCAATTCATATTTGTGCTTTAATTTTGAAAATTAAGTGGTTAAGTGTCAAAACCCTAATTTTTGAAACCCTCTTGATTCAACCTTTGTCCGACAATTTCACTGATCAAAACATCTCCAAATCAGCTGTAACTTTGGATTCCGCAATAAAATCACAATATCTTTCATCCCTGAAAATTTGGAAAAAAGTTGCAAGGACCGTGTGCACTCCGAGCGCCATCGTCCCCGACATTTTTTCTGAAATTTCGGGAGTGAGATCTTACTGTATTTTCCTGCTAAAATCCAGAATTTTGGCTGATTTTATCAATTTTAACACCTTCAAAATTACAGTCAAAGTTGGTCTTGTGATTGCTTGGATTAAGGCTTCTAAAAATTTAAAAATCATCGAAACTGAAATTTTGTGTCAAAATTGTGTTCTTACTGTCCTAAATCTGAAAAGTGTGTTATCATTCATTAAAAATTTCAGTGCTTTATTCAAATTCTTGCAATTTGTGACTTTTGAAATTAAATGCTTAATTAACAACAACTTTGATTTCCGCTTTCAAAATTGAATTTTGCGTGAAATTGAGTCAATTTTCAAATTTCAAAATTTGCATTGCTTTTGACATTCCCTCTAAAATCATAAAATTCAAAATTTTAGTTTCCCTCTCTTTTTCAAAATTCAAATTTTGCATTTTTCGACAATCTTGGTAGGGTTCAATTTCGAGATTGCAACTTTAATTTGGCCTATCTACAGATCGTAAAATCACTTAATTTTTTCAGATTAGCTCTAAAATCATCATACCTTTCATCCCTGCAAATTTCGAAAAAAGTTGCAAGGACTGTGTTGCACTCCGAGCGCCACGGTCCCGGACATTTTTTCTAAAATTTCGGGAGACTGTCGTGATTGCATTTAACAGCTTAAATCCAGAAGATTGGCTGATTTTACTGAAAATTGCTACCTCCAAATTCAAAATCTTCTCTCTCTTTCTAGTGCATGAGTTTTACAACAATAAGCCCTACTTACACTATTCCCGTTAGACGAAGCTGTAGAATTAAGTCTTTCTGAGGTTTAATTACCGAGGAGATGGAACCTAATTTGAATAGCCTTTTTAACGAGGACATGGGTAATTCCTCTAATCCTCCTAATGATGAAGAAGCTCTCCATGAGGTTTCTGTAGAACAACTTTCAAAATTGGATAACCAATTTGATGATTTTCAACAATGGATGTCTCAAGAATACCCTGATAGTCAAGCTCTTCCTTTAATTGAGGGTCTAAAACGTATGCTTCAAAGTGATAAGAATGGAATTGATATTTTGCGTGGTATTACACACATTGTGGGTTCGAATGTGATGCCTATGAAGATTTGTGCCGAAACTTTAGGTTATACACAACCTCCTACACAAGTCAATCATTCTATTCCTTTGACAACTTCTATTGCTAGCATACCTACCTTTACATCAAACATAATGGCTACTTCTATACAAGACATTCCCCCCATGATCACTAGTCATGGGGGAAATCCTTCTTCTTCAATTAACCCCCTTCCTTCATTTAATCCGACTTCTTCATTCATTCCTTCAATGAGTGTCCCTATTATATCTCCACAAATGAACATGATGCAAGGGGGCAATTCGTTTAACCATTCCATTCCTCCTTGTAGTGTTCCTCCTGTCCAATCATCTCCTACGATTAACTATCATAGAGTCCCACCACCTTACTCTTTACCTTCTTTCAATAACATAACACCTCCATCTCAATCTAACACATCTAATATAAATTCTTTGATTGAAGCGACCATTAACAATCTTGCACAAACTGTCTCTTCTTTACAGCAACAAATTGCCTCTATGAATCAATCTAAGTTTAGTGTGCCCACATTTGATGTTGTGAGCCCACTATCTCTTGACATTGTTCGAGCTATCCCTCCTAAACATGTTGAAATCCCACATTTGGAGCTTTATAATGGTAAAGGTGATCCTCTAACACATGTTAAGACTTTTCAAACAATCTGTACTGATTTTGCCTATGACCAAAGGTTGCTTGCAAAATTGTTTACTAGAACATTAAGAGACAAAGCCCTACAATGGTATTGCTCATTGCCTTCTTATTCTATTACTTCTTTCGAACAACTTGCAAATGCTTTCATTCAACAATTTCAAAACAATATAAGTCCTAAACTTACTTTGATTGATTTAATGCATTGTAAACAAGGTGTTAAAGAAAAAGTGACTGATTTCATTGGTAGATATAAGCATTTGTATGCTCAAATTTCTTTTCCAGTGCCTGACAATGATATTCAAAGAATCTTTATTTCTAATTTACAAAAAGATATTCGAGACAAACTTCTGTTTTCTGAGTTTACTTCTTTCCAATAGTTGTGTGCAACTCTTCACAATTATCAACTGACTGTGAGTCAAATGGAACAATCACATCCTATGGCTCCGAGTGATAAGGGTGATAGCAATCAACAACCATTTGGGAAGTTTAAACCGAACAGAGATTCCATCAAATTCAATGAAAACATCATCAACAACAATGTGAATGCAGCATCAGGTGTGCCTCCTATTTCTAAATTTTTCAAGAAAGAAAGAAAGTATACTCCTTTGAATGAATCATTGCATAGTATTATGAATAAGTTATTGGAACAAAATGTGCTTACTCTTCCTCCTATAAGGCAAATTGATCCTGCAAAGATTACTTCACCTTATTTTGATAACAAAGCTTTTTGTCAATTTCATCGTCAGCCTGGGCATGATACTGAAAAATGTTTTTCTTTAAAGGGTAAAATTCAAGATTTGATTGATAATAACACTATTTCTATTTCTGGAGTGAATGATAAAGGCAATACATCTGTAGCTCCTCCTAATCAAAATCTTCAAATTTTTATTGATCCATTACCTTCTCACACCTCTAATGCGATTGAGGCTAATGATTCCTCTCTCTCATCTGATGGTCTTGTGTCTATGACTCCGAATGTGATTAACTTTGTAGAGCAGCAAGAAATCCCTAAAGAACCTTCCATCACATTTGATTCTAGTGAAACCATTAGGGCACCTGATGGTCCTTTATACATAGTTGCAAAAGTCAAGAATACACCTTGCCGTGGAGTGCTTATTGATCCTTCGTGCATGGTTAATGTTATTACTAAAGAATTTCTTTTTACTTTGCAATTGAATCAAGTGATCTATGACAAAACATATGTGGTTGTGAAATTATTTGATGCATTTGCTTCTCCTGCAATTGGTTCTATTACATTACCTATTGAGGTCCATAACAAATCTCTTGATGTGAACTTTGCTATTATTCCATCTTCCGAACAATTTCATGTGAAGCTTGGCTATCCTTGGCTATCTTCCATGAAAGCTATTGCTTCTCCTATTCATAAGTGTTTGAAATTTCCCCATAATGGTGAAGTTGTTACTGTCAATCATAGTCTCTTTAAACTAGCTGAAAGAACTTCTAGCATTCCTATTGATTACTTTTGGCCTAAACAATTCCAATCTCTTCCTCCGTGAAGTGATCATCTTTTCAAATCTTATCAAAAGTGGAAAACAGATATGATCCTATCTCTAAGTGAACCTAGAACACCTAAACTTGATATTCCTATCATTCTTGAGAAGGAAGTTCTTCCTTTGAAAGATAAAACTAATGTCTTTCCTCAAGAAGATTCCCAACCCATCCCTATGGATGTGACTATGCCTATATATAATAAACTTCCTAAAGGTAGACCTATACCTCCTTGTCATGATGGACTTCGTCTTCTTCCTAAACCAAATATTCCTCCTTTGTATGGAGCAGTCCCTCCTCCTTTCTATAGAGAGAAGAGACCTTCTTCTTCTCCTATTATCCAGCCTAAGAGACCACAACCTAAACACCCAAGTGATAAGGATGAGAATATTCCTCCTCCTCAATCTTCTCCACCTCCTACTAAGACTAGACAAAATCGTTCTGCACGTGAACGCCAGCGAAAGCGTTGTCTTAGAGCTCAAACTTTGCAATCTCCAAAAACACCTTCAACAAGCATTATTCCATTTTCTCCTCAGCCGATGATTGAGCCGAAATCTCCTAAACATAAGATGCATGATGGTCTTGATCCTGTGTGAGTTAAAGATCCTATTTTTATAAATCTTGATGATGCTATAGATGAAAAAGTTATTCATGATGAAAATGTTACTCCTTTTGCTTCTGATAGTGAATATGAACTTGTTGATATTGATAACCATTTATCTAATGAATTTTCTAAAGCACTTATCCTAGCTCCTAGACAAGAACAACGTGGCTTGGAACATGAACATATCCCTTGTTTGGATCTTGTGATAGCTCCATCTGCTGTGTTGAATGTTCCTCCTCTAGCGTGTTCCCTGCCTTCCCGAAACATTGATCAGCAAGATCGGGGGGTAGATGACGTGCTAGACTAGTTTCATTAGCATAGCAGATTCTCTCCTCCTCTCTTTTGTTACTTCTTCTATATGTTATTCTCATTCTTCTATTTGTTGTCCTTAGTGTTGTCTACTTGAGGACGATGCAAAGCATTGAGATCTCTCGATCTCTCTCATGTTGACTCAAAAGACACATGTGTTCCCTTCTTCTAGGTGACCTTCCTTGATTGGGGAATGATGAACAATTATGCATACATACATATGATATATATACATGAATTATCATACAGCATACTGACCCCAAGGAAAGCGAAATCACCTTGTGCTTTGTGTTTTGTGTCTATTATCCTTGGGTTTATCTCACACTTGGGGGGCTAAATCCTTGCGATAACGTGCTCCTTTCTCATTTCTTATATGTATCACTACCTTAAAGCAATCACCCCCGGTGAGGCATGTGCGATCGCTTTAACGTAGGGAGGCATACATCCCGTTCATATCTTTTCAAGATACTTGAAAATTTCTTGGCAAATTTAGCCTTGCCTTGAAAATTTTTGATATCTTTCTTGCATGACTCATAGTGAGGGAACCTTACTACTAATAGTCATGGTTCTCCCTCATGATCTTCCCTTTTACTTTGTCAATCAAAGTCATAAGATCCTTAGTCCACTGGGGGCTTGGTGTGTCTTGCCTCCTTGACGTGGTGAAAGTCTTTCAATATTGTTTCCTTGT
Organism: Cryptomeria japonica; assembly: GCF_030272615.1. Taxonomy (NCBI): domain Eukaryota; kingdom Viridiplantae; phylum Streptophyta; class Pinopsida; order Cupressales; family Cupressaceae; genus Cryptomeria; species Cryptomeria japonica. Next base: position 210,727,236 of record NC_081407.1, read on the forward strand.
ACTTTACCGGAAGTATGAGCATACATACTCCCGCTAAAGTGGGGGTTAAATGTAGCATCCTAAAATTGCAACACTTGCAATTTCGACTGCATTTCGGTCTTCACGATGGCGACGCAACACGCAACTTGAATGGAGACCCCGAAACCTGATTATGACACTGAAAACTGCATTTTTCAAGCACCCTGGCCTGAACCTCCTTGCACCCTGCTGTCTCGGGAGGTGGGACCAGAGCGCCCAGTGCCCTGGTCCTTCAGGACCAGGGTGCCCAGCACCTCGGTCCCCCAGGACCATGGCGCCTAGCGCCCTGGTCCTATTTTGGGCCCGGTCTCCTTTGGACTTCGGGTCTTTTTGTTTGCAAATTGGAAATTACCTTTCCTGGTCGGCCTAAGGTTGGAAAAATCAGTCTTTTAACCCTAAATGGCAAGTATATAAACTACATTTTCTCTCTCATTTTGGGTAGAGAAAAAGGAAGAAGAAGGACATATGTGTACAAGCGTGGAAACTATACTCAAGCATTCAAGCATTCAAACATTCAAGCATTCAAGCATTCCTTCTAAGTCTCCATTCAAGGCTAAGTGTTGCATTCAAGACAAGGATTCAACCATTGAAGAGGAGATCACATACTACATACTACAACAACATACAACATCTATACCTTCGCACATAAGGATACAAACATCCTTAGAACAAGGTATTAGTACTTGTTTTACATACATTTACATTTACAGCACTTGCTCATTTCTTGGTTAATTCCAAAACTGGGGTTTGACCTAAAGGCAAACCCCTAATCCCTAACCCCCCAATCGTCTTCGCTTTTCTGTGTGTAGGTTGCAGGTACGCGGCTGAAATTGAAGATCTGGAATCCTTGTGCAGAGACAAACAGATCCCCCTTCGTTTCGCGGATTTTTCGGAGGACCGTGGCACTCGGGCGCCATCGTCCTGACAACTTTCGCTCAAATTTGTAGGACAACACTGTATCGACATTTTACTACTAATTCCAGGTCCGCAGCTTCATCCTATATTCCTATCTCAGTTTATAAGTGAATCTTTGTCACTTTCTATACATTCCTAGCTTAATCATTCTATCTACATTCTTTACCAAAGAGGGTAGCCTTGTTGTCTTAACCCTTGAAACGCATCTAGCATCCAATCTTGCATTGCGTGGGATTGGATCTTGTGGGTTTCAACCCCTCTTTTGAATGTAAAGTCTCTCCCCTAAGTGAAAACCATCAACCCTAGTGAATCTCCCTTCTCTCTCCTTGGAGTTGGAAGAGGGGAGAGCAACTAGGGTTCGATCGTGATTTTCCGCTTTACACCTTCATCCATTATAACTGACAATGGAGGATAGTTCAAGAACAAAGATCTATATGAACTCTGTGAGAAATTCAAAATAAAATAACACTAGTCATCAATATATGACCCTCAAGGTAATGGACAAGCAGAGGCATCTAACAAAAACCTATTGACTATCTTGCACAAAACAGTGAACAAATCTGGGAAGGATTGGCATCTGCAACAAAATTCTGCACTGTGGGCTTATAGAACAAGTATTAGAACACCTACTAGGGCTACACCTTTTTTCTCTTGTGTATGGGTTTGAAGCAGTATTACCTATTGAGGTGGAAATACCATCTCTAAGAGTTTCTTTGCAAGGTCTTGTTACTGATGAAGAATATAGAATATCTAGATTACAAGAGCTCAAATTGTTGGATGAGCATCAACAAGTGGCATTTGATCATCTCAAAGTGTACCAAAATACAATGTCGAGAGGATATTAAAAAAAAGTTCGACACCGAGAATTTCAGGTTGGTGACCTAGTTCTAATAGAAAATCTTAAAAATCAACAGTTTCGAGACAACAAAGGGAAGTTCGAACCCAATTGGTTGGGTCCCTATATCGTTACTACAACTTTTGGCTCTGGTGCCTATCAACTCTCAACATTGGAAGGAGAATAACTCCACGAACCGATAAACACCATCCATCTGAAGAAATTCTTCACCTAAATATTCTCTGCTCTAGTAGTTTATGTAGCTAAAATGTCCTGAAAAAATCCTAAAAATCTAAAAATGTCCTAAAAAAAATCCTAAAAATCCTAAAATGTCCTGAAAAAAATCTTAAAAATTAGAAAAAGTCTTGAAAATCATAAAAATCAGAAAAAGTCCTGAAGAAAAGAAAAAAAAAAAAGAAAAAGAAAAAGAAAAGAAAAAAAAAGGAAAAAAGAGAGAAAATGCCTTGGTGAAAACTTGGTAAACAGGCACCTTGGTAAAAAAATATATCTCTACCAAGTAGGTGAAAACCTAGCAAATAGGCGCCTCTTGTACTCAAACACTCCATCTATCAATGCAACATTGGCATTCCCACTTTCATGCATCTTTTCTTTCGCTTGTACATATTTCAATCACTTTTGTGACATCCTGGTTCATTGGAACCCTCATGGCTTGAAATTGATCAATGTCCTAGTCTTAGGTAATCAACAAGAGCACATTACATGTCCTAAGTAGTATGAACCAAGTCAACTTTACATCAGTGAAACCTGGTCATCCACTTCAAGTCAGTCACCTGTCTCCTAACTACTGAAGAGTTTTATCACCGAGTAAACAAGCAAAACATCAAAATGGAAAACAATCACTAAACAATTTGAGCTATGCATGAAAATTTTCTTTGTGTGTTGTCTTTTATATTGGTTTTCAATTATTATCCCTCTGAGTAACTCAAGGAAGTCTATCATGACTAAGAGGAGCAAGGATTTGGGGCATAATATTTTCTTGTTTTCTCCTTGTAGGAATGATCCCAATGATCTAGAAACATCTAAATTAGTTGGGTGTCTGTGATAAGAGCCTTCACATCAAGGTGAAATTGCCACACATACCTCGACTTCTCTTATTTGAATGCTACAGGGAGGTCCATATCATTTCTTTGTCTATTTTGAGGGAATTTCTTTATGATGCAATTTGGGTCCCTGTGAAATCTGTCCAAGGATATGAACGAAAAAAGGGTCATTGCAGACAAGATAATTAATATTGCATATGCAAAGAAATGAACTCTATTATGCCTTCTATAATTGTAAAGTGCTCAATGATGAAAATTAAGCTTTTCAAAGTCCAATGACTAGGTTTAGGATTGCATCTCATTTTGCATCTTGTGAATTTAGAGTGATGTCGGTATGGTAACAATGATCTCCCTATTTTCTGAATGAGTGCTGGAAGCTTCATCATTTTTCAGCTCAATGGTCTCTTTTCATCATTTCTCCGATTGAGTGCTTCTATTTTTGAGATATTTAGCTGCATACATAAACATTTAATATAGATTCATACATTCACTATCACTCATTCACATTCATCTATTTGCATATGAAAAGAAACAAAAATAGCCATCTATGATCATTTGCATTACATACATCCCTACTGGAAAGAAATGCATACATGTAGAATAAAGCATATAGAAAGCATCTCAAAAATTGAATCAACACAAGTACAATGAAGTCAAATCAGATCTTGTATATATATATCGTATCAAGTCTAAGAGTACAAAATGATGTCAAATGACATATACAAACTCCCATCAGAACAAGAATCGTATGGTTACAAAAAAATGGGTGTGTCTACACAAATATATCTGCTACAAAAAAGAATATCTAGCTCTGGGCCTCTCCCTCTTTGCCTAGTGGAGGAGGTGGAGATTGATGACCGAGATCCTGACGAGGTGCCCGAGCTCCCTCTGAACATGCCATATACTGTGAGTAGGGTATAACCTGCTATGCAACTGGAATTGCGACAATATATGCTGCAACATAGTAGACTGCCCTACTGGTCTGGTGAAGGACCTCCTATCGTAAGGGCTCTATCTCTGCTCTCATCTCTAAGATCTAGTGATCACGCTCAACCCTAAGATTGGCAAGATGTCAGTCTTGCTCCACCAGTTGAGTCTGAGCCACTATCAACTGTGACTGCAGCTCTGCTAAACGTGCCCTCATTGACCATCCAGTGTTCATCCCTTGCTCTCTCGTAGGATCTCCAGCCCCATCTCCACCTCTAGCACTACCCTGCTCCTCTCGTCATTGATGGACATGTCTCAGAGATACTCACTCCTCCCCTACCCCACCCAATCTCACACCTATACCCCCAAGTGATCCACCCTCACCCCTCTGTTGTCCCACATCAGCTGGAACCTTGCTACTACTAGCACAAGGATTACCACCTATCCACCTTAAAACCTCAGCTCTCTGTCCCTATCTTTGGCCCTACCTCTAACCCTATCCCTGTCCTTGTGTAGGGGCATCATCCTTAACCTCCTTAATGTGAGGAGCCTACTCAGCTAGATCTGTAAAATGAGGGAATGGATGCTGCTAAAAATAATCTCTATACTAGGGCAATACCCCTGTATCCACAATATCACTTAGGTAATCCAATCTCAATCTCTGTAGACCAGTTAGCTCCTACATGGACAAGGCATAGGATAACCTCGGTGACCATCCCTTCCTCTCCTCATCAGCATATCGGCCATATGTTGTGAACTCCTGTGATACCCCCTCAGGCTGGCCATACTGCCTCATCACTCGTGATACTACAAACTGCTCCACTATTGTCTGCGATCTACTAATAAGAGGGCGAGTAACAAAAAGGTCCATGCATACCAGCCTCTAGTCATCCCATGGCTCTAAGCCCCTATAAGGCCTCCATACCATGGCTATCAAGTCATCCAACTACCACCGCCAAAAATCTATCTTCCCTAGATGGGGCTATGTAATGTAATCAACATACCTATATACAATTAGCTGCCCAGGCTCTCTGCTATCATCAAAAATAGGCTGACAAATTGGGAGGTACTCCCAAGCCCAAATCTATAAAATAAATACACCTGCAGCCATGCTCCTACCATCTCTATAGACTATCTCGTGCATCTCGTGATACATATGGGCCAAAATGCAAGAACCCCAACCAAGCCTCTGGGGGGTCTCCATCAATCTCTCCAACATCTGACCCCATCCACACTGAAATCTTGGTTGACCTCTATCCGGCATCAGAAAACAACCGATAAAACCTGCTAGGACACAAGCTAGAGGAAAATCATCACTATACCTGCTCATCATGATGTGCCAACTGATGGACCGTGTCAGGATATCAGGATCCCTGAAGACATGCTTCACTGCCTATAATCCAGGAAGGTGTCCTGAATTGTAGTCCACCTTATCCCCAGAAAAAGGGATACAGAGGATCCTATATACATCCTCAGGAGTGATAGTCATCTCCTTGACTGGTAAGTGAAATGTGTTATGCTTGGAATGGAATCTCTCTACCAATGTTGTGAGCATACCATGATTCATATGAATATCAGGTAATCTTAACAGATGTGTCAAGCTGCACAAGTCAATATGAGACCACTCAACCTCTGATAGCTACTGAACTAAAGTCATGGTAGGTGGATAAACACACCTGAAGAGAACATGAGGCAATCGAACTTGCAAAATCAAACAATGGAGTATCAAAATACATTCCAAATAAGCCTACAAGAGGAGTAAAACATCATGCAAATCTAACTACGTCAATTACAAAAACAATATTTCAAGTTTAGACCTTTAAAAATGCTTATTATTTTCCAAACGACAAAACACAGAAGAGCAGAAACTCGTACGAGTTAGGATTGAGCCCCGTATGACAAAAGACTCCCAAATGATAAAATATTAGACCCCGGATGACAAAATGGTCTTTCAAGAAGGTTGTTGTACGACACAAGGGTAGCCCTAGAATGACAAATCTAACGGTCTGAAATGACAAAATAAAATTTAGCAGTTTGTCATACGAGACATGATCCTATCTTGCATGACAAAAACGAGAAAACCCGACTCAACATGCCAAAAAACTTGAAAAATCAACAAAAAAATTCAAATTTGGAATGAATAACAAGATTAAGATAGATCACTTACTAGTGGCTCATAGTGTCATGGTCAATTATGTCATCTTTGGTGCTCGAATCGATGCTCACAAGTAGGGACCACCATTTTTCTCACATAAGGCTTTTTGAATTTTCAAACTTTGGAGGGTCAAAATGAATTGAAAATGACACTTTTGTCCCATATATAGCCAAAAACCTAATTTTTCAACTTGCTCCGATGGTCATGAAAATTGTACCCTTAGCTAATTTACCCGTTCTGACTCCATTTTCGGGATCAAAATCAAAATTTGAGATCATTCTGTAGATAGGAAATGTGGAAATCATCAATGCAAATAGGAATTAGCCTAGTTCAATCACGAAAACTCAATTGCAATGATAACAATCCTAATTACATTCAATGAAAACATGAAAACAAGACATTCAAGATTGAAAACTAAGCAAACCAAATGCAGATGTCTCCTTCATGTGGCTCCATTGTCCTTCTTTCTCCTTCAAATAGCTTTTGTTTGTGGATCTCACCTACAAGTGCATGAGCATGATGTGAAAGCAAGTAGACAAGACGAGACGAAAGCATAAGGGTACTAGAAGAGTGATTGATTAGACCTTTTGATTGAAGAAATTCATCCAATTTATAGAGAAATTGGAGAAAAGACAAGATTAGCATGAATTTGATTCGAATGGAAATTTCAAATCAAGAATGACAAATATGACAAATTATGACAAATTGACACTTTCTATGCAAAATTGATTGATTGATAATTATGACAAATTGCTATGTCAAAATTGATTGATTGACAATTATGACAAATTTGCTATGTCATTCCCATGAAATTAGGAGAAAATAGGAGAAATTAGATGAATTAGATGGATTAGAAATTAGGAAATTAGAAAATGAGGAAATTAGGAATTAGGAAAATTAGAAATTGATGAAATTAGAAAATTAAGTGAATTAATTAACAATTTTTCATTCATTAATTAATTCACACAAAGAGAGGGAATTAATTAGCCAATTAAATAAATATTTAATTGTGACAAGAAGACTTAGGATAAATAAATAAATTATTTAACCTAGAGGGAGAATTAGAAATGCAAGGACGACTGTACGTTAGGAAATAGGAAATCATCACAAACAAAGATAAATGTAATAGCTCAATCACAAATGCATTCATTGCAATGAATCTATCCTAAGACACATTCAATAGAGACATGAAACAAAGCATACAAAACTAGAAATTATGCAAACCGGATGACAATTTGAATGCTCCTTCCATGCGGCTCCATTGTTCTTCTTTCCTCTTCAAATGGTTTGGTTGTGGATCTCACCTACAAGTGCACACACAATTGAAAGCAAGTAGACGGGATTTTTGATCAAGAGTACTAGAAGCATAAATTCGATAGCCTGATTAAGGATTATTCTCATTATTAGCCAAGATTGAAGAAATTCATCCAATTTATAGAGGAATTGGAGAGATGACAAGATTAGCATGATAGTGATTCGAATGGAAATTCAAATCAAGATTAGCAAAATTATGACATGTCTATGACAAATTGCTATGCAAGGGTTTATGACAATTTATGACAAATTCTATGTCAAGAATTTATGACAATTTATGACAAATTTCTATGTCAAGAATTGATTGATTGTCAATTATGACAAATTACGACAAATTTCTATGTCATTTCCATGAATTTAGGAGAGAAATAGGAGGAAATTGAAATTAGGAAATTAGAAAATTAAGAAATTAGAAAATGAGGAATTAAGAAATTAGGAAATTTAGAAAATTAGAAAATTAGAAATGAGGAAATTAGAAATTAGGTAAATTAATTAATAATTTGTCATTTATTAATTAATTCACAAAGAGGAATAATTAGCCAATTAAATGAACATTTAATTGCAATGAGAATACTTAGGATAAATAAACAATTTATTAATCCTAAAGGAAGAAATGACACACACAAGGTTAAATGATTAAATCATGAAACCCTAGAAGATGAATTAGGTCTTGATGAAAGATAATTGACTCGATTCGATTTGATTTTGGATTGATAAATGACCAATTTGATAAATGATTTGATTAATAAATACGCCAATTGATGAGGAACAATGACAAATTGATCCAAATTGACATATTTGAGACAAACAACAATCGATGACAAATCGATTGCCAAATGACAAGATTGACAAGAGGACAAGAATCGATGACAAAATAGATTGCAAAATGACAATATTGAAAATGACCATGATCAATGACAAATTGATCGTGAAATGACAAGATCGAACATGACAACGATTGATGACAAATCGATCGTTAAGAGGACAAGATTGATAAGAGGACAATGATCGATGACAAATCGATCACAAGATTGATAGGACAAAACCCTAATTAGGATTGACGATGTCCAAAATGATGACAAATAAGCATGCACATTGATGCAATAGGATAAGATCGATTAAAATCATGACTGGATAGTGTTGTCAACAAGACCAAATTCAAGAGCGAGATAAATGAAGAATGTAGAAGAATGACTCGATGTTCGCAAATGATAAAAACCAAGTACGTGACATAGGAGAAATGTTAATGCGACGCAAAAACCTAAAATGAGGCAATGCGCAAATGTTAAAGTATGACTCCACAAGCATTGACCATTTTTAGGTGTCTACAACGACAATTAGGTCTTGATGTAGGATCGATTTGATCATGATTCTGACTTGATAAAAAACCAATGTTGATAAATGATTTGATTGATAAATGCGCCAATTGACAAGGAACAATGACTAATTGATCCAAATTCACATGATTGAGAAAGACGATGATCGATGACAAATCGATCACAAAATTGATGAGATTGACAATGACAACGATCAATGACAAATCGATCCCAAAATGACAAGATAGAACATGACAACGATCGATGACAAATCGATTGCCAGATGAAAAGATTGAAAATGACAATGATCGATGACAAATCGATCACAAAATGACAAGATTGATAAGAGGACAAAACCCTAATCAGGATTGACGATGTCCAAAATGATGACAAATGAACACGCACATTGATGCGACAAGATAAGATCGACCAAAATCATGACTGAAGATTGTTATTGACAAGACCAAATTTGAAAGTGAGATGAATGAAGAATGCAGAAGAAGGACTCGATGCTCGCAAATGAAAAAAACCAAGTGCGCAACATAGGAGAAATGTTAATGTGATGCAAAAACCCTAAAATAAGGCAATGCACAAATGTTAAAGTATGATTCCGCAAGCATTGACCATTTTTAGACATCTACATTTTGCCCCTCTTTGAGACAATGTGAGTTTTAGCATTGTTTCAAAGAACAATAATGAAAATGCCCCAGACAATAATAATGACATATGCATGCCCCCTTGAGGAATTGGCCGGAAACATCCAAAAAAGAGGCCAATTGATCGATAAGAATGATAGAAAATGATAGGAGCAAACAGACTAAAAATCGGGGATCGGATGCACAAATGACAAGCAATTGAAGGCACAATAGACCGTGACCAGCATAAGATGGAGAGAGTGCACGTCCATCTATGCACTGACAAAGATCTATAAATGAGACAAAGAGAGTGAAAAGAGCTCATTTGCACTAGCCAAAGAGGAGAATTTGTCACTCTGGAAAAGGACGCTTGCAGAGAGATGGCAAACATTCCAATGGCAGATCACCTTGAAGAATGTGTATGCATGTACAGATGACCGAATGACATGGGAGCAGTGGTATGTATCTCAAAAACCCATATTGTCAATTTTATGAATTTGACTTGCTTGCGGGACATTGCGGGGCCCATAGAGAATGCAGAAAGTGACTTCTGCACTTGTGTGAGCACATCCTGTGCTTGTGTAGGGTATCCTGCACTTGTGTAGGGTACACAGGCGCAAGTTGTTGCTACATAGGTGTAGGACTTAGCACACAGGCATAGTTGTTTATTGGGAACTCAATTTTGGTCAAAAACAACATGCAAATAATCCGAAAAGGGGGGATAAGGGTAGGATAGGTCAAAATAGACTAGAAACACCCTGATTTGGACATGAAACAAGGAAATGCAGCCCGTAAGAGGAAACCCTAAAACTGACAAAATGTGCCCCAATTGTGATGCAGAGTTGACAGTATCCATTGATCACGCGGGAGAACCGACCGGACTGCTTCATGTTACGACATAGACTCAGAAGCACAGATAGAGATACATTAGTAGGACTTGGGATATACTATATCACATTCATGCCCGAGATTAGGGCAAACACAGGACTGCTTACCGCATTGGCAGAGCGATGGCATTCGGAGACCTCCTCATTCCATCTGGCAACTGGAGAGGTTACTGTGACACTAGAGGATGTATGGTGTATCCTCTGCATTCTAATTCATGGGGAGATGATAGAGTATGACCCAGTGATAGGGAGAGATGCTTTGTGCAGATTATTTGAGTGTGATGCAGATGATCTGGATATCGTAGAGAGGGAGATTGGCTGGGAGACCATGGCATTAGAGTATGATCGATGATATGTGGTAATAGCAGTTGTGATAGCATGCCTATTAGCAGGGGATAAACAAGGACATGGATTCCCTATTGGATGGAAAATAGTGCTAGAGTAGATGGCGACAGAGGGGACAGTGTAGGCATGGGGACCATGTGTACTGGATATGCTATATTTTTAGTTGCATCAGATAGCATATCAGGGGGTGCAGACATTGAGATGTGGAGTCACACTGTTACAGGTATGGGCCTTTGAGCACATAGCCATATGTCGACCGATTGTAGAGAGACAAGTATTACCACACCGACCATATGTGTACAACTATGGGGGAGCACTGAGACAGGGTCCTTTCGGATACATATTGTATTGGCGACATGAGCTAGACAAATTGAGAGAGTTCACATGGAGGCCATATCTTGATTGCCCTGGATGGTTAGATGATAGTGATGAGCTACCGTATTGCAGATAGGAGAGATACCTGATTGGGCAACCAGTGAATTGCCAAAGAGTGATTGAGATGTACCTACTGGAGAGAGTCAGATGATAGTTTAGAGAGAGGTAGGATGTACCTAGAGGGACTGCACACTTTGCCTGATCTCAGAGAGAGACGAGTTAGTGGGGGAGAATGATTCAGCCACACATAGCATATGCTGACTTCACATAGCTATAACAGAGATAGTGGGATTGGAGATTAGATGTGGTGGATGCTGGGATGACAGAGGAGTATGAGCAATGGTTTGCACGATGACGACTAGTGCCATTGACAAATCCTGGTATTCCGGTACCGAGGAGACAAGAGGACTTCCCACTCGCTGGAGAGGAGGGAGATGATGAGGATAGAGATGAGGATGAGGAGGATGAGGGTGGTGATGAGGATGAGGGGAATGATGAGGACGAAGATGATGAGGATGAAGATTATGAGCCAAATTCAGCCGATCAAGAGTCATTGCAAGATATACCCATAGAGCCGGAGATAGCTAGGATAGAGGAGATGGAGATATGGAGGGCTACCATAGTGAGTCAACATGATCACATTGCAACATTAGAGAGACAGAATGCTATCTTGAGGATAGAGCATGAGCAACTTAGAGCAGAGATAGCCAGACTTATAGAGGCTTGAGATGCATCAATAACCCAGGCATAGCAAGAAGAACAAAGAGTCACTGAGTATATTGGGTCGATTAGGGATGCCAGTGCACATGAGATGGCACAAATGTTGGTAGAGACCGAAGAGGAGATACACCATTGGAGGACACTATATGAGAGTGCAGTTCCACCAGAGCAGAGAGCAGCATCATATCGGGCACGATCGAGGACAAAGAGCAGGGCACGTTCTCGGAGGTCAGTGAGTAGCATGGGGGTGAGTGGACCTATGAGACCACCACAGCCAGGACTAGGGATAGGAGGGACATCATCCTTGAGACATGGCAGGGATGAGGAGGACAGAGGGAGCACCTAGTGATAGAGGCATGTGCTCCTTATGACAGACAGTGGACATTATGTAGTGTGATATTATATAGTCAGCCTGTGGGCCATACTTAGGACAGATAGTCCAATTTTGTACTCTGATATTATTTTGATATATGATATGATATGCATCGATATGATGAGATGCAATGTGTTATGACTTATTTTATTATGCACTGTTGATGTACCATAGTGGAACATGTATGGATATATTTTTTTAGGTGTTTTTGATTCATTTATGAAATGAAATGGATAAAATGCTTGATGTAATGCTTGATATAATGTAAATGTACTAACCAAATGGATGCAGGATGTAGCATATATGTTTTTGTGTGGAGATCGGAGAACTAGACTGAACTAAATGCCCAAACTAATGGAAGAAATGTTAGTAAGAAGAAATGAGATAGAGGACAGTTAGAGACGAAGAAAAACTTGCTTTCACTAATGCACTTTGTAGGTGAAAACCTTTATTTTAATGTAGCAAAATGGATGCAGAGCATCATGGAATTGAAGGCCAGAGCTAAAATGCAACCCCTTTTGCAAAAGAAAGACACATCACACACAAGGAATGAGTGAAGCATCCTAGGGTGCATACATCAAGGGTCGAGGTATGTGCGGCGTTCATAAAGTGAACGTACTTATCACAGACACCCAATGAGATAATTGCCCCAGTTTGTGACAAACATTCCACAAACAGCAATCACAACAAAAAAAGAAAGGGACCATGAACCATCCTGGTCACTCTAAATCACTCAGTGACATCATCGAGCAACATAGGAACATGATCGAAGATAAATCAATAAATGATAAGACTCGCTAATTCCAACAATTCAAACAAACATCTTGTTCTGCATTGTCAAAAGTTGAAAGTGTTGATAGGATGATCATGTTGTCTGGTTTCAGGGAATGCGATACCTCATCTAAGATAGGACATAGTCTGGTTTCGAGCATACCACACCCTGTATAAGACTCATGATAATGTGCCAAGGACAAATGATATTGATGTTGATTGATTGATATGACAATTTTGATCAGTTTGAATGTCTGGTTTGATTGAAAAGTTCATCTGTTAATGCATGATTCCATTAAAGCACAATGTGTGATTGCGTGTTGTTGGAGGGATGCTTAGTGATTTGTCTTATGCACAAAAGGGATATTTTTTTTGTTTTTGCTTTTCGAGTTTTTACAATTTTTTTGTGTTCATTTTTTCAGGACTTTATTTGACTTTTTAAGGATTATTTCAGGACATTTTTCAATTTTTTTGGATTATTTCAGGACTTTATTTGATTTTTTTGGATTATTTCAGGACATTTTTCAATTTTAAAGTTCCAGTGATTGATCATGACAAGGGGAATGCAAAGACATATAGAGTGACCAGGACCAAAACATATGCACAAGAAATGAAGTATGCAAGACAATGATGTTGACCAATCATAGGCCTGAAACAGAACATTGGGTCAAGACAAGGATAGGCATGATAAATCTTTAGAGAGAAAGCATAGATAGAGGTCATGATAGATGACAGAGCAATGATCATTTGTACACATGGCGCCTGTTTGCCAAGTTTTCACCATGGTACTTTCCCAAAGCGCCTATTTGCCAGGTTTTCACTAGAGAGCGAATCATTTTTCTTTACTTTTTTGTTCTTTTTTTTTTTTTGTTTTTCACTTTTTTTTGTATTTTTTGAGCTTTTTGATTATTTTTGTTTGTATTTTTTTAGGATCATATTTGAAGAACTGTTGATAGAAAACTATGCCCAGTACTTGCGAAGGTGCATGCTATTTATAGGATCAGACAAAGGTTCACCTTCTGGGGTGGCAAGCTGATATGCCCCTGAGTCATAGGCTACAGTAACTATGAAAGGCCCAACCCAATTAGGTTCAAACTTGCCTTTGATGATGTCAGTAGATTGTGCATTCTTGGGGTTTGCCTTTAAAACCAGATCTCCCACTTCGAAGTGTCACCCTTTGACCTTCTTATTATAAGAGCGACGGAGACGGTTTTGATATGCTTGCAAATGTGTCAAGGTTGTCTGACGTTTCTCATCTAACATCTCAAGTTGATGCAACCAAGAGACTCTATGTGTCTCATCATCAATCAGATGTTGCAAGGAAACACGCAAAGAAGGAATCTCCACTTCCAAGGGTAAAATGGCTTCTGCACCATACACCAAGGAATAAGGTGTTGCGCTAGTAGGTGTGCAGATAGAAGTGCGATAAGCCCAAAGTGCTAGATTCAAATGTACATGCCAATCTTGACCAGGGTCATTGACAACCTTTTTCAAGATCTTGATAATGGTTTTATTTGATGCTTCAGCTTGACCATTACCCTGTGGATAGTATGGACTAGAGAAATGGTGTTGGATATGAAACTTTTCATAGAGTTCTTTGACATCTTTATTCTTGAAGGGATGGCCATTATCTGTGATTATGTCAAGGAGAACCCCATATCGGCATATGATATAATTCAATAGGAATTTTGAAACTTGCACACCAGTGATATAGGTCATGGGAATAGCCTCGATCTATTTTGTAAAATACTTTGTGGCTGTAATGATAAACTTGTGTCCATTTGTAGATGTCACGTGAATCTTGCCAATAAGATCCAATCCCCATTGAGAAAAGGGCCACAGAGATATGACAGAATGAAGCTCTTGGGTTGGTGCAAGAATGTAATTTCCATGAATCTGGCATTTTTAGCACTTCTTAACAAAATCATGAACATCTTTTTCCAGAGTGGGTCAATAATACCCAGTACGAATCAACTTTTTGGCTAAGCTCAGACCATTGAAATGGCCCCCACATATACCATCGTGAACCTCGTGTAAAGCCATTAGTGCTTTGTCAAAATCCAAACACCTGAGGAGGGTATGGTCAAAGGAATGATGGTAAAGGGTATCGGCAATGATGACATATTTGGCTATCTGTCGGATGAAGGCTCGGTGTTGACTAGTGGAAAGGTTAGGTGGTAAGGTTTGGGATTTCAAATATTGATAGACATCATTGTACCATGGGGAGTTAGGACCAACAAGAATGCACATCACATCTATTGTCAGAATGTCAAAAGAAGGGACAAGCAACTGTTCGACCAAAAATTCACATTTGTCCATATTGTGGGGCATATTTAACATGGAAGCAATCATAGCCATTGCATTTGCCGACTTGTTTTGCATTCTTGGAACTTGACTCAAATGGATAGCCGTGAACTTTGTCTTGAAGAAATCTACCATATTCTTATAGGGAATAAGCTTTTCATCTTTTGTTTCGTAGTCATCATTCACTTGACGGATGACTAACTGAGAATCTCCATAGACTTGTAAATGTGTGATGTTCTAGTGGACCGCTACTCGGAGTCCTGTGACTAGGGCTTCATATTTTGTAATGTTATTGGTACAATGGAAAGTTATTCAGTAGGATTTGAGAATAGCATCACCTTGAGGGGTGATAAACAATATACCTGCTCTAGACCCAAACTTGATATGGGATCCATCAAAATATAACTTCCATTCATTAGAAGATGTGAGAGCAAAGACCAACTTATCTGGAAAATCAGTCAACATGGGATGATCATCATAAATAGGAGCCTCTACAAGTTGATCCGCTATGACTTGTCCTTTTATTGCCTTTTGCTCCATGTACTCAATATCAAACTCACTGAGGATCATAACCCACTTTGCTAGGCAACCCGTCAAAGCTGCCCTACTAAGCAAGTATTTCAAGGGATCAATTTTTGCAACTAGCAATATCTGATGGCTTAACATATAGTGTCGAAGCTTTTGTGTTGTAAAGACCACTGCTAATCATGCTCTTTCAATAGTTGAATAATTTAGCTCATATCCCACTACTGTCCGACTGATATAATAAATAGCTCGCTCTTTGCCTTTCTCCTCTTGTTGGGCCAAGAGAACTCCTAGTGTCGTTTCAATTGCAGAAATATACAATATAAATGGCTTTCCTTCTATAGGAGGCACTAGAATAGGCGGCGACAGTAGATAATCCTTGAGAGCTTGAAATTCTAATTGACATTGCTCAGTCCATTTAAAAGCGACACCTTTATGCAATAAATGCTGGAAAGGATGATATTTGTCTGCTAATTGAGCTATAAATCAGCAGATTGACTGTAGCTTTCCTTGTAGACTTCTTAGTTGAAGGAGATTGGAAGGAGGAGGCATATCCATTATTGCTTTAACCTTGGCCGGGTCGACTTTGATGCCTCGGTGAGAAACAATGTACCCTAGTAATTTTCCTACTGTGACACCAAAGACACACTTCCTTGGATTGAGTCTAAGCTTGTAAGTTTCCATTCGGTCAAAGATTGGGCCCAGGATGGCTAGATGACTATCTCTTGTGACAGATTTGCATAATAAGTCATCAACATAGTCCTGCATCAAAGTATGCATGAAATCATGGAAAATTGTTGTCATCGCTCTTTGATATGTGGCACCAACATTTTTAAGACCAAAGGGCATCACATTCCAGTAGTAAGTACCCCAAGCACATGTGAATGCAGTCTTATGTTGATCTTCAGGAGTAATGTGAATTTGGTTATAGCTAGAGAAACCATCCATCAATGAGAGCATCTCATATCCAGCAGTCATGTCAACTATAATGTCAATATTTGGTAGTGGAAAGTCATCTTTAGGGCATGCTTTATTGAGATCCCTAAAATTCGTACAGATTCGGATGCCCCCAGTTACTTTTCTAAATGGTACCAAATTGGAAATCCAGTTTGCATAATTAATGGGTCTGATAAAGCCCACATCTAGTAATTTTTTCAGTTCTACCTTGACCAACAGAGCCACCTGGGGATGCATCTTTCTGAGTTTTTATTTGATAGGCTTGGAATCTGCTTTTAATGGCAAGTGATGAAGGACTAATTTTGGATCAAGGCCAGGCATATCTGCATAGGACCATGCAAAACTAATCTTCTTCTCAAGAAAGAAATTGACAAAATCTATCTTTTCCTGTTTTGATAAAGAAGCAGCGAAATGAATGACCTTAGGGTTGTCAAGTGTACCCAAATTGATTTCTTCGGTCATTTCCACAAGCAATGTTGATTTAGCCTGACTTGATAGGGGTATGTCCACTCTTCCACCTTTGGGCACTTCAGAGAGGTTTTCACTCGCAGGTACGTCTTTTATTTTTACTTTTTCATGATCAGAGAGTGCCTTACGATTTTCACTCAAAGACCTATTCTTTTGATTTTTTACTTTTTCTTTTCTTTTTTCATTTTGATGACAAGAAAATGGAGTTGACTCCCCAAAATATGCTATGGAATCTAGATCAATAGCAAATCCTGCCTTATGATCACCTTGTGGTATGCCTTCCCGTAGTCCAAGGAATTTTGCAATTGCTTCGTCATTTTGAAAACAATCCAATGTGAGTGGTTCTTGTTGGTCATGTTGGATAAGCTATGGATAGACGAGGGGCATGTCATCATCGGTTTTAAGGAGAGAGAGGACTAAGATGGTAAAGTTGTAAACATCTGTGATATCACTATCTGAATTGCTTGTATCTGATTCGGAGCTTGGGTCCTAGAATGACTCTATCCAAGCATTAGGACATGTTTTGGGAAGGGGAGTTATTTCATGTTTGTCTTCCATAGGCAAATCATCAGGGTCAAGGAAAAAATTGTCAAGGGCATAGGAGCTAGAAGAAAAAGAACTCCACTCCCATTCATTGGAATCAGTTTCGGGTCGGGTATCCTTAGGTGTTGTTTCATCATTAGAGTCACGCCCCTTTCCACATGTGGTCACTTTGGTAGACGAGGGTCCAATTCGCAATGGTACAAAACCTAAACCTAAAGTTGGAGGTCGCATCTTGGGTATAATAGGTTCTAGCCTTCCTTTCTTGTTAGGGCCTAAGCCACTACAGCCATCATATCCTTTCTTCTGTAGCATAGTAAATCCTTTGTCGTACTGCTCCACTGGCAACCTACAGGTGGGGTCTTAGTTGGGTCCTTATAAAGCCAATCTATGATGTCATCATCCAAAGTTTCTTTGTCAAGTTCACCCCATCTTGTAAATGTAGTGGGGGGCTGATATTGAATGACTATTTTAGGTTCCTTTTGCAACAAATGTGGTTTGACATATGATTTTGGAGATATTGGTAAATTCCTAATGAGGAATGTTTGATCCATTGAATACTCTCCACATCCTTGGTCCTATACCTTCAATTTTCCTTTGATAGCATCTAACAATTCATTAGGATCCACATAACTATGTGAGTGGGCCTCTCTATTAACTAGGACTTGCTACTGCGGGGAATCTTTTAGAGTAGCACAAAATTGAAATTGATTAGGATCTCCTGGAATTGTTATCTCAGTTCCATTGTAAGGATATTTTGAACATTGATGATAAGTGGATGGAACTGCTTTCATTACGTGGATCCACAGACGGCCAAGAATCATATTGGAAGGGAGATTGAGGTCTAAGACCTGCAAGAAAGTGTTTTCTGTCACTGGACCGACTTTGATAGGCAATGTAATTATCCATTTAGATGGGCGCTCAACATCAACATATGCTTTGATTGTTATTCTTCTGGAAGCATCAATGTCATTTTCTGTATAACCAAGGCCAATGACCACTCTCAAGGTACAAATATTAAGACCCGCTCTGCCATCTATCAAGACTGGTCAGACTTTACAATTATGGACAAAGAATTCAAGATGTAAAGGATCATTATGAGGGAGCTTATCAGGTGAAATATCATTATCAGAAAATGCAACATTTTGGGAAACAACTAGATGTCCAATTCAGGCTTGAAACTGGTCAACATCAATGTCTGTCAGGACAGTGGACTCAATTAAAGCTTTATCTAGGACTGCGCGATGCATGGGGGACATTTTCAACAACTCAAGGATTGATATTTGTGCAGGTGTCTTTCCTAGATGATCTAGGAGATTATACTCACTTATAGGAGTTGATTTGGGAGGAACCGCAGGAGCTCCTTTCAGGACTATTTTGGATCGACGAGTGGTGACTATGCAAGAAGGATCTTGTCCCTTTATTCTTAGGGTGGAAACATACTCATTTGACACGTGAAAACAATTGATGACATTGTTGTAACCAGTATTCGTATAATTTGTTGTTTGGGTAGAGTTTGAAGAAGATGCTTTACCCTTGTCATGATCAAGCAAAGGAGTTTTGAAAATTGTATGATCAGTGTTAGAGGTCGCGTTGGTCAGATCTACCTCAATTACTCCTTGCTCTAACAAGTCTTGAATCATATGTTTCAATTGAAAACATGATGCAGTTTTATGTCCTTTTGACCATTGGTACTCACAATATGCATTATCATTCCACCAATGCGGCTTTACCAATGGTTCTGCCTTGAGATTTGGTAACTTGATAAATTTTGCTTGTATTAATTGTTTCATTACTAACTCAATAGGCTCTCCCAATGGCGTAAACTGTCGAGGAGGCCCATCCCTTGATCGGAAAGGCTTGCATTGTTGGTTTTGTTGCTGACATTGTTGTTGATTATATTGTTGAGTGTATTCTTGAGTATGTTGTTGGTATTGTGGCTGTTGAGTAACATTGCTCACTGGTGTTTGATTTTGTTCCATAGTTGACATATTAGGAGCACTCAATTTCTTGATTGTGAACGGGGGTTGATTTGCATTCACCATTCTTGCGTCAACTACTCCATCATTAGTGACATTCTTATTTTTGTACTGAAATCTATTTTTGTCCCCTGAATTGTTTGTGTTGTCACTGTCTTTGTTGAGCTTAATGATTCCCTTAGCTACAAGAGCAGTTTCAATGTTCATCCCTTTCTTCATGAGTTTCTCAATAGTACTGGGACTTTTCAATTTGAGTTCATACATCATTTCCGGGACCAAATTTTGGATAAACAAGTTCACTTGTTGTTCTTCAAATATATCTAGGGAAGAACGACTATACAGACTTCACCATCGTTGCAAGAATGTCACTAATGGTTTGCCTTGCTTTTGCTTGGTGTTGCATAAATCTGACATGGTCACATCACTGTCAATGTTAAATGCAAAGTGAGATATAAACCTTTGAGCCAATTTTGACCAAGTCTTTATATTTCCTGGTAGATGCGAATACCAATCCATGGCTTGTCCCATGAGACTTCGTGCAAATAAGCGCATTAAATATGTTTCCTCATAACTCACTTCACTACATGCCGCGAAAAATGCTCGAATGTGATCTTTTGGATTACCATTCCCTTTATATTTCTCAAAATTAGGTGCCTCAAAATGCTTAGGGAAGGGAGGCATGTATAAGATCTTGTCAAATGGATTAGGACATAAATCTTGATCTGTGTACAGCTTCTTTGTTCCTTTGGTTTCCAATGCATCGACTTGTCGTTGCAAATTCTCAAGCTGTTGCGCAATTGTGTCAGATTTTGGAGGTCCATCGTTATTCCTAGTGGGCACTCTTTGTCGATACATCGTATTTTTGATTAGTTGTTGATGCTTTGAAATTGTCATCTTTGGTGTCTCCGGCATATAATGTTCTTGGTACACCTCTTGTTGTTGTGGTTGTGCCATGCCTTGATATTGACCTTGTTGTTGTGCTTCTTGTGATGGAATCATCATTTGTATCATAGGTTGATATTGCAATTGAGGGTGTTGTTGATATTGCACAAGCATCAATTGCAGTTATGAAGTATGATAGCTTGTTTGTCTTGGCACATATTGAGGCACATGTTGTTGTTGATGCTGAAAAATCAGAATTTGCTGAATTTGTGCCAATTGTTGTTGTCATAGTGTAAATCCCATCATTTGCAAAAAACTTTGTTTGGGAGGTTTTTGTTGTTTCTCCTTAAGATGGGATATGGAACTTGCATTGACTTGTTGTGTGGTTTGTCCAATCCATTGTGGTAGTTGCAAGTTTGCATTAACTTGTAATGGTGCAGAAGGTGCTGCAACTTGTTGTCGAATGCAATATTATTGTTGTTGTGCATTGTTTGTTTGCACATTTGATTGTACCTTTTGTGTATTACTCAATTGTTGCAACATTTGCTGTTGATGCAAATCATTATTTGTAGCTCTTTGTGTCGCCATTATCGAAGGATCTGTCACAATAGTGTTTGGCAAATATATTGAGCTTAACGGGACATAGGAACTTTGTTGCATTGTGGAATTGTTTTGGACATTGGTGAGATCAGGCATTCTAGTCATGAATCTTTCTTGCATCTTAGATTTTGATCCAATTTTATGCATGCGAGGAACCACTTCTTGTTGAGGGATAGCTATCAATATTTGTGTGGTCCTCATTTGATCTTGTGTTACAGGTGTTGTGTTAAATAATGGATTATTTATTGTTTCAAATGGTGAATTTTGAGGAATAGTCACTGTCAGTGCCTTTGAAGCACGTTTACTCATCAAGGTAGGTTGAGTTTCTTCTTGCACATTTTCTTCATTTGGATGCGAAGAGAAACTTAACAGCTCACCACCCTGTTGTTTTTGCATATTGATTTGCTCACTTGAGAAGGTCACATTACTCATCATGTCAAGATATTTTTGTGGGAACATCTTAAAAACCTCGTTCAGGAATTTATCCATCTTTTTCGTCATCTTAGGATCTTTAAGGAACATATCAACATCATTGGAAGCATCAAAATTTGATGAAGAATCTGGTTGGACATTTGGATTTGTCTCTTGTTGAATGCCTTGATCTGAACCAAATCCTTGTGAAAGAGTTTGTTCCTCATGTAATGTTTGAATTTCATGTTGTAGGTTTGGTTGATTCCAATCAAAAGGTGCATTTCCTCTTGGTGTTGGTGGAACACTCCCATTACCTGGTTTCATGGGTACAAATACTGGTGGTCCAAGTTGAACCATTCCATATGGTGGTAATGATGTGTTTGACAAACCTTCAATTTGTACTGTTTGACTAGTTTGAAACTGTGAATTTGATATGTTGTCAATGGGTTGATACATTGGTTTACCCATCTTCTTAGATTTTGACCTTGTCTCAATAGGCATGTCACTATGTGAATGCAATATTTTTGGAAATTTTCAAGGATAATGTATGATATGCAACTAAATGCAAACTAAATAGATGAAAATGCAATCTATAGAAAGAAAGCAACCTATGTTTTTGGTTGTTATCCAAGATTTTGACAAACTTTTTGGAATTGCAAATCTAAAAAGAGACCCTTAGGAAATTGAAATGATGTCTAGACCTCAAAGGACAAAAGGACCAAGTGACAAAAGGACAAAATGACAATGTCTCCCCTATATGCTTGGATACTAAGCTAGGTTTGACCAAATGACAATGATGACAAAAAGAGAAAAGGTTTGATAAGGTCTAGACTTCCTAACAATGACTTAGGGTTTATCAAAGATCTGGATTACTCAAGTATGACAAAACCTAGTTTTGACACTATATGCAAAGGGACAATTACTATGCAAATGCCCCTAATATGATATGATAATGACCTAGACTTAATGAAGAGACCTAGGGTATGCAAATGCAAATGTATGACAATGTCAACCTAAGTTTTAATTATGAAATGGTATTACTCTAATGCAAGAGGACACATGCAAATGGATGACCCTTATTGATATGCAAAGGAGTATGACCTAGGTGAAACTTAACCTTGGTAGTTGACAATGAATTTGCAAAATGCAAACCTAGGATGAAACCAAATCTAAGTGACATGAATGTTGAGACAAGATTTTGAAAAATGTTTGACAACCATGTTTGAAGGTGTTTTGAACTTTGTTGGATGAAATACTCTTATGTTTAACCTTGTTTTGAATCAATTTGTCTTGTTTTTGAAATGAGACACAACTCAACTTTTGACAAGCAAAGAAGACAAGATATTTTAACTTAGACTCAAAACAATCATGCTCATTCACACATTTCTTATGGTAGGCTTTGGACAGTAGGTACTTGAGAGGTAGACTCGTTATGAGATTCAAGGAGAATACATAGATGCTTAACCCCATGGGCTCCCCTCCACGGCACTCACTTCTCAGGGTAGCCAAGCATCAGTCCCCATGGAAATCTCCCCATGGAAAACTTAGTATCTCTTCCAAGTATCCAAACTTGTCCTTCTCAAGCAGCTAGAAGGATTTTTGGCCTCTAAATACAAGGTGTTTAGTAAGGATTTCTGTTAAGTGTTACTCCTTGGTGTCATGCAAGCATGATTGAGACATTAAGCCCACCAAGATACCAAACAAATGTAGTCATGCAAGCATGATTTAGACCTTGAGGCCCTACTTAGATTTTGATATGAGAAAGAGTCCAAGGGTCATCACTTTCCAAGTAACTGCAATTCCCACGTAACCCTTCCTTCAAAGCTTTCGCCCATCAGGTATTTATTTATAGTGAGTTAGAATGCCAAGGTATTCTAGCTATACTCACTTTGGGTCATTTCCTTCTCACGATTATCACTTGCTTGCAAAAGAAAGTAAATGGTCGGGAAGGCAGGCCCTCTAAAGATAACAAACAATCCGAGCCCTGAGAATGGTATCAAAGATCTGGATTTCTGATCACCCTAAGAAGGATGAGAGCATACTCTCCTACTCCAATGTCAAACTCAAAAATCAAAGAAAACACATGTTCATTACATCCTACTTAGCAATCATACTAGGTGCCTAATTATGAATTACAAACACAAAAGTTCAGTTGAAATACAAGGCAACCTGCAAAATCGCCAAGTTAGAAGTTTGATTTGTTTGGTCTTTGACTAGCTAACCTGCATAACATTTGTTAGTAGTTTCATTTTTGTCTTTGCCATGCATAATGCCAAGGTGCTGCACAAAGAATCAGTACCAAAGAAAAACCAAAATGTAGAAGCAGAATGCAAAACAAAGTAATTTGCAAGTAAAAACACTACTTTTTTAACCTCTGTTTCTGGCCTTACACAAGTGCAAAATGTCTTACACAAGCGCATAATGTAGTAACACAAGCGCATAATGAAGTAACATAGGCACAGATCCCTTTGACATAGACATAGAAGTACTTGACACAGGCACAGATTGCTCCTACATAGGCACAAAAGTTCTCAGAAAGCCCTGAATTACCCTGTTTCTTGGGTTTTTCACCTGCAAATCATCTCAAAAGCACTCAAAATAACTCAAAAGCATGGTTAGGGGGTTAGTTCACATTGAGTTCACCAATTAATGTAGATAGGAAATGTGGAAATCATCAAAGCAAATAGGAATTAGCCTAGTTCAATCATGAAAACTCAATTGCAATGATAACAATCCTAATTACATTCAATGAAAACATGAAAACAAGACATTCAAGATTGAAAACTAAGCAAACCAAATGCAGATGTCTCCTTCATGTGGCTCCATTGTCCTTCTTTCTCCTTCAAATATCTTTTGTTTGTGGAGAGGATCTCACCTACAAGTGCATGAGCATGATGTGAAAGAAAGTAGACAAGACGAGATGACAGAATAAGGGTACTAGAAGCGTGATTGATTCAACCTTTTGATTGAAGAAATTCATCCAATTTATAGACAAATTGGAAAAAAGACAAGATTAGCATGAATTTGATTTGAATGGAAATTTCAAATCAAGAATGACAAATTATGACAAATTGACACTTTCTATGCGAAATTGATTGATTGATAATTATGACAAATTGCTATGTCAAAATTGATTGATTGACAATTATGAAAAATTTGCTATGTCATTCCCATGAAATTAGGAGAAAATAGGAGAAATTAGATGAATTAGATGGATTAGAAATTAGGAAATTAGAAAATGAGGAAATTAGGAATTAGGAAAATTAGAAATTGATGAAATTAGAAAATTAAGTGAATTAATTAACAATTTTTCATTCATTAATTAATTCACACAAAGAGAGGGAATTAATTAGCCAATTAAATAAATATTTAATTGTGACAAGAAGACTTAGGATAAATAACTAAGTTATTTAACCTAGAGGGAGAATTATAAATGCAAGGACGACAATTAGGTCTTGATGTAGGATCGATTTGATCATGATTCTGACTTGATAAAAGACCAATGCTGATAAATGATTTGATTGATAAATGTGCCAATTGATGAGGAACAATGACTAATTGATCCAAATTGACATGATTGAGAAAGATGATGATCGATGACAAATCGAACGCAAAATTGATGAGATTGACAATGACAACGATCGATGACAAATCGATCGCAAAATGACAAGATAGAACATGACAATGATCGATGACAAATCGATTGCCAGATGACAAGATTGAAAATAACAACGATCGATGACAAATCGATCACAAAATGACAAGATTGATAAGAGGACAAAACCCTAATTAGGATTGACGATGTCCAAAATGATGACAAATGAACATGCACATTGATGTGACAAGATAAGATCGACCAAAATCATGACTAAAGATTATTATTGACAAGACCAAATTTGAAAGTGAGATGAATGAAGAATGCAGAAGAAGGACTAGATGCTCGCAAATGATAAAAACCAAGTGTGCGACATAGGAGAAATGTTAATGCAATGCAAAAACCCTAAAATAAGGCAATGCACAAATGTTAAAGTATGATTCCGCAAGCATTGACCATTTTTAGACATCTACACATTCTACTAGTCAATTTCACAAATTATGGACCACTTAGTGCTTTTCATCAAAGGCTCATTCTCTCTTCTTTAATTGCACTCAATTTCTCATGAATCAACGCTAAATCTCATTTTAATTTGTACAAATCAACTTTGCGCTCAATTTCTTATCAATCAACGCAAAAGTTTCTAAAATTCCTCTAAATAAATTTGTGCTCAAAATAACTTATGATCGCTAAAAATTGCCTATAATCATCATGTACCCTTTCTATTTTTTGATTTCGCTCCTGAGAGGGCATACTCGTGACCTTATGACCTCACATCTTCAAATGTCGAGGAAAATTTTCAAATCTTCATCAAAAGTCAAGCAAAACATCTTTTTCAACTAAAGAAAATCAAATAAGACCTCATCGCTAGGGGAATCTTGAGTTCATCACTTTATATCAAGTTGAGATCTCTTGATCATCTGAATCAAATCAATCTCTAGGGGCATATCAGTTTCATTGCTTCAAATCAAGTTGATATTTGTCTTTTATCTAGATCAATCTCTTAACGTTAATTAGTTTCATCGCTTTTCATCAAGTTGATTATTTGTTTAAACTCAATCAAGGGTTTAAAGAGTATCTTTGATCACACTCAATCTAAGAAAGTGTTCAGTATTCATCTCTTTGGATCAAGCTGGACAATTTATCTTCTCTCATCGTATCTCTATCAATCAAGTTCAAGATCGATTTTTATCATCACTTGTTATGTCTAGATCAATCAAGTTCTAGATCAGTAAGATCTGCTTCTTGATCAATCAAGTTAAAATTTAGTATCTTTGTTTTCTATCATTCCTAAGTTAAATTAAGTTTGGGAATGGTATCGCTTTAAGAAGACTTCATTCAGATTTGTTGCTTCGAAACAAGCTAAACACCTCACTTTTCATCTAGTTTGTGATCAATCAAGTTCAGAACTGGTATCTCCTAGACATCAACTATTCTTTGAACCAACGTGTTGCTCGCACATTAATTCAAAGAGGGGAAAATGTAATACCCTAAAAATGGTCATCTAAACCATGGGCCCCTAATCTCAAAAATGTTACCAAGGTCCTAACCAAAGGCAATTAAATCAATCTTGAGCACACAATTAATTTCTTAAATCATCAATGTCACATGGCAAAATTAATCACCCAATATTAATTAAATATTTATTTAATTAATTGATCATTCCAAGTAAATCTTTTTAAACAATTATCTTATTTATTTTATTGAATATCCTAGCATATTTAATTAAATAAATCAATTTGCCATTAAATCTTCAAAAAAGGAAATAAATCAGAAAAGGAATTAATAGACCAAAAAAGAATTAAAAATTTGAGAAAAGAAATCAATTGGAGATAATCTTGAAAATAACAAATTAAAAATTGATAAATAATCTCAAAGAAAGCAATTAAAATAATTAAATATTAAAATTGAAATAAATAGAGAATAAATCAGTTTTTTCTTGATTTTATCTTAATTTTAGCTCAATTTCCTTTAAAACTGAGAAAAGCATCCAATCACATCAATTCACATGGATTGTGCTTCCTCTTGGAAAATCTTGACCACTCATCATCATTTGATCTCAGCCATTGGTTTCTTTTTTATTTTTCTATAAATTCAGGCTCTCATCTCTCATTCAAAAAAAATTCTAGAGAATATATTGTTATTATGTTGTTTTTACTCTAAGTTCATTAAGAATTTGCATTAAGATATTGCATATTAGTTACTTCATATTTCTTAAATCATTTAGATTAAATATTCATATATTCCTTAAATCATGTTAGATTAATCTTGCATCCATTTAGCTCATATTCATGCTCATATAGATTTAAAAATCTTTCGTTTAGGTGTTGTCTAGTCACTAGATAGCTTAGCAATCTGAGAGCAATCTAAACTCGCATCTACTAGAAGGCAATGGGTCGCTTTGTTATGGTTTTATTATTCATTGATTATTTATTTACTAACCATGCATCTAATGACTTAATTGAAGTGTTGTGTATTCCAGATACAGATATAGGTCCAGTTTTCACACACACAACACCTGTCAAAACCCAATCTAGCCTCGGTAAGGTTTTTGAGGCTATCTAGGAATAACCCTTCTCCAGCACCCTCCTTATCCTTACTCAGACTATCCTTAGCTGTTTCTTTCTCGGGTTCCTTATTCTTCTCCCTCTCAAAATCCATTTATTTTTCCTCATTAACCTTATCATCCTTCTCCACCATAGGCTAGCTATTGACATTGCCTAAGCTAGCATTGTGAATTGGATTATCCTGGTTAGACACCTCCTCAGCTTCATCGTCCCCTGCTCCCATGTCCTCAGCTTTCCAACTTTCCTCACCTCCAGACTCATCTGTTTCCATTTCACTGCTATCTTTTCCAATATCCTCTATGTCATTCTTGTCCTCTTGGGTTTTCATCCTAGTAGCACTCTTGCTCTTTTTTTTCTAAGTCGACTCTTCCTTGTTGGGTCCACCTTCCTCCAGCTTTCTCTTGCCTTTCCCTGGAGAAGCCGACAATCTCTTGTTTTCCTGAATGGTAAGGATTTTGGAGTGCTCATAATGAGCAGAATGAGGCCACATTGAAGCACCGGGTTCGAAGGATTCTTGTTGTGTTTGTTGAGAGACCTCGACAAAGACCTGAAGAGGTAGTAGGGAAAGGAAACCCTTTTCTCATGCATAAAGTGGTTTAATAGCATAAATTGATAAGTATGGGCCCTAGTAAAATGACCCTCCACTATTATATATTCCATGATAGCATTCAACACACAACCCCAATTTTTTTTTATGTTGGATGAGGCCCGTGTCCAATTCGAACCTCACACCATGGATTTTAAAAGACCCATTACTCCAATTTTTAGTTATTTTGGAGACTGCAAGATTAACCCTACCTTTATCGTAATCAACCAGCTTCTTCATAAAATTTGTTAGGGACCCTTTTTCCAGCTTTGTCCTTTCTTTTGGCATTTCCTCCCATCTGGATATGTTATCTAGTTCCTCCCTCCTTAGATCCCCTCCCATATTTAATTTCAAAATGTCACCTTTGTTCTTCTGCAAACTCAGAGCTTCTTTCCCATTGTCTCTCAAAATTTTGAAAATATTAACCCACAAAGTGTGCGGAAGGTTAATATCTTTGATTATGATTCTGCCACTTTGCCAAGTAATCATAAAATTTCTATAAATGCATAAATTAATCATTTCAACTATCATAATTGCGTGGTCCTTCTTTCCCTATGAATCTATCCTTTCTTAGGATATCTTTAATACTAACATTGATACTATCTTCCCCATGCCAAATGGTTGAGCTTTGGAATTAATGCCTAGGTTCGCTAGGTCATCCGCAACCAAATTTTTTTCTCTAAAGGCATGTTCAATTATTATAAATTTAAAGCTAGCAATAATTTCTCTAGCTTTAAAAATTATGTTTTTAATAGACCATGATGGCTCGGTTTCCCCCTTCAAGCACTTGATAATATTTAGTGAGTCTCACTCTAACCATAAGTTGTCATGATTTAGGTTCTTAGAAATAATCAAAGTATTCAAAGTTGTTGAAGCTTCAACATAATGACTAGTTTGACTACCCAAAGGACCAGCAACCACCACTAGGCAACTTCCAGCAAAATTCCTGACAATGCCACCATAACCAGCTTTACCTAAATTCCCCTTCGATGCCCCATCAAAGTTGGCCTTTATCCATCCCTGAAGTGGAAAGCACCACACCAGACCTTCCCTACCCTTCTCCTGACTAGATTTGGTGATAGAAAGATTCCATCTATCATTAAAGTCTTCTTTAGCTGCTAAACCATGATCAGTACCATAGAGACATTTGAATATACCTCTATATATTTTATCCACCACAACTTTAGGGTTAGCACTTTTATCCCTAAAGATCCTATTATTGCGCTCCTTCCAGATGTTCCAGATAACATTAGGGAAAGTAAGTTTCCGAAGATCCACAATCTTATGGTTAGAATTAGGATAGTTGTTGCCATGACTCTCCTGGAGAGTTCGGGAAAACCCAACTCACCTTCTACTAAAAATAATTTTCCAAATTTCCTGGCTGAAAGTACACTAGTGGAGAATGTGGCAAGCAGACTCTTCTTCCCTACAACAAAGAGAACACTTGTTAGGAAAAAAAATCCCCTCTTTTGAAGGTTGTCCAAAGTCAGCACCTTATTTTGGATAAAGATCCAAAAAATGATATTAACTTTAGGAATTAATTTCTTATTCCACACTTTAGTCCAAATAGGAATCTCTTCCATAACTTTGTTGTGGATAGCCACAACCAATGACACAGAGTAATTCTCATCTGAGGTCTCCCTCCAAATCAAACTATTCTCTTTGTTGTCCCTCAAAATTTTAGAAGAAAGCAAAATCTCAAGAAACTTTAAACCTGGACAATGCTAGCTAAACTCAATCCAATTCCCATTTCTCTAGTAGTCTCTAACCAAACCCCCATGCCTGTTTTTGAACCAGTCTTTCCAATCATTGAGGATTGGAATTTCCTCCAAAGGTTTATCCATAAGCCATCTATCTTCCCAAAATCTTATACTTCTTCCATTCCCTAATTTCCACATTCTTCCAACAGCAGCAACTTTTAGCCGATTGAACTGCATTCCAAATTGCAGAACCTTCAATCGTAAAAGATTTATCCAGAAATTCTTCCTCAGAAGGTTGCATGTGAAGATATTTCTTTTTCTAGATTAAATTCCACTCTCTTTCCTCCCCTTTCATTCTCCAGATTTGTTTTGCTAAAAAGGCATTATTCATAGAGCTAGTATTCCTTAAACCCAACCCCCTAGAGGCCTTGGGAGAACATATTTTGTTCCAAGCTATAAGGGGAATTCTATTCTTGTCTTCCACTCCCGACAAAAGAAATTTTTTTGGGATTCTTTCAATTGCCTCTGCAAACTTTCTAGGGATTTTAAATAGACTGAGAGCATAAATAGGCAAGTTTTGGAGAGTATCTTTAAGCAACATCACCTTGCCCACTTGACTAAGGATAGCCCCTTTCCAACCTACCAGTTTAGAGTTGAATCTGTCAACTAGCTTAATACAAAGGGGAAGCCCCAAGTAAGTAGAGGGAAACTCAGCAACTTTATATCTAAGAATTCTTTCAATCCTTAACTATCTTTGAACATGGGTGTTGATGAAGAACAAAGATCTCTTATCCCAATTAATTTTTTGGCCAGAAGTAGATTCATAAATATCCATAACATTCTTCATATTTCTTGCTTCCCTAATAGTAGCTTCCCCCATGGTAATTAAATCATCAACAAGTTGTTCATGAGTACAAGTAATATTGGACAAAGAAGGTTCCAGACCTTTGAGATTACCTTCTTCCACATTTTTAAAAATAAATCTGCCCAAACTTTCAGATAAAATAGTAAACAAGATAGGGGAGATGGGATCCCCCTGTCTTAGATCTCTAGTGATTTTGAAGAAACTAGAAGGAGATCCATTGACAATAACAGTAGATGAGGAAGTTTCCATCAATTGAGAGCAGAGCTGAATAAATTTTTCTCCAAATCCAAAGGCTTTCATAATCCTGAAAAGGAAATGCCAGTTCACTCTATCATAGGCTTTAGACATATCTAACTTAAGAAAAAAGTCCTGATTTTTAGTAGCCGTTAGAGAATGAATATTTTCATGAATTGAAATAATGGAATCCAAAATCTATTTACAAGGGACAAAACCATTTTGCTGAGCATAAATAATTCTGGGAAGAATATCCAGAAATCTAGAAGTGAGAACCTTAGACAAAATCTTGTAAACAGAGTTACAAAGACTAATAGGTCTAAACTTATTGAGAGAGTCAGCTCTTGAAATCTTCAGAATAAGAACAATGAAGGTCAAATTCAATTCTTTTAAAAGCCTTCTAGAACCAAAGAATTCTTTAACTCCTTTATAGATATCAGTCTCCACAATGTGACAAAAGGAATGGAAAAAGAACATTGGAAAACCATCCAGACCAGGAGACTTATCTCCTTCAAAAGAAAACACTGCCTTTTTGATTTCCTGACTAGAAGGTATCCGAGAGAGATATTTGTTGTCTTCCTTAGTCAAGGTAGAAGGGATAGCCTACAAAATGAGGTTTTGATTACTGACGTCAAGATCATCCAATTGTCCTAGGAGGTTTCTAAAATAATCTAGAGATTCCTTTCTTATGTCATTATCATCCATTAACATCCCCCTATTACAGGATAACCTCGAAATCCTATTAACCACCCTATGCTTAAGAGAAATTAAGTAAAAAAACTAGGTATTTTTATCACCTTCCTTCAAATACAAGGCTCTAGATCTTTGTTTCCAGAATGTCTCTTCATTAGAAATAATAGTATGGTATTTAGACAACAAACCATTTTCAACATACCTCAAATCTTCTGAAAGCCCGTCCTCTTGGATTTTATCTTGGACTTCTTTTATTTCAGTCTTAATTTGGGCTTTACTTTTGAAGATATCCCCAAATGTCTCTTTGTTCCAAATTTTGATTTTGGCCTTTATAATATTGAGTTTTTTGGCTATTCTAAATAAAGTCATTCCCTCAACCTCAGAGCTCCACCAATCAGCTACACAAACTTCCAGAGACGGATGGGATAGCCAAACTTTTTCAAATCTAAAAGGGAAATTTCTCGTAGCAGAAAAAGAAATAGGGAAATGATTAGATGCAATCTTAATAATTGAAGATAAAGAACAACTATACTTAGATAACCACTCAGGATAAATCAAGGTTCTATCTAACCTTACTTGAATATGATTAGCTCCAGTTCTTCTATTAGTCCAGGTATAGTTGATCCCTTGGAGATCCACATCCATAAGATCTTGTTTACCATCAAGTTGCAAGGGGAGGCCTCCCATCTTCTCATCCTCTTTAAGTGGAGTATTAAAATCTCCCATTATTATCCAGCTTTTATCAGCAAAATTTAATCTATCTTCTGCAAGGCTTCTCCAATATTTAAATCTTCCAGCTTTGGTATTAGGCGCATAGACATTAGTGATAACCCAAACAAAGTTATCCTTAATATGCTCGAGTAGCACAAAAGTCCTATTGATTTATGAAATGATTTCCTTACCTTTAATAGTTTTTTGGTTCCAAAAAATCGATGTTCCTCTAGAGGCACCCTCCGAACTAGTTCCTATAACTCCATTATATTTAAATATTCTGATCCTTTCTACTTTATCCTTACACATCTTAGTTTCCTGAACAAGGACCACATCTAGTTTATGATCTCTTATAATATTATGTAACACATCCTGCTTATGAGGGGAATTCAACCCTCTTATATTCTAAGAAATTATCTTCATACTTTAACCAGAGATAGAGCTAACTCGATGGAGCTCTATGTTCCATCAGCACGGTTCTTCCAACTTTCCTGTTCCCTTTGATTTTTTAGAGAAGGTCTCCCCTACTTTTTGTTGTGGCTTCCAACATCTAAATTTTTCTTATTCTTGCTTCTAGTTGAGATACCTCCATTGGGTCCTTCCTTATTCAATTTTCCCTCTTTAGTACTGAGAATCCTAAGATTTCCCTCCAGGGCCACCATTTCCACACTATTAGATGAGATCTTGCATTTAAACGACTTAGGGCTTCCATTGGGTAATAACAAAAGAGGCTCAAAATCAAAGATGTTGTAGTCCTATGCTTCATTGAAGTCTTCCACATTTTCTTTTTTATAAGATGAAGTAGAAGCATCATCATTGGAACTCTCCTCTGCTTTATCCTTACTGACAGGCCCTCCCTTTTGGTCCTCTGGATCATGTTTTTGCACATTTGCCTCTATCCTTTGCTCTTCTTCTTTGGTACTTTCTATTTGATTATTACTATTCGCATCCTTATTCTCCTCATTTTCCAACTCAATCACTTCCTTATCAAGAACACACTCTACTAGTGGGTCTTCTCTCTTATCTTTCGTTTGCCATTTCTGCTTCAAACTGCTATCACTCTTCTCTCTTATCTTTTGTTTTCCATTTCTGCTTCAAACTACTATCACTCTTCTCTCTTATCCTTCATTTTCCATTTCTACTTCAAACTACTATCACTGTTGCTAATCTTACTCTTCTTAACTGGACAAGGTTTTGTCCAATGACTCAACTTTTTGCAATGAAAATAAGCAAATAAGAGCGATTCATATTCAATCACTTGGGTCCATTTCCCCAATTTAGATATAATCTCAATAGATTGGGGCATATCTGTCATTTGATTAACATTAACATAGATACAGGCAAAAACCAACCTTGATTTAGCAGCAGACATTGGATCAATCGAGAGAAGTTCTCCAAAAGAACTCGCTATCCCCTTGAAGACTTCCTCATTCCAGAACTCCAATGGGAAGCCTAGGAGACATGTCCACATAGGCACTGACACAAAAAGGACTCGTCAAGAGAAAGGTTTGGAGCCCATTTCTGTAAAGCCAAAGTTGACTTGTCGAACATCCATGGTCCTTCACATAGAGATTTATTCATATCTTCTTCAGAATTAAAAGCAAAGGAAAAAAAACCCCTAGGCGAAGCCGCCACATCCACTTGACCCTTGTGAACCCATTTCCTCCTTATAAAATTCCTAACAACATCAATGTTAGGCCTAAAATTGGCAAACCTTCCAACTAAGGTCATAGCTAATCTAGAGACAGTAAGATCAACTAGCTTATTCGGAACAAAAATAGCGACAACCCCTGTCGCAAGATCAGATATATTTTTAACTTCTGGTAGCCCTGATTTTACCAGCGGCTTCGCTTCAAAAAGCAAAGACCATTTTTTTCCTTACCTCTATCATGTGGGTCTCTGATTTTGGAATCTTTGTCTTCCACCGATTTTACTGTTTCCTTGTCCCCTTCAGTACCTTGAGATGCTTGGAAACTAACCTAATTACTAGTTCCACCCACAGAAATACTACCATCCCTAAGAAATACGCCATTCCTAGATTTGAAATTTGAAATTCCCGCTCGTCGCTCTCCTTTCCGCTCCGCTCAAACTTTGTTGGGTGAAGAAGATGACACAATTTCTAAAATTGAAAGGAAATCGGTATTTTAAAATTAGGACCAAGGGAATACCACTTAATTTTAAAATCATAATTTTTTAAACCAGGGCAAATTATAACTAACCTCTTAATTTTAAAAAATTTCTTGAAATTTAAAATGTTGAATTTTGGAGGTATTTTCGATTCTAGAGGGATAAAAATTTGACAAAATCAGACAATCTTCTAGATTTAGGCTATTAAATACAGTCATAACAGTCTCTCGAAATTTCAAGAAAAAGCCTAAGGACGTGGTAGGAATGCACATGGTCTGACCAACATTTTTCAAAATTTTCAGGGATGAATATTATGATGATTTCAAAGCTAACCCCAATAAATTGATGAATTTTATGACCTCTAGATGGGCGAAATGAAGGCACAAATGTAAAAATGGGACCCTATTAGGGTTTTGAAGAAAAAGAGGAATTGAATTGCAAATTTGAAAAAGGTCAAACCTAATGGATAGGGACACCTTGGAAAATGTTTAGAAATCTAAATTGGAATGAAATTATTTTGAAATTTGTACAAAAGCCAATTAATTTTGAAGATTAGGGTTTTATGACCTAACCACTTAATTTTAAAATTTGAATTTTGGGAAAAAGGGGGGAAATTGAAAATTTGAATTGTAGGATTGAAGACAAATCTGAGAACAATCAGAGATCTAGAAATTAAATGTAAATCCAATTTTTGCGCAAGTCCAAGATTATTTTGAAAATTAGGGTTTTAACAAGTAACCTCTTAATTTTGTAAATTTGATTTGCAAATTGAACAAGACAATGAGGAAATTGAATTTGACAAACAATTTTTTTTTCAAATCTAAGATAACCACAAGCAATTTTTAGAAATCACAAGTTCAATTTTAATTTTACAAACTAGGGTTTTTAATGATTTAACCACTGAGTTTGCAGAAATTTGAAACTTGTAAATGAAAAATATGCAATTTTGTTGAAAGGAAAGCATGCAAGACGTTGGGTTCACCAAAACGTGATGTGGGAAAAATGGTGAATGATGAGATCAAGAGGAAAACTACCCTTTCCCTCAAGGAGAGATGAGAGTTTCACTATTGATTACCCTTCAAACACTTTTCACCAAATTACATTTGGAAGAGGAGAGGAGGATTAACTAGATTCAATCTATCCACAAGAAGATGATAGATTGAATTATGAATGTAATGGGAATGATAAGTTGATCCCCTCTTCCTTATTTGAAATGGAAAGGAATTGATTGAATTATGTAGTGAAAAAGTGACAAAGAACTGATTATAACTTAAGATCAGAATATGGGATGAAGTTGTACACTTGGATCTGGCAATAATATGTCAAGACAAAGTCGCCCTATGAATTTGAGGGAAAGTTGTCTGGACCGTGGTGGAAATGTACATTGTCCTCTGAAAAATTCTCGAAATGAAAAGGGTTTTTTTGCCTCTACAAATGGAGATCAAATCCGAAAGTACAGCTGCACACCTATAACCTAGACATAAAAAAGAGAGGAAAATGGGTTGGGATTGGGGGTTTGCCTTTAAGTCAAACCCCAGTTTTGGAATTAACCGAGTAATGAAAGAAAGTACTTACAAGTAGATGTAAATGAAAGACTGAATTGTAAATCACCTCAAGGGAGGTTGTGGTAGCAATGTTGATAGAAATGCTTGTGTAGAATTCAATGTTGGAATCAATCTCCTCTTCAACGGTTGAATCCTTGACTTGAATGCAACACCTTGCCTTGAAGGGAGACTTGAGAATGCTCAATGCTGGAAAAGAATGCTTGAACTCTCTTGAATGCTTGATCACTTATGCAACATGACCTTAACAAAATTCCACTTTATGCAACTTCCACTTATGCAAATGAGAGGACGAATGCCCCTTAAATACATTTTAGTGGATTTCATTTTCGTCATGGCTTGACATAGGGGGAGTTTCTCGCCCAATGCACAACCAACAATGCAAGCCTAGGAAGGGTCCTAACCCAAAATAGGGTAGGGACAAGGGAGCCACACCCCTTTCCAAGGGGGGACAATGGTGCCACGCCCCTATCCTACCCCTTTCTTTGGGGGAGAATGCAGACGGGGTGATGTAGAGGCCAAGAAAGAAGTTGTTTCTAAGGGTTGAGCAATCTCCAATCTCTGATCAGGCCACAGGATCTGATCTTGCATGCATGAGGACCCTAATGCAGTCAAAAATTGCTAGGGTCACAATTTTATGACTCTATAGGTTCCCATTATGGTTTTACCCTTAACTGGGACCCTTAACTGGGTTTTCCACATCAAAATCTTTGTGTTATGTGTATTGATGTTATTATGTTTATATTTTTTCTTGCTGCAATTAATCAAATTTAAAGTTATGCTTAAATTGCTTGATCCGGTGAAAACCAATTCACCCACCCTCTCAGTTTTCCTTCATTGTTGTTGCCAACAATTGGTATCAGAGCTAGATCCTCTGGAAGAAGCTTGACCACTTGAGGAGATATGGGATGGCAACCTATGTTTTCAAGAAAGAGAGTCTTAGATTTGTTGGAAGCAATTTTACTATATGGAAGGACCCGATGGAGTGTCATTTGAAGTGTCTTAGAGAGGATTATTGGAAGATTACAAAGAATACCTTCAATATTTCTTAGAATGGTCTGGTTACTTCAAATGAGATCAAGGATGCTAAACATAACATAAGAGATGAGGAAGCATTGTTGAGTGCCCTGACTGATTCAGAGATGACTAATGTGATTGGATTGTAGACTGCACATGAGATCTGGGAAAAGTTAGAGACCTTGTATGAAGGAGATAAGCATGTCAAAGTTTCTAAGCTACAAAGTCTGAAAGGAAAGTATGAGATGTTGAAGATGGGAGATTATGAGAACAAAACATCCTTTATGGTTGTAGCATCCTAAAATGGCACCCCTTGCAATTTTGATTGTATTTTGGGCCCTCACCTTATTGGTCTCATCCCCATGCTTGATCGGGACCTGTTTATGCCTCTTTTATGCAATCAAACTTCATTTTTGCATCTTACAACTTGCATAACCCTTTGATCCTATCCCAAACTAGGGTAGGACCAAGGCACCATGCCCTAGTCCTCCCTAGGTAGGCCCTATCTTGAGGCCTTTCCCCCTTGGCCCTATTTCGATTGTGAGTGGAAAATAAGTCTCCTATGTTGGCCTGTGTCATAAAATTAAACAATATTTGACAATAGGAAAGTATATAAGGATATCTTCCTCTCTCATTGAGGATAATAATCCATCATCATAAGATGAGATCATGCTACTAATCATAAGGAGACTACATCAAGCATTCATCATCTAACATTCCTCAAGGCTTCATATTCTTCATCTATCCATTAGGGCATCTTTTCATCATTCATTTTCAAGTATGTGTGTGTGTTAGGGTTTTGTCATGTTCATGCCATTTCATACAACATATGTGATTACATACAAGAAGCAAAGCATCATCATCATCTATTGCAGATCTGAAGGTATATCTTTCCATCATTTATTTCAAGCATTTGCAGTATTTCATTTAAGGTTGATTCCAAACTAGGGTTTGACTTAGGAAAACCCCTATTCCCAATCCCTTTCTTCTTCTTTTTGTGTGCAGTGAGTAGGTATGCAGATGTACTTCTGGAATTAATATTTATTTACAGAGACAAAAACCCTTTTCAATGCATGAAAAGTTTGGAGAATCGATAGGAGGGTGCCCAATTTTGTAGAGAAGCTCTGAATCATCTCAAAATTCTCAGATCCATGTGTACAACTAAATTCTGAATTTGTAGCTCACTCTTTTACTTATTTCATTTTCAATTCTAGCACTTTGCCTATTCAACTTACAAAAGAGGGTCAAACATATTCTAAACATCAATCAATCTACTTAGCATTTAGTCCTTGTATCCTTTGGGATTGGATCTACTAGATTCATTCCCCTGTTTTGAATGTAAAGTCCCCAAGTGAAAATTGAGCTTAGTAAATTCCCACTCTTCCAAGTGGAGAACTGGTTGAGCCTCTAATTTTCCACTTTACAATAGCTAAAGTAAATGAGCTTGTCATGAACATCAGATGTGTTGTGGAACTCTTGAAGAATATGAGATTGTTGCTAAAGTGTTGAGATCCTTGTCTCTGCCTACA
Organism: Cryptomeria japonica; assembly: GCF_030272615.1. Taxonomy (NCBI): domain Eukaryota; kingdom Viridiplantae; phylum Streptophyta; class Pinopsida; order Cupressales; family Cupressaceae; genus Cryptomeria; species Cryptomeria japonica. The sequence continues at coordinate 210,765,735 of NC_081407.1, forward strand.
AATCTAAAGTTGTTGTTATTGATAAGATCCAAACTATGACTACTATGCCAAGAGACATGTTGGCTGGTAAACTTTCTACTTTTGAGTTGAGTGAATTTGGAGAATCGCATGAAAAATCTGAGACTGCATTTAAAGACTATGTATCCAGGAAGCAGATGTATGATCTGGGAGAAATCTCATCTAGGGTTTCCAGATATGAAAGAGAAATGAGAGATATGGAAGAATAGGAAAGAGAGTTGGAAGAGCTTGAACCACTTATTTCTTAGAGATTTCCTAAGGGAACTGATAAGTATGATGGATGTTGGCAATTTGGAGGAATTGATTATCTGTTGCATTTATGTTTGTCATTGATGTCAACACTAGCTTAGTTGGTTGTCTACCATATTCTGGTAGAGTGGCTGGACTTTGATGATGATCAGGACATTTGTCTCTGGTATATTCTGATTAGTGGAATTGGTTTGGTTTGGTCATTCATGTGGTTCAGATGCTTGTCACATTCAGTTGGTTTGGGATATGGTGATCCAAAATCTATCATATGTTCTAGTAAGCCTTTTGGTTACCGGTAAGGGTTCTATCAACAAAGCTTTATTGAAGGTCTTTTGATGAATTTGATAAGTGGTGTTGATGTGGCTTCTAGAAGGTTTTTGGGATGCTAATGGTCATCATGTTTGTGTTCCAGATGATTGGTGGTATTTAATTTGGGTTATGGCGGTCACCTATTTTAGGTTTGGTCTTATTCTGATAGGTTAATATGGACCGATTTATGTAACATGTTTGTGGATGCTCCCAATGTGTTACTGGTTGGATTTATTGTTTGGTTAATGTTGTTTCAGTCTTAGGCTAACTTGGATTACCATTGCTTCGATGTTTTGTGAAATGGGTTTATTGTATCATCTTTTAGGTGGCTGACCTAATTATTTAGGTCTCGGGTTGGTATAAATATGATGTAAGATCTCTTTGTAGATAATGGTCATGGTTATGGGATTATATGTGTGTGAATAAAGTTGTAATCATATGCAAAGGATTTGGTCGATCATAGGTGATTTAATTGGGTTTTTGTAAGAGGTTTAAGACCTCTGGTATTGAGCTTAACCAAAATTGTACTCAGGCATAGGATATGTTATTCTTGCAGTTCATTCTTATTTCTGGATTGTTGTATGGATTTCTATTGTAGTCAGTGAGGCTCCTTTGTGTTGAGCAGTGTGCTCTAGGTTGTTTGCCTTCTTGCATGTGCAGGTCCCTTATTGTAATCACATACTTACTACAGAAGTATTATTTGATTGAGGGTAGGCTTCCCACTATGGTTTTTCCCTTTACCAGGTTTTCCACATACAAATCTTGGTGTTATATGTTGTGGATGCATGGTATTTGGTTTATGGTTTACGTATGTGCTTAATTGTTATATCTATTATTCTAGTATTTGGTTTATACATTCTGGTAAAAGGTTTTTGTGTGCTTAAATTTTCATAATCTGTTAACAAATGATTCAGCCCCCCCTCAGTTGTTCACTGGTTATCCTAACAATTGGTATAAGAGCTTGGTCCTCTCTACAGAAGCTTAATCGCTTGAGGAAGATCCTATGGTGAGTAATCATTCAACTTCAATTTCTTACTGGAAGGATAGCCCTAGGCTTGAAGGAACAAATTATAGGGTATGAAACCTTCGAATGGAGACTCATCTAATATGTCTTAGCAAGGAGATTTGGGAGATCGTTGAGAAAGGCTATACTCCTTATGATCTGGAATCTGGCAACCCTCCTCCGACAGACTTGGATAAGAACATTGAAAATGAATGTAGAGCTAAAGAATCCCTCTTGAGCACCCTTTCAGATCAATAGGTAATGGAATTAATAGACAAATAACCTACAAAGGCTATATGGGAGAAGTTGGAGACTCTGAATGAAGGTGACCCTACTGTTAAAATTGCTAAACTTGATGGTTATCAGGTAATGTATCAGAACCTGAGAATGGAGGAATATGAAAGGACTACAACTTTAATGGAAAGAGATAATGAAATTATTTTGGGAATTCAATGTTGTGGTGGATCTCTGAGCAAAGATGAGATTATTTCTAAAGTATTAAGAGTTTTGCCTCTGGATTACAAGATGAAGGCTACTACAATTAATAAGCTAAGAACTATGTCTAACACTTCTATTAACAAAGATACTTTGACTGGAAAGTTATCTGCTTTTGAGCTTGAATAATTTGGTCCTCAAGGAGCTACAAAGATAAATTTTGAATTCAAGGCATCTATATCATCAACCGACAAGAGTGATTGGAAAGCATTAAATGTGAAGGAACTAGAGGATATGAAGAAAGAGGATGAAGAGTTTGAGAAACATGAAGCCCTAATTTCTAGAAGAGTACCTAAAGGTCCGACGGGAGTAAGTATGAAGGAAAATCAACTTTCAAATGTTTTGCATGTAATAAGATAGGTCATTTTGCATCTAGATGTCTTGAGAGGAATTCAAGATTTGAAGAGAAAGCTAGAAGATCTTTTAAGCCTAGCCATGATTATTATAACAAGCATAAGTACAGGAGGAACAAAGATAAATCATGCCACTATGTGGATGAGGAAGGTGTAATTGATGATTCTGATGATGAACCAGCAAAAGATTTAGCTAGTGGTTCCAAGAATGGAAAGAAATGGGTATTCTTGGCTATCAAGGAAGATACTCTAGAACCTATCATTCATAATGAAGAGAAGGCCCTTGTTGCTAAGGTTGAAGACAAGGATGAATGGGTGATAGACAATTAAATGGGAAAGAAACTCAGAACTACTTTTAAGAGTATACAAGCCAAATCTAATGATGTTCTTGATCTTATTCATACTGATTTGTGTGGTCCTGCTATAATCAAAAGTTTTTCAGAGTGATAGATATTTCATGCTAATCATTGATGACTATTCTAGAATGATGTGGGTTACTTTTCTAAGGGATAAATCTGAAGCCTTTGAAAAGTTCAAGATCTTTAAAGCTATGGTTGAGACAAAGACACAATTGAAGATCAAATGCTTAAGATCCTATCAGGGTGGTGAATTCGCATCCAATGAATTTAATAGTTATTGTGAGAAACATGGGATAAGGAGATAGTTGTCTACACCCCAGACACCTCAACATAATGGTGTTGTGGAAAGAAAGAATAGAACTATCTTGGATGCAGCTAGATCTATGATGATGGAAGAACATATCTATTGGAGAGAAGCTATGAGAACGATGGTGAATAGAGTTCATATCAAAGGAGACATTGGTAAGACACCTTATGAGTTATGGTTTGGTCATACACCTACAGCTAATTATTTCAAAATCTTTGGCAGTAAATACTATATCAAAAGAGATTATTCCAATGGAAAGTTTGATTCTAGATGTGATGAAGGAATATTTCTTGGTTATTCTAATCAAAGAAAAGCATATAGATGTTATAACAAAAGATTTTAGAAAATTGTCGAGAGTGCTAATGTCAAGGTGGATGAGCAGAACAGAGATCAAATAAGAACTTATGAGAGAGAACTAGAAGTGGAAATGGTTATAACCAAACTGGTAGCACTTGTACTGGAACAAAATGTTGAACCACTTAGTATCAAAAAATTCAATAGTAACTAAAGATCAGAGCAGGGAAACAGAAAGTCATAAGACTCCTCGGTATGTAAGGTTGAATCATTTAGAAGATCAGATCATTGGAGACAAGAGAAAAGGAGAAATGACAAGAAGAAGGTTTGCAGCTGAAGAGGTATGTTTAATTTCTCAAATTGGATCGACATCAGTAGATGAAGTATGTAAGGATGAATGTTGGACCAAAGCTATGGAAGAGGAGTTGGATAAGATAGAAAAGAACAACACATGGACTTTAGTTCCCCGGCCTAAAAATAAAAATGTTATTGGAAATAAATGGGTTTGTAGGAATAAATTGAATGAGGATGGACAAGTTGTGAGGAATAAGGCTAGATTGGTCTATAAAGGATATTCTCAGAAGGAAGGAATTGATTATGATGAAACCTTTGCTCTAGTAGCTAGGATTGAAGCTGTGAGAATATTTATTGCTTATGCTTCCCATAAGAGCTTAAGTGTTCATATGGATGTTAAGTGTTCATTTCTAAATGGAGATCTTGAAAAGGAAGTTTATATTGAGTAACCTAATGGTTTTTCATTTTCAGATGACAAAAACATGGTTTGCAGATTAAGGAAAGCATTATATGGTTTGAAGCAAGCCCCTAGAGCTTGGTATGCTAGATTGGACAAATATCTTTTGAAGCTTGGTTTCACTAAAGGTAATGCTGATAGTAACTTGCATTATAAGATCATTGATGATGACATATTGATTATTGAGGTCTTTGTTGATGACATCATTTTGGAGGTGAGGATAAGTTATGTATGGAATACTTCGATAATATGAAGAATAAATTTGAGATATCTATGATTGGAGAAATGAGATTTTTCTTAGGTTTATAGATTAATCAGACTGATAAAGGTATTTTCATGTATCATACTAAGTATACTAGAGAGTTGTTGAAGAAATTTGGCATGGAAAATTCCAAACCAGTTGGTACTCCTATGGTTACAAGTGAGAAATTGACAAAGAAAGATGTATAAGCTTTGGTAAATCCTACAAGGTATAAGTCTATGATTGGAGGTTTGTTATAGTTGACTCAGACTAGACCGTATATAATGAATGTTGTTTATATTGTATCAAGATATCAGAGTGATCCTAGAGACACTCATGAGAGTGTAGTGAAAAGTATTTTTAGATATTTATAGGGAACAACTAAATATGGTTTATGGTATCCTAAAAATGATTGATAAACTTATATGGCACTAAGAGGGTAGGGATGAATCAGTGCAAGCAAAAACCACAACACAAATCTGATCACCACTTTAAATAACTTAAAGCTTAACAAACATAAGAGAAATATCGCCACATAAGCTAACACCCAATATATCATGCTCCACATAACATAAAGATTTATACGTGGAAACCCAAAAGGGAAAAACCACAGTGGGAGTTAGTACATATAAGATTCACTATCTACAAAATATAAATCTTTGACCGGTTAAGGTCATACAAATATGCTCAATTAAGAGTAGACCCTTTTAGGAGACACCTAGTTAAGGGATTTACGTCAGCCCTATTAAAAGCTTTGCCCTATTAGAAGAAACCTCACAAGAGCATTTAGACTCAAGTTAATGAGCTACAATATTAGGGGATTTACAATTTCAGGCCTATTAGGACCTACCTGGATAGAGGATTTGACTATTGCAACTCTTAGGAAAATAAAAATAAAGTGATCTACATGTAGCACATCTATGCTTGATAAGATCTGCTTCAGTTTCCTTCAACAACACATCAATACAAAGCTTCTCAATTCACTGCACAATCAAACTCTCAATATTCGTTCACAATCTCATACATCATCTTATAATTCATCACACTTTTTATAAACATCAATTTAGTTGGATAGCAACCTTGGAACAATTTCCTAGGTTCAATTAATCTATTCAAAATTGCACTACATGCTTTACTTATGTCAGCCACTAACATAAAATTTCAAAAAAAAAACATAATTGTTACCGATTAATCGATCTTAGTGATTTTGTTCTACTGGTTAGTTGTTCTTCCTCATTGACTTCTTTGTACAATATAACTCGCTCATCATGTTGAATCTGTCGCTGCAGTGTGAAACATAGCTACTTGATAAAATCTCCAAGACTCTTGAAAAACCGCATCACCTAACTCTTCATTGATCGCTCATATCGGTTGCTTGAATACAACTTTGTTCCTGTTTACCGGTTGAAGTCCTACTCATTGGTTTACTAATAAACTGTCTCCTCTACTAGTTATGCTTTATAGGTTTTCCTAAATGACTTAGAAGACTATAAAAGCATAGTTGCCATCAATGACAACATTGTTGGCATTTGGCATAATTGGTACAGATGTAGGTGATGCAATTGAAGACTGATGATTGCATCGGTAAAGGATAGAAGTCTATTTGTGATGAAGAGATTGAGATTCTATGATTAAATGACATGATCAGTAATTTGTGATGTCATTGATGGAAATTGATGTCAATTGATGTTCCTGATGTTTTTGATGTTTTGGTTTTGTCATCTAAGTGATTTGGTTTACCAGAAGTCAGGGTTTACCGACAGAGAACTAAAGTCTGTGAAATAGGACTTTAACTGATAAAGCAGAGTTGTTTTGATTGAATTAGTTTATCAACGATGATTGGGGATTTGTGGTTTGGATGGTGAACTTGTATCATGGAAAGGTGTATTTGACCAGAATCGAAACTTTTGATGATTACCAAAAGGCATGTTTCAAATTTATGATGAAGTTTTGCCAAGGTTTTAGTAGGGTTTAAGACTAGTGAAGAAATCATCAAACCAATAATTATTTATGTTATGAAAATAATCAATGGCGAGTCTACATGAGGTTAGTAACATGACATAACCCATGTGAAAAGATTTAATTTTTGTTTTGGCACAATTCAAGGAAGAATTTATTGGGAATCAGTGGAACACTTGGTAGAGTGTTTTGAGGGTTTGACTTTGGTACAGATCGGATTTTCATGATGGGTTATGATCAATCAATGGTTGATATTATATTTTAATTTTTTGTAATGATCTATATATCAATCTATGATGATCTCTTATGATTTGAATTGTAAATTTATATTATAATTAGGGTTTTATGCCCGACCTAGTTGAGATGACTATTAAAGATGACACAGTTGATGTTTATGACGTCAGTGGTCTTAAAGAATGTGTTAAGCCATCCAAGTGAAGTGTGAGATATGCCTGAGAGTTGCAGAGTGTTGAGTATAGCTAGATCTGATCAAGAAAGAAGAGAAGTGCAAGTAACAGATCATTCTTTCATTGTTGTTCCCTTACATGGCAACAGGTTAAATCCCTTAACCGGCTAGGTCCTAATAGGCCTTAAACATTTAAGTCCCCTAACAGGATAACTCTCAAAAGAGTGTGTTGGGTGAATATTTTGTCACTAGAGTACCAATGACAAAATATATGATTCACTCATAGTTATATTGAGAAATTAATCTCTCCTCTCATCAAGGGGAGGTTCCTTTTGAAATCTCTTCTCTAATTAATAAGAAATTTAAATATGTGGGTTAGTGTTGGGCATATAACTCTCTTTTTTTAGAGTTCATGTATTCTCCCTTCACTTTGTTACAATTTCCCTATCACTTTGATACTTAAGGAAATTAATGAATTTATCCAACAAACTATATCAAGATTTTATAAATGAGAAGCACAAAGTTTTTCTCGAATATAACACCAACTAATCTAATTATCACAATGAAAAGGAATTCAGCTTCCATCTCAAAGTCCTCAAGTATAATTCCTTAATCCTAAAAACTACAAGCATTAGTAGCAATACAAAGCCTACTACTAATTACTTAGCAATAGAAAATTTATCAAATATTCAAGGAGCACAAAGTCTACTTTAATAGTTCAAGAGCTCTTTAATCTGCTTAACAATACTTCCTATATCAAGAAATTAAAGAACATATATAAGTCATGAATGTAAGAACATTAACTCATATAAATAATTCTTTTTAAACACAACACAAAGCTTGGGATCAAATAAAATCACTTTCTTTATTTGCTTTATCAAATTTTCACAACAAAGCTTAAAGTCTTAGTTGAGGCAAAAATTTGGCAGAGTTTTGTTTAGCATAATCCAAGATAAAAATATACAAATGAGGGTCCCCCTTATATATAAGAAAAGTGGAGAAAAATGTGGGTACAGTTGACTAATTCAACTGCACAGTCCCACTTGACTACAAATAAAACAAAAAGAAAATATGCAGCTGCGAGAAAACTTGCAACATCTAACAATGCAACTACATGGAAAGAAAATGCCAAAAAGGGACACTTTATTCATTTTTCTCCTCCTTGTTTGATTTGTGGAATTCCTTGAACCTAATCAGGATGGCCTCCATCTCTACTTCATTCAGAATCTGGGTAGAATCCATGATCACACGAACATGAGAGATCGTATCCTCAACATCTACATATTTCTTTTTCCTATCCTTTAGCAAGGATGCGAGGACCTCAAAACTAACTTGGATTTCTAGTAACTTATTAAATGCACCAAGTGAGAAGTCTTGTCCAGTGCAGTGATCCATTAAGGACAAAAATTCCTGTGTGATAGCATCACTAGTAACAAGATTGTGAGTGTCATCATACAGATAACAAGGAAGGTCAGCAATCCTGGCAGAAATGAGATCAATCTCATCATCACCTTCCTTCCATTCTCAATCCAACTCTACTATCATCAACTTTATTGTCTCTTTCCTATAAGACAGTAGCGACATGATTTGGATATATTTTTCCCTTGAAGGAACCACTTTATTTTTAATGAGGACATCTATTATGAAGTCCTCCATTTTGCTCCAAAGGGTTGTACTTTTTTCAATATTTTCAATTTCCTGAGATAATGAAGTTTTGACACTTTCCATCTGACTTTGGATCACTTCAAAATCTGTCAATAACCCAACTATCAAACTTAGGAGATGAGACCCTTCTAACTTTAGTCATGCTATCCACTCATCCACCACTCGGCCCTTGGCTCCCACCTGTTCAATTTTATTCAGAGCTTCAGTGTCCACTGAGGATCCTATGGGCTCAACTTCCTGGGAGGATTGGGTAACTTTCAGAAGAACATTAGCCAATTGTTCACATTTTTGTTTTCATTCATTCTTCTCATCCCTCTCTTGGTCAAGTCTTCGTAAAAAAGTTATCATATTCTTTGAGTGATAGATTTACTTTCCTTTTTTGACCATAGCTTCTTGAGGTTCTTTCTAGTGTACCAATGACAAAATATAGGATAACAAAGTTTCCAGAATAGGAGAGATTCTTTGAGTGATAGATTTACTTTCTATTTTTGACCATTACACCAATGGGAGTGGAGAGTCGGCAATCTTCTTATCATAATAGACAGGGTCTATTATGTCATCACTGTCTTCCATGGTCATTCAGATCTTTGCCAAATCCAAGTTTTCAATCTGTTCCAGGGTAAGATGACTGAAATCCATCCTTCTTATATCTTCTTCATTTTGACAGTCTGCCCATACATCTTCAAACCTATAGACATGGGTGTAACTCCTCTTGAGATTATTTTCATGAAACAAAAATTAAAATTGTTTCATGCCTTGAATCTTCTCATAGTACTCCATTGCATTTCTTCCTCCATGTTTTTGGCTTTGGGGTTAGTTAGAACTCAATACATGCCAATTGATTCTGGGAACTTCAACCCGGTCTTATGTGCTTGTGATTTCTTTTCATGCACATAGATTAGTTGCTGACACAACTCCATGAGAATGATCTTATCAAAGGATACCTTGGTAGAATGAAGGGTTCACCTGGGAAACATCGGATCCAGATGTAAGTGAATGTTGCGAACTGAAGAAAAATGCATCCAAAATGAGACACCCTATTATTTGTAGCCTCTAATAATATTTTCTTCTACAGGCTCTTATCAAACATGCACTTCCACATAGCAAAGAGTGCATCATTAACTCTTGTAAAGTGGCTACCTTGATTCTTGATTGTGAGTTGATCATAATATTCCCAGACAGGCACTAATCTCTTGTCACCTTTAGTAGACAAACCTAGATATTGCCTCATAGAAGCAGTGGCATAAACTAGGTAAGAAGTCATATGAAATTTCAATGTCACTTTGACTTCTTTTAGTTGTGCGTAGAGTGCATCACTGATCTGCTCACCTCAATCAATCCTAGCAGCCCCTTTCCTGATTATATTTATGTAATAGCACATCCAACTTTGAAATTAGTGAGATTCCTTTAAACCCTTCACTCTTGATAACATGGTGGCCATGTCATTGTACTCCTCATTGAAGTTAGTCTTGTGAAAATATGTGGGCCATCACGAGGTGGTAGAATTTCTGTGTGTAGAGAGGTACACAATATTGATCACTTTCTTGTATTTGACCTCATTTTTCTCATAGTACTCTTGAGCACTTTCTTGAGAATTGTCAGCTACTTCCTCAACTAGAGAACCTTTGAAAACACTATTGAACAAAACATTATCCAGAGTCATGATTACATTTTGATCAGCATCCCTAACCTATCTTGTATTCGGATCGAAGTGATCCGCTACTGCAAGTACAAAATCCAGATCATGAGCTACAAATGGGAAGGATGCATATTTATGCAACTCGGATTTGATCAGGTTTGTTAGGCGGGCATGAGCTTCCTCAACTCGATCAATAAACTCTTGCATACTGACATGTCCAATTTATATATCTTTGAACTTTTTGGGTACAAATTCAAGTACTTATCATACTTGTACTTCATCTTTTTTGTTGATGTTTTACCTGGAGAAGATTCCAACTAACTCGAAGAAGGCTCTAATTTGTTGTGAGAGGGCTTTGACATTTTCAAAGGACTGCATTCAACACTAAGGATTAGCTTCCTTGATAGTTATCATCATCAATAAAATCAAATTTTATCAATCTGATCGGAAAATCCGACTCAAAACAGGCTTGGGAGCAAAACTGTCAATATTAGCAGGTCGGGGAAAAAAGACTGATCTGCACCTTAGGAGTCAAAATTTGCACATCAGACTTTAAATTTTGATGTGCAAAGATAAAACATCTTTTCTTGCATATCGGACTTTAAAGTCTGATGTGCAAGTTGGGGAAAAAATCAATAGCACATCGGACTTTAAAGTCTGATGTGCACATAGGTAAAACATTCAAAAAACCTGCACATCGGACTTTAAAGTCTAATCTACAAGTTGGGGAAGGGCAAGTGATTGACATGTTAGGTTTTAAAGCCCGACATGTCAATTAGACATTCTCCTCTTCGCATATCAGATTTTAAAGTCCGATATGCAAAGTTTAACCTCTTGTATATCGGATTTTAAAATCCGATATGCAAAGTGGAATGTTTGTTAATCATCCTACATACTGGGCTTTAAAACCCAACATGCATGCTAGGGGAAAGAAGGATTAAAAGGGAAATCGTATTTTAAAATCTGATTACCCTCCAAAGACAACGACCAAACAAAAACAAAAAATGAAGGTGAAAAGGAAAAGAAAGACGTAGAAAACAAACAAAAACCCGAAATAAATAAAACCAAACAACCTACAGATCAAACTTTAAAGTCTGTACTATAGGGGAAGAATTACCTGTAGGTCAGAATTTAAAGTCTGATCTGTAGGGGGAAAACAAACCTTTGCACATTGAACTTTAAAGTCTGATGTGCAATTCCCTTTGGAAAGAAGGAAATTTTGATCTGCAGGAAAAACTGCAAATCTTAAAAACTTAGAAAACAATAAAAAGAAAAGTGAAAAGCAAAAATGAGCTAACCGACAGAGTCGATCAAGCTCTCCTGGAGGTCGTAAGGTACGAAACAGACCAATTTCGTAGGGTTGCCTCATGATTTTGGCCATGCTGAAATCAAGGACAACAACTGGCTCTAATTGGGGAACAAGCTACACCACTAGAAGCTTGTAGAATCCAGAACTCCGAGTGCTTGTATCCATTAGGCTATAGAGTCAGGCGACGAAAAGACTTAAAAAGAAAAGACTATACAAATTTTACAATAAGTACAAGTCCCTTTACATTGCTCTTTATTGATTAAAGAGTTTCAAATGTTCTCCACTATGAGGTAGAGAGAACGGGGTACCATCTGCATATACAAGTAAGTAACTATGCTTGCCACATATTTTATGAATAGTAAAGGGACCTCTCCATAAGGAGTCAAACTTTTTGTGCAAACCCTTTGGTTCCCTCCTCTTGTCCCATAACAAGACTTGATCACCAACTGAGAAATCGTGGGAAGTTGTTTTCTTATCAAACAACACCTTCACTTGGCTTTGGTGTGCAACAATCCTATCAACCACTTCGGCTCTTGTTTCTTCCAACTAAAAAAGAAACATAATCCGCTTATCCAGTGAATCTTGATAGGTTTCATCTTCAATGGCCTTGGAGTTCTTTAATGCTAGAGCTTCCACAATGATTGGAATCTTGACATTCAACCCATACAGAAGTTGAAAAGGTGACATTGATTGCTCTTTTTGGAGTTATATGATTTGCCCATAGTGCATCATAAATAGATTTATGCCAAGTCTGTTGTCTCCCATCAACAAGCTTCCTCATAATAGTAACCAAATTCTTGTTGCTTGACTCAGCCTGACCATTTCCTTGCGGATAATAATCAAATGAGTATGAAAGAGTAATACCATGGTCAAATCAAAATTCAATAATCTCATAAGATGAAAAACATGAAGCATTATTGGCTACTATCTTATGAGGAACACCAAACCTTGAAACGATGTTTTCCTTTAAAAATTGACAAACCACCGTCGAGGTAGATTGCGTGGTTGGGATTGCCTCCACCCATTTGGTAAAGTAATCTGTCACTATGAGAATGTATATGTGACCTACACTAGATGTTGGATTGACAGGTCCGATGAAGTCTGATCCCCACTATTGGAAGGGCTCTTCAATTACAACTAGTTTAAGAGGGAGTGTAGCTAGTTTAGGCTTACCAACAAATTGTTGACATTGCTCACATTTACGAACCCAACTATATGTGTCCTTAAACAATGTTGGCCAATAGTATCTAGCATGCAAGATTTTGTGTATAGTAACAAGGGCAGAGAAATGTCCACCACAAGCAAGATCATGAAAAACTTGAAGTAATCTTACTTGTTGTTGTTTGTCCACGCAGCGCAAGAAATTGTCGTCTAGGCCTTTCTTATACAAACCATTGTCCCATAGGAAAAAATTTACCGCTTTAAGCTTCAAGGTTTGCCTTTCATTACATGACATGTGTGCAAGTTAGTCTCCATATGTTAAGAGATATGCCAAGCCAGAATACCACTCATCAGTGGTGCTTACAAATAGAACCTTAGGAAGATCTTGATTCATACCTTCATTTTCCAACACCACTTCATCAATTGATTTGTTGTCAGCTATCAACTAACATAGACCTTTTCCACAAACCAACTTAGTGGGGTTGATATCCATATCATATTCCTGAATCTTGGCAACCTAGTTGCCCCTTTTAGTTCCAAACTCTTGTTGCGTCAAAATTGACTTTACAACAGCATCAAGAACAAGAGCGATGACATGTGAATTTATAATATAAAACCTAAAATGTTTCACCGCTTTTACCATGGCAAAAGAATGCTTCTCCATTTCAGAGTACTTCAACTCATGAGCCTTTAGCGGATAACTCATGAATGCAATAGGTGATTCTATGCCTTCACAATTTTTCTGCATTAGTATGGCTGAGTAGGTATGATCTGATGCATAGCTATACATGATAAACTCTTTTGTATAATCAGGACATACCAAGACTGGGGCATTCGCCATGGCCTCCTTGATTTGATGGAAATCTTTCTTTCCTTTAAGAGTCCACTTAAAAAGAGAATTTACTTTAATCATGTTAACTATATGACGAGTTTGTTCAGCAAAGTCTGGAATAAATCTTCGCAAGAAATTTACTTTTCTGAAGAATAATGAACAACAATCTTACTTGTTGGCATGGAAAGATCATGAATAGCTTTCACTCTTTCAGCATCAATTTTTATACCTTCTTTTGAAATAATATGCTCAAGTAAGTTACCTTCGGTAACCCCAAAAATAGATTTCTTGGGATTGAGGGAAATTCCATGCTGATGACACTTACTCAAAACTTGTTGCAAGTGATAGAAATGATCTTGATGTTTCTTGGAATAAACAGTCAAATCATCCAAATAGACTACAATGAACTTACCAAGGAAACTTCGGAAGGCCAAGTCCATTGTACATTGGAAAGTTGCTCCTACGTTTATCAACCCAAAAGTTATTCTGTGATATGCAAAAGTGCCCCAAGGTGTGGTAAATGTAGTTTTGTGTTGATCATTTTCAAGAACCTCCACTTGGTTGTAACCCAAAAACTTGTCCAACATGGACATCATTTCTGATCCAGTAACAAATTGTAGGACATGATCCATGACAGGTAAAGGGTAGTTATCTTTTAAGGATGTCTAGTTCAAATTCTGGAAATCAACACATATTCGGATCTTTCCATTCTTCTTACGTACAGTTACAATATTGGCTATCCAAGAAGAATGATGAATGGGGAAGATTATCCTTTCTTTCAACATCTTTTGAACTTCAGCAAAGATAGTATCAAAGATCTTTGGGTTGTATTGCCTTTGCTTCTGATGTAAAGGTGTAATACCTGATTTTAATGGCATGTCATGATGGAGTTCTTCAGGATGAAAAGACTTTAGATCTTCATAGGAGTAGGCCAAGACATCAACATATTGCTACAATAATGCAACAAATTTATGCCTTTCTTCTTGTGAACAACACTTTCTAGTGTTGATCATTTTTGGATTGCCTTCAGTCCCGATGTTTACTTGTTCATATTCCATTGATCCTGTAGTTGATCTTTGTTGTTTTTTAACATAACGGTCATGTTTGTCAAAAATATTTTCTAAAGAAACTAGACCATTAGGGATCTTGTTCCCTTTTAATTGCAGAAATTTTTCTCTTGTTTCTACATCAATACTTTCAATTGCATCCTTTGAAGGGTAGTGACTAACTTCAAAATATAGATCATCAAAATTGTCATCCGTTTGCAAAAAATTAATTACATGATGATCATCCTTAAACACTTGTCAATTATCAGATTTGTCAGGAACACTTGGTCGAACGACCAATTCAACAATGTATGTTGATCCCAAAAAATCACTGTGAGGAGCCAAAGAGGTTGCTAATATTGCTAATGAGTCTATGCTGTCATTAAATTCATGGGAAACCACAGATATATCAAAAGCATCAAATTCCTCTATTAGATCCCATACAAGGTTGTAATAGTGTCGTAGCCCATCGCTCCTTGTCTGATATATGTTCTTGACCTAACAAACTATCAACTTAGCATCTCCTTGAGCATGTGAATTTTAATCCCCTTCCTTTGGGCAACATTCATCCTCAAAAGAAGAGATTCATACTCGACAGTGTTATTTGTGTTACCAAACTACAATTTGAAGGAGAAAGGGAAGAAATTTCCATTAGGAGAAACTAACACAACACCGGCTCTTGATCCAGTAGAAGAACAACTACCATCAAATTCTAGCATCCAAACATCATCTGGACTACCAATGCTGACAGTAACAAAATTGAGAATTCCTTGTTGTGAAGTTGAAGATATTTCTGATTCCGTAACACTACTTTCACAATCAATTGGAACATCATTGAGTGGAATGGCATCTTCACTCTCAGGAACCACCTCTAAACCATCATCAACATGCATGAAATAATTACCCATACCTGATGATTCAAAAAGAATCTATATATGCTGATCATCAAACTTGACAACCGTGTATTTTGATTCTTTTTCTGGAAGCAACTTTTGGATAACTCCTTTAACAGGAATACAAGCCTCAGTCATATCCATGTTTAACTCACCTCCCACATCTCTACAAAAATTTCTTCCCAACAATAGACCATAGGAAGCCGACACATCGGCTACCAGTACTGTCATCTTAATCTTCTTTTCTGGGAATGAAGAAAAAGCAAATTGTGCGTCCTTGATCTGACCTATCATGGGGACTTGCTTGTTATCCATAGAGAAATATCTTCCAAATTTTTTGGTCAAAATTAAGCCAAGGGCATTGGCAACCTTTGATGGCATAACATTATAAGATGCCCCAAAATTGATTACACAGTTACTAAGCTTATAACCATTTATCAACAAAGAGATATAGAATGGTTCTATCTTCTCAACAGGAGAAGGGGAAGTTACTAAGTTATTTTGAAGTAAGTTAGACTTAGGAAGATTACTGGGGGTAGTATCTTTTTCTTTAACAAACTTCACCAAATGGTCAAATTGATCTGGATTAGATCTCAAAAAATCAACCTCAGACATTTGTATTTTTGTTATCTTAGCATGGTCTAAAATATCAAATGACTGAAAGGAACTCATCAAAGATTGATTTGGATTCTCATTTTGAGAACTTAAAATATTAGGTACACTAGTCTTCGATGTAGGTGTAGAAGAATTGACAGGTGCAGAAAAATTGACAGCAGTCAAAGAATCATTTACACTTGTATCCTTTGCGGTGTCCATTAAGATAGCATTATCTTTTGTAGGATTTGGTATGGGAGTCCCATGCTTCATAATATAAATTGGCAAATGTTGAGAATCCTTGATTTGAATAGGATCATTACTCTTTGCAATGACAGGTGGTTGGGTTGTCTGTGCTTGCGAACATGCAAATACTGCAAAGACATCCCCATCACATGTGTCTGGCATATCATCTTCTTGATATTGCATAAACCTAATATTAGACTTGCCATCCAACTCTGCATCATATTCTTGATGCAAATTGGCATCTTCTTCACCAAAAGGGGGAAGATCATTCTGTTCAGCTTCATAATATCCTGTAGCTAAATTTTGGGGTGGTACTTCCAACACAAGCCTCTTTGGAGCGGGAGGCAATTTATTTTGATTACACATGGTGTAATTGGAAGCATTATTTGGATAAGTCCTTCTTGGAACATCATGATAATAATTATTTCCTTGTGAGGAAATTTGCTTCGTAAGTGCTAACAACTCATTTGCTAACTTTTGTATCTTGGGATCAACAAAATTCATTGAAGGAATAGGTGAATCAGCAATTTGATTATTCCTAACCTTGTTAGGATCTCTCCTTATCTTACTGGCGAGGATAAGATCATCTTCGATCGATATAGCCAACTGTTGTGTAGTGGCCAAATTTGTAGGATTGTTCCTTCGCAAAAGAAAGCTCACCTCTGGCGATTCAGCATTTTTAAAGAAGCATTTCAAGTTTCCAATGGTTTATCATGAAGCAACTAGAATGCGATTGTGCAATCTGTTGAACTTTGCTACAAATTCATGCATATCTTCCTAATTTTCTTTCTATCTTACTGAACTTTGCAACTAGAATATTTTATCACTAGCGTACCAATGACAAAATATATGATTCACTCATAGCTATATTGATAAATTAATCTCTCCTCTCATCAAAGGGAGGTTCCTTTTGAAATGTCTTCTCTAATTAATAAGAAATTTAAATATGTGGATTAGTGTTGGGCATATAACTCTCTTTTTTTAGAGTTAATGTATTCTCCCTTCACTTTCTTACAATTTCCCTATCACTTTGATACTTAAGGAAATTAGCAAATTTATCCAACAAACTATATCAAGATTTTATAAACGAGAAGCACAAAGTCTTTCTCGAATATAAGACCAACTAAATTAATTATCACAATGAAAAGGAATTTAACTTGCAACTCAAAGTCCACAAGTACAATTCCTTAATCCTAAAAACTACAAGCAATAGTAGCAATACAAAGCCTACTACTAATTACTTAGCAATAGAAAATTTCTCAAATATTCAAGGAGCACAAAGTCTACTTTCATTATTCAAGAGCTCTTTAATCCACTTAACAATACTTCCTATATCAAGAAATTCATGAACATATATAAGTCATGAACGTAAGAGCATTAACTCATATAAACAATTCTTTTTAAGCACAACACAAATCTTGGGATCAAATAAAATCACTCTTTTTATTTGCTTGATTAAATTTTCACAACAAAGCTCAAAGTCTTAGTTGAGGCAAAAATTTGGCAGAGTTTTGTTTAGCATAATCCAAGATAAAAATATACAAATGAGGGTCCCCCTTATATATAAGAAAAGTGGAGACAAATGTGGGCACAGTTGACTAATTCAACTACATAGTCCCACTTGACTACAAATACAACAGAAAGAAAATATGCAGCTACGAGAAAACTTGCAACATCTAACAATGCAACTACATGGAAAGAAAATGCCAAAATGGGACACTTTATTCATTTTTCTCCTCCTCGTTTGATTTGTGGAATTCCTTGAACCTAATCAGGATGGCATCCATCTCTTCTTGGTTTGGCATCTGGGTAGAATCTATGATCACACGAACACGGGAGATCGTATCCTCAGCCTCTACATAATTCTTTTTCCCGTCCTTTAGCATGGATGTGAGGACTTGAAAACTAACTTGGATTTCCAGTAACTTATCAAATACACCAAGTGAGAAGTCTTGTCCAGTGTAGTGATCCATTAAGGACAAAAATTCTTGTGTGATGGCATCACTAGTAACAAGATTCTGATTGTCATCATACAAATAACAAGGAAGGTCAGCAATCCTGGCAGAAATGAGATCAATCTCATCATCACCTTCCTTCCATTCTCGATCAAGCTCTGTTATCATCAACTTTATTGTCTCTTTCCTATAAGATAGTAGTGACAAGATTTGGATATATTTTTTCCTTGAAGGAACCAATTTATTTACAATGAGGACGTCTATTCTGAAGTCCTCCATTTTGCTCCAAAGGGTCATACTTTTTTCAATATTTTCAATCTCCTGAGATAATGAAGTTTTGACACTTTGCATATGACTTTGGATCACTTTAAAATCTATTAATAACCCAACTATTAAACTTAGGAGATGAAACCCTTCCGACTTCAGTCGTGCTATCTGCTCATACACCACTTGGCCCTTGGCTCCTACCTGTTCAATTTTATTGAGAGATTTAGTGTCCATTGAGGATCTTATGGGCTCAACTTCCTGGGATGATTGGGCAACTTTCAAAAGAACATTAGTCAATTGTTCACATTTCTATTTTAATTCATTCTTCTCTTCCCTCTCTTGGTCAAGTCTTCGTAACAAAGAGTTTAAAGCCATTTGAGAATCTAGCTTAACACTCTCATGCATCTTCTCTCCAAGCTCTATAGTTTGCATGATGTAATCTTTAGGTCATATGTCATCTTTATTCTTATCTGATGATGGTACCATGACCTCAGCATACTTCCATTTAGAGGTCGGGTCTACTAACACCTAGGAAACAGTCTTCAGCTTCTTTGTTCCCTTGGGCTTTGGAGGAACCAACTTCTCAAAGTTAAACTCATTAGGTGAAATCACCAGTTTCTTCCTCTTAGGTGCTACTACCTCCATCCAAGGTGGTAATTAAGGATTGGTCAGTGGAGTAGTAGCTTCTTGCTGAGTCTCACTTGGTATTTCAGGAGTATATTGGCTTGAACTGGCAGTGGTTGTAGATGTTGTGATTGATATCAATGCTGAAGTATCCAGTGATATACCCATTGATGTAGGAACAACTACTGATGTTGACCCTTCTTCAATTACAACCATAGTGGAGAAAGTGGAAGGTGCAGTGGAAACAACTTGAGTAGTAACCAGAGGTAGAATTTCTATTATAACTATCATAGTAGAAATAACTTCAGTGCTTAACTGAGATGGAATCTCTATTATGACCACCATAGAAGGTAGATTCATCATTGGATGTTCCATGAACACTTACTCCATAGCTTCAAGAAACTCCAATATTGATGATTCAATGGTGGTTGAAGGAATATCATCCAGGCTAGAAAATTTGGATAGTGCGAATAATTTTTGAGCAGTCTCTGACTGAGTCATGCCCATGCCTAGGTCCTCATCATCGAATTCCTCTTCCTCTTGATTAGAATTAGAATTGATGGAATGGATAATCATTTATGAATGAGTTGGTGCTTGTGAAGTGGCTGCAACATTAACTTCACCAAGATGTGACATTTCTTCAACCTGTGTTTCCTCTTGTTGAGGAATTTCTCCTTCTTCCATCTCTTTCTCTTTTCTAGTATCTCTAGTAGTTTGTTGTTCTGGTTCCTTCATGGCTGACTCTTGTACTATTGAAAATGATTCAGCTTTCTTGGACCCTTTAATTGTGAACTTGATTTTGGGTCCTTTCCCCTTGGATTGCATTGCAGGAGCTAAGGATAATGCTTGTGAATCTGCTTTGCCCTTGGTTCTTGTTTCAACTGTAGCTATCTTACCAATTGGGCCATCACTATTATCATCATCTCCAGAACTAGCAGTGAGTTGTTTCATTCTAAGACTCTTTTTTAGCAACCATGCATTGGTGTTTGCCAAAATAGGAGAGATTCTTTCAGTGATAGATTTACTTTCCTTTTTTTACCATTGCACCTATGGGAGTAGAAAGTTGGAAATCTTCTTTTCATAATAGATAGGGTCTATTATGTCATCAGTATCTTCCATGGTCATTGGGATCTTTGCCAAATCCAAGTTTTCAATCTGTTCCAGGGTAAGACAACTAAAATCCATCCTTCTTATATCTTCTTCATTCTAATAGTCTACCCATACATCTTCAAACCAATAGACATGGGTGTAACTCCTCTTGAACTTGTTCTTCATGTAACAAAAATTAAAATTGTTTCATGCCTTGAATCTTCTCATAGTATTCCATTACATTTATTCCTCCATGTTTTTGGCTTTGGGGTTAGTTAGAACTGAATGCCTGCCAATTGATTCTGGGAACTTCAACCCAGTCTTATGTTCTTGCAATTTATTTCCATGCACATAGATTAGTTACTGACACAACTCCATGAGAATGATCTTATCAGAAGGATACCTTGGTAGAATGAAGGGTTCACCTGGGAAACATCAGATCTAGATGTAAGTGAATGTTGGGAACTGAAGAAAAATGCATCCAAAATGAGACACCCTATTATATGCAACCTCTGATAATCTTTTCTTCTATAGGCTCTTATCAAACATGGACTTCCACACAATAAAGAGTGCATCATTAACTCTTCTAAAGTGGCTACCTTGATTCTTGATTGTGAGTTGATCATAGTATTCCTAGATAGGCACTAATCTCTTGTCACCTTTAGTAGACAAACCTAGATATTGCCTCATGGAAGCAGTGGCATAAACCAAGTAAGAAGTCAAATAAAATTTCAATGTCACTTTGACTTCTTTCAGTTGTACACAGAGTGCATCATTGATCTTCTCACCCCAATCAATCCTAGTAGCCACTTTCTTGATTATATTTATTTAATAACACATCCACCTTTGAAAGTAGTGAGTCCTTTAAACCCTTCACTCTTGATAACATGGTGACCATGTCGTTGTACTCCTCATTGAAGTCACTCCTATAAAAATACTTGGGCCATCACGAGGTGGTATAATTTTTGGCAGTAGAGAAGTACACAATATTGATTACTTTCTTGCATTTGACCTCATTTTTCTCATAGTACACTTGAGCACTTTCTTGAGAAATGTCAGCTACTTCCTCAACTGGAGAACCTTTGAAAACAATGTTGAAGAAAACACTATCCAGAGTCATGATGACATTTTGATCAACATCCCTAACATGTTTTGTATTCGGATCGAAGTAATCTGCTACTACAAGTTCAAAATCCGGATCATGAGTTGCAACTAGGAAGGATGCATATTTATACAACTTGGATTTGATCAGGTTTGTTAGGTGGGTAGGAGCTTTCTCAA
Organism: Cryptomeria japonica; assembly: GCF_030272615.1. NCBI lineage: Eukaryota > Viridiplantae > Streptophyta > Pinopsida > Cupressales > Cupressaceae > Cryptomeria > Cryptomeria japonica. Next base: position 210,787,080 of record NC_081407.1, read on the forward strand.
CTGGATCAATAAACTCCTGCATACTGACATGTCCAATTTCTATAACTTTTATCTCCTTGATGTTTGAGTCTACTGAACTTTCCAAGTACAAATTCAAGTACTTATCATACTTGTACTTCATCTGACTCAAAGAAGGCTCTAATTTGTCATGAGAGGGCTTTGACATTTGCAAATGACTACATTCAACACTGAGGATTAGCTTCTTTGATAGTTATCATCATCAATAAAATCAAATTTTATCAATCGGATCAAAAAATTGGACTCAGAACAAGTTTGGGAGCAAAACTCTCAAAAATAGCAGGTCGGGGAAAAAAGTCTGATCTGCACCTTAGGAGTCAAAATTTGCACATCGAACTTTAAAGTCTGATGTGCAAAGATAAAACATCTTTTCTTCCATATCTAACTTTAAAGTCCGATGTGCAAGTTGGGGAAAAAATCATTAGCACATCAGACATTAAAGTTTGATGTGCACATAAGTAAAACATTCAAAAAACCTACTCATCAGACTTTAAATTCTGATGTGCAAGTTGGGGAAGGGCAACTAATTGACATGTTGAGTTTTAAAGCCTGACATGTCAATCAGACATTCTCCTCTTTGCATATCGGATTTTAAATTCTGATATAAGAAGTTTAACCTCTTGCATATCGGATTTTAAAATCTGATATGCAAAGAGGAATCTCCATTAATCAGGATGCATACTGGGCTTTAAAACCCGACGTGCAGGCTAGGGGAAAGAAGGATTAAAAGGGCAACCAGATTTTAAAATCTGATTACCCTCTGATGACAATGACCAAACAAAAAAAAAATGAAGGCAAAAAGGAAAGGAAAAACGCGAAAAACAAACAAAAATCTGAAATAAATAAAACCAGAAACCTACCTCAATCCGCTATGGTGAGATAAAAATTTGATGGAGACTCAATAAATCCACAAGGCCGACAAGTGAGAATGAAGAAGGAAAGTGGAGGCATGCACAAAGGGGAAATCGTAAAGAAAAATGAAGAAATAAACTCTGAAACTTAATAAATAACCCCTAATTTAGCAATTAATGCGGCTATTAATTACTAATCACGCAGTGCATGTTGGACTCTAAAGTCTAATATGCATGAGTAAAACCCTTGCAAGTCGGACTTTAAAGTCCAACATGCACTTTTTGACCAAACAACCTATAGATCAGACTTTAAAGTTCAAACTATAGGGGAAGGATTACCTGCAGGTTGGACTTTAAAGTCTGATCTGTAGGGGGAAAACAAACCTTTGCACATCAAAATTTAAAGTTCGATGTGCAATTCCCTTTGGAGAGTTAAAGTCCGACCTACAGGAAAAAATGCAAATCTTAAAAACTTAGAAAACAATAAAAAGAAAAGTGAAAAGAAAAAACGAGCTAACCGATGGAATCGATCAAGCTCTCCCAGAGGTTGTAAGGTACGAAATGGACCAGTTTCGTAGGGTTGCCTCATGATTTTGGCCATGCTAAAATCGAGGACAACATAGTGTTAAATCTTCTCATGAGGATGATCATCAATCTCCTAACAGGGTTGTTGGGCAAATCCCTTAACCGGGTGACTCCTAATAGGGTCTACTGCTAACAAGACGTATTGTAAGCTCCTAACAGGACATACTTCAAAAGAGTACAAATATTTGTGGGTGCCAAATCCCACTGTGGTTTTTCCCTATTTGGGTTTCCATGTCAAAAACTCATGGTGTTAATGTGTGGATTATTTTTCATGTGATGTTCTTGTTTATGTTTCATTTCATGCATTATTTCTAAGACACTGGTTATGACGTTTTATGATAAGTTTATTAGAGGTTACCAGTACTGATATGTGTTGGTAGAGAAAGTGTTTTGATCTGATTGATAAGGTTAATGAGTTGGTAAATGATCAAGTTTATATGATTTCTTTGGTGGTGAAAGTATTGGTAAATGTGGTAAATAATTTGATTAATGTGTTAAGAAGACCTGATTAAAGAAGTTGAGATATTTGTTAAATGGTTTCAAATCTGAGATAAGTTTGTTTTTGAGTTTAAAGTGTCAATTGGTCTTAATACTGATTCACCCCCCCCTCTTAGTATTAATCGGATCCTCATAGAATTAACAATTGGTATCAAAGCTTTGGTCCTCTATGTGTAGAAAGCCTAATTGCTTGAGGAAAAGATTCTGAGGGAGTCAAGATGATGAAGAAAGAGGGTCCTAAGTTCAACAAGGATAACTACAAGATTTGGAAAGACAAAATGAAGATCCACATAAAAGGTCTTGGTGCACAATATTGGAAGCAAGTTGAAAGAACATATGTTGCTCCTACTACTACTCCCTTGACATTGGATGAACTCAAAGAGAAAAAAGATAACATGCAAGCCCTAGAAGCTATTGTAAGTACTTTATCTAATTCATAATATATTAATGTTCAAGGATTGGAAATTGTAGGTGAGGTTTGGGAAAAGTTAGAAACAATCTGTGGTGGAGATGAGCATATTCAAAGAGCCAAAGAGGAAATCTTCAGAGGAAATTTCGATGACATTAGAATGCTTAAAGGAGAAAATATTGCACAATATGGTCAGAGAATCAAAAAAATTGTTGGCGGCATAAAGAGTCCTAGAGGTAAAATAGAAAATGATACAATAGGAAGTAAAATGCTCAGAACTGTTCAACCTTAGTATGTTATAAGAGTATCGACAATCCAAGAACTTAGATCTATTTCAAAGGATAAGCTAACTATTGATTCATTGATTGGTTAAGTTTACAACTTTTGAGTTAAATAGTTTTGACAATAGTGTGACAAAATCTACTAAACCTACCTTTAAAGCTTTTGTTACATGTTCATCTACTAGAAAAGGAAAAGATATATGTCAAAATCATGAGTGCAGGACAAGTCATGGAAGTAACCGAGGAATGAAGATAATGAAGATCAAGTGATGGAACCTGAGGCACTTTTAGCAAAGAGATTTCCAAGAGGCATTGGTAAGTATAAAGGAAAGCTACCTTTGAAGCATTTCTCTTGTAGTAAAATTGATCATATTGCTGCTAACTGCCATAACACTGATAAGAAAGAAAAGTTTACAAGATTCAAAGGAAAGGGCAAGAAACATTATTATGTTGTAGTAGATGAAGGTGTGACTGATGATGAAGATGACAATGAAGAAATTGTGTTTGTAGTCATGAAGGAGGAGGAACTGTCAGATGAAAAGGCAATACTATCTCATATGGAAAATAGTGATGAATGGATTATAGACAATGGCTGCTCACACCACATGACCGGAGACAAAAGTAAGTTCATAACCCTTAATGAATTTGATGGAGGTGGTGTTAGATTTGGAAATAACTCTCCTTGCATGGTGAAAGGTAAAGGTTCAATCTCTCTAAATGGGAAGAGTAATGTTGATGATGTGTTTTGGGTTGATGGTCTTAAGCATAATCTTTTAAGTGTTGGTTCTAAGCGTAATCTTTTAAGTGTTTTTGCTTGAATTTAAAAGTGGAGTCTGCAGAACTCTTGGAGGCAATGGTGAACTGATTGGTGAATTGATTGCTATCGGGAAGAAAACTAGAGGTAACTTATTCCATTTGAATAGTAATATTAATAATTGTCTAGTTGCAAGAATGGAAGACAATTGGTTGTGGCATAAAAGATGTTGTCATGTTAATTTTGATAATTTGGTTAAGGTAATCAAGTCAAGTGTTGTAAGAGGATTACCCGTAAGAGGATTACCCCAGCTTGTCAAATCAGATAGTGTGATATGCAAAGATTGTCAAATCAGTAAGATGACCTCTATTTATTTCAAGAGCAAGAATTGTATTTCTGAGAATATTTTAGAATTGGTACATATTGATCTTTGTGTCCCTATGAGAACAAAGAGTTATTACGGTGATAGTTATTTCACGATTTTCACCGATGACTATTCTAAAATGAAGTGGGTGACATTTTTGAGAGAAAAATGAGAAGTATTTAGTAAATTTAAATCATTTATATCTTTGGTTGAGAAGGAAACCGGTACGAACTTGAAGTGTTTAAGATCAGACTGAGGAGGTGAATTCACATCTGATGAATTTGTTAAGTATTATGATGAACAGGGTATAAAGAGATAGATGTTTGCCCCGAGGACACCACAACAAAATGGCTTAGCAGAAATGATGAACAAAATAATAGTTGAAGCTGCAAGAACCATGTTATTGTAGGGTAATGTATCCAAAATGTTTTGGAGAGAAGCAGTCAGTACTGTTTTATACACTTTAAACCAAGTACTGGTAAAGAGAGGTAATAATAAGACACCCTATGAGCTATGGTATGGAAAAACCCCTTGTGTAAGTTATTTTAAATTTTTTGGAACTCAATGTTTTATTAAGAGAGATAACTACACTAAGAAATTTGATGCAAAATCTAATGAGGGAATTTTTCTTGGTTACTCTTCTAAGAGTCAGGCATATAAATGTTACAATAAGAGAACTAAGAAAATTGTTGAAAGTGATAATGTAAAAATTGATGATCTATCTGATAAGTCTGAAGGTACAAGCAAATTAGAACTTGAAAAGGATGACAATGAGGAAAAGTTTGTGATCATTGAACAGGAAGCAAAGAATAATGAAGAACCGGCAAATGCAAAATTAGATGCTCAATTGGTAAGCGATGAAAGTGAGGAAGAAGATGAAGAACCTGATGAAGAAGATGCAGAACTGACACAGACAATACCTAGATATGTCAGAATGAACCATTCATAAGAGAAGATAATTGGTGATAAAAATGTAGGTGTGCAAACTAGGAGAAAGATCTGAGAGAACTCATGTTTGATATCTACAATTGAACCAAGATAGTTAAGGAAGCACTAAAGGATGACGATTGGGTGAATGCAATGAATGAAGAATTAGATCAAATTGAGAAGAATCAAACATGGTCACTTGTTCCTAGACTAGAGGATAATAATGTAATTGGAACAAAATGGGTCTTTAGGAATAAATTGGATGAAGAAGGAAGAATTGTAAGAAATAAGGTGAGGTTAGTCTGTAAAGGGTGTGCTCAAGAGGAAGGTGAGGATTATTGTGAAACATTTGCACCTGTTTCTAGATTAGAAGGTGTAAGGATGTTGCTGGCATTTGCTGCATATAAGGGATTCAAAGTTTACCAAATGGATGTCAAGTTAGCCTTTCTAAATGGGATTCTAGAAGAAGTATACATTGAATAGCCAGATGGATTTTCCTTGACTGATGAAAAGGACATGGTGTGTAAATTACATAAAGCACTATATGGTCTAAAGCAAGGACCGCGAGAATGGTATGAGAGATTACATGCACATTTGATCAAAATTTCATTCCAACGTACTAGTGAGGACAACAACATTTATTTGAAGACTGATGGAGACAAGTTGCTAATAGCACACGTGTTGGTAGATGAAATAATTTTTGGTGGAAATGATGATATGTGTATGGACTTTGTTGATATAATGAAAAAGGAATTTGAAATGTCTCTAATCGGTGAAATAAAGTTCTTTATTGGCTTACAGGTCCAATAACTAGATGGTGGTATTTTTATTTGTCAGACCAAGTATATCAAAGAGGTGTTGAAGACTTTTAGCATGGAAGACTACAAACTGGTAGGAACATCGATGGTGACAGGCTACAAGTTATCAAAGCAAGATGATTCCCCTGTTGTTAGTGAAAAAGAGTACATATCTATGATTGGCAAGCTACACTATGTTGTCCATAGTAGACCGAACATTGCTCATGTTGTTGGATTAGTGGCTAGATTTCAAAAAGAGCCTAAGGAGAGTCACAGGGTGGCTGTAAAGAGAATTTTTGGGTATCTCAAAGGCACAATAGACTATGGTTTATGGTATCCCTATAAAGGAGATTTTACTTTGGATGTCTTTACTAATGTTGATTGGACAGGTAATGTGGATGATCAGAAAAGCACAACCAATGGAGCTTTTCTAATTGGAGGAAAATTAGTGGCATGGATGAGAAAGAAAGAAACATGTGTTTCTCAATCTATAGCTAAAGCAGAGTATGTAGTTGCATCCATGAATTGCAAGTAAGAAATATGGATGAGACATGTGCTAGAAGGATTCAAGATAGATATGTATGAACTGGTGACTATCTATTGTGATAATACAAGTGCAATAAACATTTATAAGAATCATGTACTTCATTCTAGAACCAAGCACATTGAATTGAAGTATCATTTTCTGAGGGAAAGAGTTCAAGAAAAAGAGGTGAAGATGGAATATATGCAGAGTAAAGATCAGTTAGCTGATATCTTTACTAATTTCTTACTGAAGGCTACCTTTGAGTTTCTTAGAGGTAAACTAGGGGTTAGACCTCTACACCAGAAGAACTAGAATGTTGGAGATGCATCAATCCTATGGATTTCATGATTATACTTTCATTAAGAATTGATGAAGGTGCAAGCTAATCCTTGTTGGTATTTTTAGATTGTTGGCATTTTTGCATATAGATTGCATTAATGGTATGTTTGGATTGATGTCAATTGAATCGGTGAATGGTATTTATAATATTGTTGATGTTATTGTTGATATTGCTTTTGTGTTGTAACCAGTATGATAAACTTTGTGGAAGATGTTGTAAACCAATATATGGTTGTTTGTAAGTTGAACCAGTTTATACGGTTAAACCTTTCTATGCTTTGTAAATCAGTAAAACCTACCAATTGTCTTTGATAAACCCTAACCAGTCAAGTTTGTTGGTTTATGTTGAGCGGTAATGATGGAAACATGTGTGATCATTGTATGAGGACAAGTTCAGATTGATTTGGCATTTTTGATTATCTTGGAAAGGAGCAAAGTGGATAGCATCAAATGCATAGGACGTGATGAGTTACAAGTCCGATGAAGCAGTGATCAAGGAGCGGTTGGAATTTTCTTGATTAATATGAAGAGATTGTTATGATTTCTAACGGTCAAGATTGTACTGACTTATTTGTAATCTCGATGATGAGAATTATCTTTTTGTTGTGTTATCAACCTAGTTGATTTGTATTTAAGGTCAATGAAGTTGTTTGTAAAAGAGTTGGCAAAGTTGGTAGAAATTAGTTGGTGTGTTGTTTCCAAACTGGTGGATGGATCTATAGTTTGTGTAAAGGTGGGTTGAAGCTTAAGAAGGATCTGATCAAGCAAATGTAGTGCTATTCAGATAGATCAAGAAAACCTATTGTTTTCTAACAATTATAGCAGAAATCAAAATCCGCTAACTAGGTAAGCTCTAACAAGCTTGGTTACTTTCTAAATCCTCTAACAAGGTGGTCCATTTTGGATTCTCAAATCCTCCAGTGAGGTTACTCCTAATAGGGTATTGTGCTTTTCATCAAGGCATATTTGTAAATCCCTTAACTAGGTAATTCCTAACCGAAATTAGTTCTTAACAAAACTTATTGTAAAGCTTTAAAAGGCTTGGCTCCTAATAGGGAGAACTTAAGAAGAGTTCAGATAGCTATCCTTGTGAGTCTCATCTCACCATGGTTGTTACCTATTTGGGTTTTCCACGTATAAATATTTGTGTCAAGTGGTGAATGCTTTTGTCGTTATGATTTTATTTGTTGATTTGATTAACTACTTAACTATTCTAATAAGGCATGATAAATGGAAGCATTGAGAGATGAATATGTTGATATTTGATTAAGCATTGTTGATATTTACAAGATTGAAGTTGTTTACTATTAAGCTAGTATAATAGTCAAACCAGTTGATGATTGGTTGATGTTGGTAATCTTTGAGACATTATCTTGACAAAACTATCGTGTTGATAAGTTTATATTGATTTTTGGAGTTTGTATCAGTTTTTGAGTATACTGGTTCACCCCCCTCTCAGTATTCTACTGGATCCTTATTATTTCATCATATCATCAATTGGTATCAGAGCATCTCACGTAATCTTAGATCTCTAAGCCTAACAGCTTGAGGAAAAGATCATGTAGATCATTATGAAGAAAGAAGGTCCTAAGTTAAACAAAGATAACTATAAGGTATGGAGCGATAGAATGAAGATTTACATCAAAAGTCTTGGTAGTCAATATTGGGAGCGTGTAGAAACTCAATATGTTGCACCTACTAGTACTCTGACTAATGATCAGAAGAAAGAACAACAAGAGAATCATCAATCATTAGAGGCTATTATTAGTTCCATGTATGATGGTGAATATGTAGATGTTCATGGTCTTGAAACTACATATAAAGTGTGGAAAAAACTTGAAGAAATTTATAGCGGTGATGAACTTGCTAAGATTGCTAAAGAGGAGACTTTAAGAGGAAAGTTTGATGACGTGAGAATGTCTGAAGGTGAAAATATCCAGTAGTATGGTCAAAGGATTAAAGAAATAGTTGGTGAAATAAAAAGTGTAGGAGGGAAAGTGGAAGATGCCATAGTTGTCAGTAAGGTACTGAGAACCCTGCTACTGGTCTATGCTATTCGAGTTGAAGCTATTCAGGAGTTGAAATCCATTGATAAGACTAAGGTAACTCTTTACTCTATTATTGGAAAACTTACTGCTTTTGAACTAAATGGCTATTATGGTAGTGTACAAAAATTAGAATCTGCATTTAGAGCTTCTATCTCTAACCCATCTGTGAGAAGAAGTAGAGATATCAGCCATAGCTATGAATCTAGATCTAGGAGAGATGCTAATGATGAAGATAGTTTAGTGGAGCTTGAAGCATTGTTGGAAAAATGACTGCCTAGAGGCACTGGTAAATATAGAGATAAGCTACCATTGAAATGTTTTGTTTGCAATAAGATTGGTCATATAGAAGCTAATTGTCCTAATAGTGTAAATGAATACAAGAGAGACAAATTTAAGAAGTATAAGGGTAAAGGAAAGAGAGATTGTCTTGTAACTATTGTTGAGACATGGACTATCGAGGACTCGAACCTAGGACCTTCCATACGCTGCTAGAGTGCTCTACCACTGAGCTACTCGCCCCTCTTGGAGTAGTCCATCGTCGGTCCGGGTGTGGCTAATTTCCAACACCAACACCCCCCCTTAAGCCACACCTCTCATGTACTTAGGGCTCCTAGCCTGGACTTGGCTCTGATACCATGTTGAGACATGGACCAACTAGTACTTGAACCTAGGACCTTCAATACACTATTGGAGTGCTCTACCACTGAGCTACTGGCCCCTCTTGGACCAGTCCATCATCAGTCCGGGTGTGGCTTATTTCCAACATCAATAGCTATTGATAGTGGTATTACTAATGATGAATCTGATGATGATACTAATGAAGATATTGTGTTTGTGGCTATTAAGGAAGAAAAATTTGATTAGAAGGCTCTAGTATCTAGGATGGATAACTCTGATGATTGGATCATTGATAGTGGTTGTTCACATCACATGACTGGTTATTGGAGTATATTTATTTCCTTGAAAGAGTTTGACGGTGGTGTTGTCAGATTTGGCAATGAATCACCCTGTATGGTTAAAGGTAAGGGAGTTACTTCTCTTAATGGGAAGAGCAGTGTTGACGATGTTTATTGGGCTGAAGGTCTTAAGCATAATCTTCTGAGTGTGGCACAACTGAATGACAAAGGATACCCACTGGAATTTAGAAATGGCATGTGCAAAATCTTTGACAACATAGGTGAATTGTTTGGAACCGGTAAATAGACCAGAGGTAATCTATTTCAGCTTAATCCAAACATTAGCAACTATTTGATTGCAAAAATAGATGATAGCTCGCATTGGCATAGAAGATTTTGTCATATAAATTTTGACAATATTGTTAAAGTGAGTAAGTCTAAGATAGTAAGAGGTCTACCTTAGATAGACAAACTGGTTAATGCTCTTTGTAAAGAATGCCAGTTAGGAAAGATGACTTCTACTTTCAAGAGTAAGTCTTTCTCAGCAGAGCACTTGTTAGATTTGGGTCATACAGATCTATGTGGATGAATAAGAACTAGAAGCATTTTAGGTGATAGATATTTCATGATCTTTATTGATGACTATTCAAGGATGATGTGGGTCACATTCTTGAAAGATAAGAATGAAGCTTTTGGTAAATTCAAGGCATTCAGAGCCTTAGCAAAGAAAGAGAGTGGCAAAAAGATAAAATGTCTGAGAACAGATCAAGGTGGTGAATTTACTTCTGAGGAGTTCACTAAGTATTGTGATGAGAATGGTATCAAGCAACAAATTTATACACCAAGGACACCACAATAGAATGGTATAGTAGAGAAAAAAAACTGGTCAGTGGTTGAAGTAGCTAGAACTATGTTGATACAAGGAGGTGTGGTGAATTTTTTTTGGAGAGAAGCTGTAAGTACAACAGTCTACACAATGAACCCAGTTCTGGTGAAAAAGGGAAAGGACAAGACACCATATGAGTATTGGTATGGAAGGTCACCTAATGTTAGTTATTTCAAGATCTTTGGTAGTACATGTTTTATCAAAAGAGGTGATTACATTGGCAAGTTTGAAGTGAAGAGTGATGAAGGCATATTTCTTCGCTATTCCACCAAGAGTAAGGCCTACATATGTTTCAACAACTGGACTCAGAGAATTGTTGAGAGTGCTAATGTTTGTGTAGATGAATGTCCTAAAATTTCAGAAGGAACCAGTTCAGAGATAAAGGATGAAGATCCTTGCATTTTCCTTTTGGAACTTGAAATAGCTAAATCTGAAACCAGTAAGGCAAATCTTGATGTACTTGTTCAACCAGAACAAATAATTTAGAAGCAGAAGATGATGAAGAAGCTAAACCTAAGGAGAATGATCATGTTATTCCTAGATATGTGAGACTAAATCATATTCCTGAGCAGATTATTGGGGATAAGGATGCTAGAGTACTTACTGGAAGAATAGCTAGAGAGAACTCTTGCATGATCTCCACCTTTAAACCTAGAAGTGATAAGGAGGCATTTGGTGATGATCATTGGGTGAAAGAAATGGAGGAGGAATTGGATCAGATTGAGAAAAACAACACTTGGACCCTAGTACCCTGACTGATAAAGAAGAATGTCATAGGTACTAAATGGGTGTTTAGAAATAATTTAAATGAGGATGGTGTTGTAGTTCGCAATAAGGAAATATTAGTATGCAAAGGTTATGTGCAAGAAGAAGGAGAGGATTATGGAGAAACTTTTGCACCAGTAGCAAGATTGGAAGGAGTTAGAACATTACTTTCATTTCAGCTCACAAGAAGTTCAAGGTATACCAGATGGATGTTAAGTCTGCATTTTTGAATGGGATATTGAGAGAAGAGGTATATATAGAACAACCGAATGATTATGCATTGACAGACAAAGAAGAAATGGTATGCAAATTGCATAAAGCTTTGTATGGATTAAAGCAAGCACCCAACATGGTATGAAAGGCTTCATACACATCTGATGAAGATAGGCTTTGCAAGAACCAATGATGACAACAACATTTATCTCAAGTCTGGAGGAGATGAAATACTGGTTCGTGAAGTATTTGTTGATGACAATATATTTGGAGGTAATGATGTCACGAGCAACAACTTTACAAATGAAATGAAGAATGAGTTTGGGATGTAATTAGTAGGGGAAATAAAAAATTTCATAGGCTTGTAGATACAACAGATGAAGAAGGGTATTTTCATTACTCAATCCAAGTATGTGAAATAAGTTTTGAAGAATTTTGGCATGAATGACTGTAAACTAGTTGGAACTCCAATGATTACAGGCTGTGAATTGTCCAAGGAAGATGCATCTAAGTCTGTAGATGAGAAGGAGTACATGTCAATGATTGGAAAATTACATTATATTGTTCATAGTCGACTAGATATTGTTCATGCAATTGGTATTCTTGCTAGATTTCAGAAAAATCCAAAGGAAGCACATCTGATAGCAACCAAGAGAATTTTTAGATATTTGAAAGGTACAGTTGACTATGGGTTATGGTATATGTGATGCTAAAATGTGGTATATAGGAAAGACATACACATATAATGAGACCATAAAAACATAATGGAAAGCTTAAGAGAAAACTAAATTAAAGATGCAAACCATAAGCCTTCCTTGAAATGTTCCATTTTCCTCTATTTTTGAGGACCTTGAAGGTGTTGAATTGGTTGGCTATCAGTGGAGAAATGACCTCCAAAGTGGCAACTCAAGAGTTGAGTAGCTACTTGATCATGATTGATTATGAAAATGATATAAAATACAATTGTATGATTAATCCAAAATGCTAATTACTAGATGAATGAAATGAAAATTGCCTATAGTAATGATGCTAAAGCTATGAATGCAAGTGATGCTTATTGCTCCAAAATGGGGGATATTTATAGGAATTCCAAGGCCAAAGCTGAGGTGGTAGGAATCGACAGTCCAGATCTGATATGAAGATATCAAGGGCCAAGATTAAGGAAGTTGGAGAAGAGGTTGGAGGAAGGGACACTTGTCATCTTTGTCATGACAAGTGTTAAGGACCCGTGCTCATCAGAGGGAAAGTGTCCAAGGAGGAGACATGTGGCAAAAGTGTCATGTGTCTCAAGGGGAGAATATCCACACCATATGAGATTAGGATAAGGAAGTTAGAATGTGCAAGATAGGATAGGGTTAGTTGAACCTAGGGTTAGGTGGAAAGGGTTAGGGTAGGGGATTGTTAGGTTAGGTGGTTAGAAGTTAGGAGCCATGTGCTCATTTGAATTTATAAATTCAAATAATTGGAAAATGATAATTAATCTCAACAAACTTGAGTTTGTTAATTTTAATTAGGGATTAGAAGAATTGATTAATATGGGGGGACATTAATTAATTTAGAATTGATTAATCAAAGGGGATATGAGATGAACTATACTACTAGTAGATGAATAGAGAAATTAATCAAATTGCTTGTGAATTCAATTAATTGGGAAGGGGAATTAATCAAATAACTTCATATTTAATTAACTATCTTCAGGACATTTTTAGGTGTATACATTTTGCCCCTCTTTGAAGCGATGTGTGATGACACATTGGTTCAAAGAAAACTCGATTGATGATGTTGTTGATATTGATTTTTGATAGGATGCAGATTTGATCTTGATTTGATGCAGATTTGGTTTCGATATGATACTGATTCAATTTTGAGATGATAAATCTTGATATGATGTGGTTTCAATTTTTGAGATGATAAATCTCGATATGATGCCCCAGACGCTGACTGATAGATATTGATGTGAGGATGCCCCCTCGGGAGATGAATCGGATAATTTTGCAATGTTTTTGATTTTTTTGCGATTTTTTTTTTAAATTTCTAAACTTCTTACGATTTTTAGACTTCTAAAGATTTTTCAATTTTTTGAAATTTTCACAGTCAATCCGATTCATTTCCTGATATGAAATTTGAAAACGCTTCCTTGCTAGGTTGATTAGTTGATTAGATGATTAAAAATTAGTGGAATAAAAATCCAACATAAATGCCCCATGTTGGCATATGCACACTCCAATGAGACATTGTATGTGATTGAAGGTTTTGTCATTGATGGCAACCTTACAATCCTATGACACCGGCAAGGCATTACACTAGCAAGGTATTACACTAGCAAGATAGTTCACTGGCATCAACAGATCACACTCTACACTAGCACTCAGACCACCGGCATTGGCACAGAGAAAGGAAGTATACCGGCATAGAGAAAGGAAGTATACCGGCACAGAGGCTGACAGGATTTTTGTTTTATTATATTTTGTTTATTATTGTAAAAACTTTGTAAAGACAACTTGGCAAGTTGTAAAATGACTCTTATATATAAGAGAGATCATTGTAGACATTTTGTAAGAAGAAGTGAGTAAATAAGAAAGGATATAAGGCAGACCTATTATGCAAAATATAGGTCAAAGGTTTTATGTAAAGAACAAAGCAGAAATCGGTACTGGATCTAGCATTATAGATGCTATTGTAAAGCAATACAAGATATTGGATTTGTATAATCCACAATGTAAGTTAGTGAGACTTCCCATTGAGCAGTGAGCTCTAGGAAATTGGCCTTCCTGCATGTGCAAGCCCCTCTTGTAAGTAATATTCTCTTATTGGCTAGTAAGTGGATATTGTGGGTCACAAATCCCACCGAGGTTTTTCCCACACCGGGTTTCCTTGCTAAATCCTTATGTTATGGTGTGCTTTTCATGTGGATACTTTTAATTATGTTTATTACTTTATTTCTTGCATACTGGTACACTATTATAATATGCTCTACATGTTTTAAGTTAAGAAAATTGATATATCGGTTAGATACTGATTCATCGCCCCCACCTCTCAGTATCTGTGGGAATCCTAACACCCCATTGTGAGTTTAAAAAGGAGAATTCCTTTTACCACTCTTCATTTGTGCACTCCAATTTGTTTGAGAAAGTTGCTCTAGAGGAAGGAATGGTGATCCCGTACCACCAACATAGGTTTGAGCGAGTTTGGTGACATGAACATCTTTAGAGAGTGACATGATTGCAACTTTCAAAAGAGTTGTAAGGAAAAGAGATCCCTCACTGGAAACCACACCCTCACCTAGGAGGACAAGAGAGAAATAACAAGCAGTGAGATCTCCGATTAGAAAGACTACAACAAAGAAAAAGTTGACACCCAAGAAGAAGAAGAGAACAAAACTAAACTTGGCTCCACTTGACATACAATTGAATGAAATTATAGAGGAAGGGAAATTGAAGAATATAGAGAAATTTTATGACACTCTAACTGTAGATGAAAAAGAACAAGTTGAAAATAGTGTTATATTGCATATGGACATGTATAAGAAATTTTTGATGGAAGTAATAGATGATGTACCAGATGAATTGTTCAAAAGACTGGAGGCAAGGAGACAAGCAGTAATAGAACTTGACAAGAAAATGAAGATAGAAAAGCTACTTGTTGTGTACCGAGTGAACTCACCTAAAGAAATTGATGATTTTATTGCTGAAGCCAACCAGTCAGTATTCTCTACTGCACACCGACACATTGCATTAATGGTTGGAAGAGTTAATGAGGTAACTGAAGAAATAGAAAATGGATGGGATATATTCCTAGTTAAAAAAGAAAAACAGGAAGAATACAGGAACCCCAAACCAATAAAGGTATATCAGAAAGAAAGAGACAAAGGAAAAGGAAAGGTTGGTGGACCTCTGAGTATTAAAGTAAAAGACAACTTACCCCCACCATCTTTTACATCACTGGTAACAACAACTACAAAAGATAAACCGATAGTTAAAAGTATGGATGTCAATCCCAATCCTGAAGTCTTATATACAGTAGATGTTGATACATAAAAGATCAACATTGTGGTAGACAAAGATACAACTAGTAAGACTAAAATGGCTAGTGAGCCACCAGTAGCTGAGCAAACTGATAACACACAAGAGAAACCAACAGATGACAAAGAGCAACAGGCAGAAGCTCAGATTGAGACAGTGCAACAAGAAATGCAACAACAATAGGAACAAGCTCCAAAATAGAAATAGGAACAGGTTCATGAGGAAACAATGCCACTGGCAACTGGAGAAGTACTAAAACCATTACTTAAAGAAATGCAAACACAAACAGACCTACCAGAGGTCACAACAAGCTTGGTTACTTCCTCCACCAACAGAATTCAGAATGTTGGTTCCTCCTCAGCAGGCCACAAACCAACAAATATAACTGAAGTACTTTTGGATTCAATAAAAAAGATAACACATTGTAGTTCACAGGTCTATAAAGTCATAGATGACACAATCCCAATTTTGAAGGTAATTGCTCCTAACTGTAATATAGACAATAAAGATTCTTTAGGACAACTTGATACTTTGTGTAAATACATTACAGAGAACATTGAGAAAATAAAGGAAGAGACATTGAAGGACAAAGTAGAAATTGAAAAGCAAAAATTCTTTGATGATCAGATAAAGAAGTGTACTAGGGATTTTGACACACTTCTACCAGTATTGTGTAACTTATTAAAGGAATACAAAACTTTGTACAAAGACACTTGCAAAACAAACTTTTTGATAGTAGACATAGATAAGAAAATAAGCAAGGTACAAGATGAAATCAATAAACTTGCAAATAATTTTGTTAACTCACCTGATACATTATCATTTTTTGAACAGAAGATGACAACTTTGGAGGAAGAGTTACTTAAATTAGAAAGAGAAAAGGAGAGAATAGTAAATAAGGCAAAGCATCTGAGATTAAAACTGAGTCCAAAATTGGACTATCTAGCATCATGGTGGAAGGATATACCTGAGGCACTAATACAGGGACGGAAAACACCAGTAGAGCATATGCAGCACCTCACCGGTACAGTTAAAAGAATAGAGACAACAATAAGAGATAGTAAAAAGTTTATAGAGAGTATAAACTTGATTTTGGCAGAGCTTTTTCAAATTGTAACTACCCAGTTACAAGGTTGAAACTACAAACTCTACTGACATCTTGACAACCTTTGTCATTAATGCCAAAGGGGGAGTAGTGGTATGAGAAAATTCAATATCACAGGAATCATATGCTTAGGGGGAGCACACATTTTTGGTAAGATTTTTGGACTTCACATTTTTGGATACACTTTTGAAATTTCTCATGAGTGTTGCCATCAATGCCAAAGGGGGAGATTGTTGGCATATGCACACTCCAATGAGACATTGTATGTGATTGAAGGTTTTGTCATTGATGGAAACCTTACAATCCTATGGCACCGGTAAGGCATTACACCAGCAAGGCATTACACCAGTAAGATAGTTCACCAGCATCAACAGATCACATTCTACACCGACATTCAGACCACCGGCACCGACACAAAGAAAGGAAGTATACCGGCACAGAGGCCGACGGGATTTTTGTTTTATTATATTTTGTTTATTATTGTAAAAACTTTATAAAGCCGACTTGGCAAGTTGTAAAATGACTCTTATATATAAGAGAGATCATTGTAGACATTTTGTAAGAAGAAGTGAGCGAATAAGAAAAGATATAAGGGAGACCTATTATGCGAAATATAGGTCAAAGGTTTTATGTAAAGAACACCGGTACTGGATCTATAATTATAGATGCTATTGTAAAGTAGTATAAGATATTGGATTTGTATAATCCACATTGTAAGTCAGTAAGACTTCCCATTGAGCAGTGAGCTCTAGGCAATTAGCCTTCCTGCATGTGTAGGCCCCTCTTGTAAGTAATATTCTCTTATTGGCCGGTAAGTGGATATTATGGGTCACAAATCCCACCGAGGTTTTTCCCACACTGGGGTTTCCTCATTAAATCCTTGTGTTATGGTGTGCTTTTCATGTGGATGCTTTTAATTCCATTTATTGCTTTATTTCTTGCATACTGGTACACTGTTATAATATGCTCTACATGTTTTAAGTTAAGAAAATTGATATACCGGTTAGATACTAATTCACCCCCCCCTCTCAGTATCTGTGGGAATCCTAACATCCCATTGCGAGTTTAAAAAGGTGGATTCCTTTTACCACTCTTCATTTGTGCACTCTAGTTTGTTTGAGAAAGTTGCTCTAAAGGAAGGAATGGTGATCCCATACCACCAACATAGGTTTGAGCGAGTTTGGCGACATGAACATCCTCTGGCCTATAGTCCACCCATACGTACCTTGAGAAAACCTAGCTTTGTGAAATTTTTAGTTGATTTTTAAAAAATTTAGCTATTTGTATTTAAAATCAGTTTTTAGGATTTCTGCCATGTGGGTTTGGAAAAAAATTACATTTTTGAGATGGGTTTTTTGAATTACAAAATGGGTTTCTTGGATTTTTCTGAAATTTTTTATCTTGCATCCCAAAAAAATTTATTTTATTAATGCATTTATCATGTTTTTGAATTTTTTTTCCATTTTTCAACAAAAAGTCTTTTTGTGGGGCGGTGGTGCCTAATTAATGTGATGCTAAAATTGTGGTATATAGGAAAGGCATCCACATATAATGAGACAACAAAAACATAATGGAAAGCTTAATTGAAAACTAAATTAAAGATGCAAACCATAAGCCTTCCTTGAAATGTCCCATTTTCCTCTATTCTTGAGGACCTTGAAGGTGTTGAATTGATTGGCTCTCAGCAGAGCAATGACCTCCAAAGTGGCAACTCAAGAGTTGAGTAGCTACTTGATCATGATTGATTATGAAAATGATATAAAATGTAATGCTATGATTAATCCAAAATGCTAATTACTAGATGATTGAAATGAAAATTTCCTATAGTAATGATGCTAAAGCTATGAATGCAAGCAATGTTTATTGCTCCAAAATGGGAGATATTTATAGGAATTCCAAGGCCAAAGTTGAGGTGGCAGGAATCGACAGTCCAAATCTGACCTGAAGATATCAAGGGCCAAGATTGAGGAAGTTGGAGAAGAGGTTGGAGGAAGGGACACTTGTCATCTTTGTGGTGACAAGTGTCAAGGAGCCTTGCTCATGAGAGGGAAAGTGTCCAAGGGAGGAGACATGTGGCAAAAGTGCCATGTGTCTCAAGGGGAGAATATCCATACCATAGGAGGTTAGGATTTGCAAGATAGGATAGGGTTAGTTAAACCCAGGGTTAGGTGGAATGGGTTAGGTTAGGTGGTTAGAAGTTAGGAGCCATGTGCTCATTTGAATTTAGAAATTCAAATAATTGGAAGATGATAATTAATCTCAACAAACTCGAGTTTGTTAATTTTAATTAGGGTTTAGAAGAATTGATTAATATGGGGGGACATTAATTAATTTACTATTAATTAATCAAAGGGGGATATGAAATGAACTATATAAATAAATCATGTAGATTTATTTACTAGTAGATGAATAGAGAAATTAATCAAATTGCTTGTGAATTCAATTAATTGGGAAGGGGAATTAATCAAATATCTGCGTATTTAATTAACTATATTTAGACTATTTTTAGTTGTATACAGTATCCATATGGAGGTAACTTTGATTTGAAGGCATACACTGATGTTGATTGGGCTAGAAATGTTGATGACCAGAAAAGTACTACTGGTGGATCATTATTTCTAGAAGGAAGGATAGTTTCATGGAGTAGTAAAAAGTAGAGTTGTACTTCACAATCTACTGCTGAAGCTGAGTTTGTAGCAGCTTATATGAATTACACAAAATCTATTTAGATGAGACACATTTTGGAAGGTTTTAAGATGAAGATTTCAGAACCTATCAAGATTTTATGTGATAATACAAGTGCAATTAATATTTATAAAAATTTTGTTTTGCACGCAAGAACTAAGCACATTGAATTGAAGTATGACTTTTTGAGGGAGAAAGTTCAAAGTAAATATGTTATCTTAGAGCATGTTTCTACCCAGGAGAAGCTTGCAAATATCTTCACCAAACCTCTGCCTAAGACCACTTTTGAGTATCTTAGAAGTTAGTTGGAGGTTGTCCCTCTTCATGAAGTCAATTGAGCATGATGATGATTGCATCAGTCCGTAAATTACTTGCAGAATTCTACATGGACTGATGAAGGAGAGGATGTATTCCACAAGGGGAGCATCAAGTTGCAGTATGTTTATGCACAATGAGATTTTGATATTACATATTTTACTTTTCATTTTGACATTGTTGTCAAAGGGGGAGAAGAATAATGTGATTAAGGAGAAGAATTATGTGTCTGATTAGGTGAACCAGTGGCAAGCTAAAGACACACAGAGCATGGTGAATGCTGCGTAATGCAAACCAAGATTCCTATTCACCAATCACAACAACAATCAGAGGCATTGATATTTGTATTGCCATCAATGCCAAAGGGGGAGATTGTTGGCATTTTTCATATAGATTGCATTAATGATATGTTGTCATTGATGTCAATTGAACTAGTAAATGGTATTCATAATATTACTGATGTTATTGTTGATATTGCTTTTATGTTGTAACTAGTATGATAAAATTTGTGGAAGATTTTGCATGATAACCTATTCAATTCACTGGTTAAGAAATTCGCATAATAGGTCTGCCTTATGTCGCCTAAATAAAATCTTCTTCCTTACTTACAAATGTTCTATAATGATCTCTCTTATATAAGAGTCATTTTACAATGATACCAAGTTGGCTTACAAACATTTTACAATAATAAACAAAATATAATATAACAAAAATCTTGTCGGCCTCTGTGTCAGTATGCTTCCTTTCTCTGCCAGTGTCGGTGGTCTGAGTACCGGTGTAGAGTTTGATCTTGCTAGTTTCGGTGTAATGTCTTGCCAGTACCATAGGATTGTAAGGTTGTCATCAATGACAAAACCTTCAATCACCTACAATATCTCATTGGAGTGTGCATATGCCAACAATCTCCCCCTTTGGCATTGATGGCAACACTCATGAGAAAATTCAAAAGTGTATCCAAAACTTGTAATCCAAAAATGTTACCAAAAAAAATATAAGAACTCCCCCTAAGTAGATAAGACTTTTGGTGGTTATTTTCTCATACTACTACTCCCCCTTTGGCATTAATGACAAAGGTTGTCAAGATGTTAGTAGTGTTGTAGTCTCACTTTGTAACTGGGTGGTTACAATTTGAAAAAGATCTCCCAAAATCAAGTTTATGCTTTCCATAAACTTCTTGTTGTCCTTTATTGTTGTCTCTGTTCTTTGAACTGTACTAGTGAGGTGTTGCATATGCTTTGCCGGTGTTCTTTGTCCCTGTACTAGTGCCTCAGATATTTCCTTCTATAATGATGCTAGATAGTCCAATCTTGGACGTAGTCTTAGTCTCAAATTCTTTGCCTTATTTACTATTCTCTCCTTTTCTCTTTCTAACTTAAGTAATTCTTCCTCAGAACTTGTTATCCTTTGCTCAAAAACTGATAATGTATCAGGTGAGTTAACAAAATTGTCTACAAGTTTATTGATTTCATCCTATACCTTGCTCATTTTCTTAACTATGTCTACTATCAAAAAGTTTGTCTTGCAAGTATCTTTGTACAGAGTTTTAAATTCCTTCAATAAGTTACACAGTTCTGGTAGATGTGTGTCAAATTCCCTAGTACACTTCTTTATCTGATCTTCAAAGAATTTTTTCTTTTCAATTTCTAACTTATCCTTCAATGCCTCTTCCTTTATTTTCTCAATAGTCACTATGTTCTCAGTGAAGTATTTACACAAAGTGTCAAGTTGGCTTAAAGAATCCTTATTGTCTATGTTACTATCATCTTCAAAATTGGGATTGTGTCATCTATAGCTTTATAAGCCTATGAACTACAATCTGTTATCTTTTTGATGGAGTCCAAAAGTACTTCAGTTACTGTATATGGTGAAAATGGATAAAACAATGTTGAAAGACTAAATAGATTCAACCACACAAACCCTAGCTTAACAACAACAAAGATCCACCATAACATATGAAGATTACCTAAGACAATGCAAATCAAATGAAATCACAAAGATTATACCATCACATATCCAATAGGGTTTGAATCTCCATTCTTCCTATCTCCATTGATCTTGCTTGATATATTTGCTCTCAGATTTTATGTGCACAAGAGCTCAACAAAGAACCGAAATGTGGTTGCAAGTAGGCTTGATTGCATATGCAAGTTCGAAAGCATAGTGTAGTTGAATAATCATTGGGGTTGAATGCATAGGATGTGTATAGATTGATTGATTAGGATGCATAGATTGATTAGGGTTGATAATGAAAGAAGCATCTTCTTATATTGAAGACACTATAAGAAATGGAGGGATAAGATTGAGAGGTGTAAAAGATAAATGGTCGGCTATGATTAGAGGGTAGGTAAAAGAAATAATAAAATAATGAGAGGGTAGGTAGTGTATGAATTAAGAGATGAATGACATGTGTCATGGGTAGAAAAGGTTAATGAATTAATTAAATAAATAAAGATTCATTTAATTAATAGAAGAAGTGAGATCAATTAAATAAATAAGATATTTATTTAATTAAGGAAAAAGGGTAATTTAAATAAATAAATGTATTTATTTAAATGAGAAATAAGGCTAGAAGAGGATAAATGAATTAATTAAATAAATAAAGATTTATTTAATTAATAGAAGATTTAGGCTAAAGATAATTAAATAAATAAAACTAGACAATTTTAGGTATCTACAGTTACATTTGTTGATTTGTAACCTATTGAGGAGGAACCAACATTCTGAATTATGCCAGTGGAGGAAGTAACCAAGCTTGTAGTGCCCTCTGGTAGGTCAATTTGTGTTTCCATTTCCTTAAGCAATGGTTTTTGATCTTCTCCTATTGCCAGTGGCACTGTTTCCATGTGAACTTGTTCCTGTTCTGGAGCCTGTTGCTCTGCTTGTCTCTCTGTTTGTTGCACTATTTTAGTCTCAATCTAAGTCTCTACCTATTGCTTTGTGTTATCAACTTCAACTTTTCTTTCAGTATTGTAAATGTTGTTAGTTGTTGGTGGCTCACTAGCCATATCTGTCTTGCCAGTTGTATCTTTGTCTATCACAATGTTGACCTTTTGTGTATCAACATCAACTATGTATAGTACCTCAGGATTAGGATTTGTATCCTCTTTGTCCATACTCTCATCTGCTGGTTGATCTTTAGTAGTTGTTACCAGTGATGTAATTGGAGGCAGCGGGACTAAGTTGTCTTTTACTTTGATGCTTGGAGGTCCACCGACCTTTCCTTTTTCTTTGTCCCTTTCCTTCGGGTATACCTTTATTGGTTTGGGGTTCCTGTACTCTTCCTATTTTTCTTTTTCTACAAGGAATATGTCCCATGCATTATTTGTTTCCTCTATTACTTCATTCACTCTTCCAACTATTAATGCAATATGTCAGTGTGCAGTAGAGAATACTGACCAGTTGGCTTCTACAATTAAGTTATCTATCTCCTTAGGTGAGTTTACTGGGTAAACATCAAGTAACTTTTCAATTTTGATTTTCTTATCAAGCTCTACAACATCTTGTCTTCTTGCTTCCAGTCTTTTGAATAATTCATCTGGTAGATCATCTATCACTTCCATTAAGAACTTCTTATAGATGTCCATGTGTAAAATGCCACTGTTTTCAACTTGTTCTTTTTCATCTGTTGACAGTGTGTCATAGACCTTTCCTATGTTCTTGAGTTTCCCTTCCTCTATGATTTCATTTAGCAATTTGTCAAGAGGGGCCATGTTTTGTTTAGTCTTCTTCTTCTTTGGTGTCAAATTTTTCTTTGGTGTTGTCTTTCTAACCGGAGACCTTACTGTCTGTTGTTTTTATCTAGTCCTTCTAGGCGAGGGTGAGGGTGTGGATGCCGATGAAGAATACTTTTTCCTTACAACTTTTTTGAAAGTTGCAGGCATGTCACTCTCCAAAGAAGTAGCTACCAGTGATAGGTGAGTCTTAGGCTATAGAGTTCCTAACTCATCCTCAGTGATACTGGTTTGTTTCAGTACATCTTCTTTAATAGCCTTAGCCTACCTAGAACCTCTTCTCACAACTGCTTCAACCTTTTTCACTCTCTTCTTAGATTGAATTTGACTTTCTATGGTCTCAACACTACCAAATACTTCTTCATTTGGTTCATTTGGTGCTTCCAGAAGTGCTTTAGCATAAGTCTCAATTATATGATCATCAGTCTCATAGCCTATCTCTGTTACCCAAAGTGTTCTTGGGATGACTGCTTCCATCTAGATCTCATCCTTTTTTATTACAAAACATATATCATCCTTGTATTTGTTGACAATCTTCTGTGATAGTCCGATTCTTTTGTTCATCCTAACCTTTAGTGCTTGAAAATAGTCATGAATGTTCTTTTCTTTGTTTTCACCCATGTTGTTGAATAGGTCTGTTAACTATTTTCCTACCAGTATATAAAATCCAAGGTTCTTACTGCCTATACTGGGAACCTGTTTGGTTATGTGTAGCATCAAGCATACAAGTAGATTTCCAAATCTAAAAGTTCCTTTCTTATCCTTCTTGATTTTGCCTAAGTTATCAATCAACTCATCTTTTAACCATTCACATACATCAATTTTTACATTGTCTTTAACCATGTCATAAGCACTCTTAATGCATAAATTGGAAACTAAGTTAAGTCTATTTTCATGAGTTTCTTTGTATCCTAAGATCATGCTAACAAATCTCACATTTATATCAGTCACATCATTAACCCTTAGAGACCTTCTGTCTGATGTTGCACCAGTTAAGTTCATTACTAAGTCATTGGAGACCTTCTTATTCTTGTCTGGCCTGTTACCAGTGGAAGGTAACCCTATTACTGCTTTCACAGCTTCCTTTGTAATTTTGTGAACTAAATCAAGCCAAAAGAATGAACCATGTACCCTTCTTAAAACTATCCTAATTACTTCCTTGGGAAATTCAGGAATGCAGAGGATTTTGGTGAATCCTAGGGTTTCAACAACTTTATGTTTAGGTTTTACGTTTCCGAAGTCATCACATATAATAGTCTTATACATATTTTTAATTTCTTCATCTCCTAATTCCTCTATGTTGGAATGAATATATATTTTGGGATCTTCTGCAAAAACAACTCCTTTTGGAATTTGGGAAAAAGCACCTACATCGTCATCTTTCTTAGCTACCTCGGGAACTAGCCAAAATATGGGCCTAGGGCATTTTATAACCTCAACTACTGTAGGGTTTTCTATGAATTCAGGTGTAGAGGAGGATGCCGTGAAGATAAATAACTTTTTCTGCCTTTGGATGGATTGATTGTCGAAGTGCTTTGCCTCTTTGCTCGAAATGCCTTAGCTCTGCAATTTTTGCACTCTTCGAATGTTTGGAATCTCGGTGAAATGAAATGGAGCCAAAACCACAAATTTATAAAGTTTATTTGCCATCTACCATATTTAATGTATGCCGGTTACGTAGTCACTTAACATTGTCTATCGGTATAGAAGTAATTTCCAACTTCTCACCATTAACCAAGGGAATTATAGCATATGTCTCATTGATTGCCAAACCCTCAAGAAAAATTTCTTCAATTTGATGAAGAGCTTCCTACCGGTGGAGTATTACTCTGTCCTGCCGGTCAAGCACTACTTTGTCCTACCGGTGAAGTGTTGATTGGTTCTACCAGTGGAGGAGAATTCCCAACAATATTTCGGTCTAACTTTCTAATCCATTGTTTTGAGAATTCTTTCTTAACCTCTTCAACTTTTTCTTTACCTTTCAAACTAGAACTTTTGTTGTCTGCCGGTGATCGTTTACTTCTACATAATTTTGCAATATGCCTAATCTTGTAACATGCATAACAAGTCACATTATTTTTTTGAATAGCTTTTCCATAACCTATGCTGGTATGTGTTCTACATTGATTAGATAGGTGTCCAAATCTTCCACAAACATAACATCTCACATTCATTCTGCAATTTTCAGAGTTGTGACCAACTTTGTTGCATTTTGAACATTGACTGGTGGGTGTGTTGATATTTTGATAATTTCTAGATCTAAATTCATTTGCTCTATGACCATACTTATTACAGTTAAAGAATTTTCCATTGAATTTATAAGCATTAGGTTGTCTTACCGGTTTGCTATGATCTTGTGTATTTGCAGTACTGGAGCTTTCACCAACTTCAAAGCCAATTCCAGAAGTGTCACCTTTGGGTTTTTGATTCTTTAGCAAGTTACCAAGTTCTTCTGAGCTTTTCTTGAATTTTTCTTTATGTTGATTTGCAGTATCTAATTCTCTTTCTAAGACTTCTTTCTACCTCATCAGTTCATTGGAGTCATTCTAAGTATGCATTAGATTTGTCTTCAACAAATCATTTTCATAACTAAGTCTTGTGTTTTCATTTGCAACACCACTTAGTCTTCTAGTCAAATCTTCTTCATTCTTCTTTCTATCTTCAATTTCTTTACAAAATCTCATAGTCATATCTTGCATCTCATTCTTTGTTGTCATGTTCTCTTGTTTCAGCTTGTTTATCATATCATTAAGAGTTTCTTTTTCATCATTCTCATTTTGCATCTTTTCACAAAGTTCTCTTCTCTTGTTTCTTGAAATAGTAAGATTTTATTGAAGTGCCTGAATGATATCCTGAGCTTCCTTTAGATCATCTTCTAGTTTGATATTTTTCAGTTTTTCTGCATCATAGTCTGAAAGAGCTGCTTCTAGTTGCTTCACCAGATTTTCCATCTCTACAGGTGTCAAGATCTTCCTCAAGTTGTTAGGCTTCTGAAAATAGAGGACCAAGCTCTAATACCAATTGTTAGGATTCCCACAGATACTGAGAGGGGGGGGTGAATCAGTATCTAACTGGTGAATTGAATTTCTTAACTTAAAACATGTAGAACATATCATAACAGTGTATCGGTATGCAAGAAATAATGCAATAAATAGAATTAAAAGCAACCACATGAAAAACAAACCATAACACAATGTTTTAACGAAGAAACCCAGTGTGAGAAAAACCTCGGTGGGATTTGTGACCCACAATATTCACTTACTGGCCAATAAGAGAATATTACAACTACAAGAGGGGCCTGCACATGCAGGAAGGCCAACTGCCTAGAGCTCACTACTCAATGGGAAGTCTCACTGACTTACAATGATGGATTATATAAATCCAGTATCTTGTACTACTTCAAAAAAACATCTATAATGCTAGATCCAGTACTGGTTTCTTCTCTGCTTCTTACATAAACCCTTAACCTATAATTCGCATAATAGGTCTACCTTATGTCACCTAAATACAATCTTCTTCCTTACTTACAAATGTTCTATAATGATCTCTCTTATATAAGAGTCATTTTACAATAATAAACAAAATATAATATAACAAAAATGTTGTCGGCCTCTGTGTTGATATGCTTCCTTTCTTTGCCGATGCCGATGGTCTGAGTGCCGGTGTAGAGTCTCATCTTGCTAGAGCTAGTGTAATGCCTTGTAGGTGCCATAGGATTATAAGGTTTCCATCAATGAAAAAACCTTCAATCACCTACAATGTCTCATTGGAGTGTGCACATGCCAATAGAACTAATGTATAAGGTTAAACCTTTATATGTTTTGTAAACTGGTAAACCCTACCAGTTGTCTTTGATAAACCCTAACTGATCAAGTTTGTTGGTTTATGTTGAGTGGTAATGATGGAGACACATGTGATCATTGTATGAGGACAAGCTCAGATTGATTTGGTGTGTTTGGTTGTCTTGGAAAGGAGCAAAGTGGATTGCATCAAATGCATAGCGCGTGATGAGTTACAAGTCCAATTAAGTGGTGATCATGTAGCGGTTGGAATTTTCTTCATTAATGTGAAGATATTGTTATGATTTATAATGGTCAATATTGTACTAACTTGTTTGTAATCTCAATGATGAGAATTAGGTTTTTGTTGTGTTATCAACCTAGTTGATTTGTATTTAAGGTCGATGAAGTTGTTTGTAAAAGAGTTGGCAAAGTTGGCAAAAATTAGTTTAGTGTGTGGTTGCCAAACCGGTGGATGGATTTGTAGTTTGTGTAAAGAAAGGTCAAATATTAAGAAGGATCCGATCAAGCAATGTAGTGCTATTCAGACAGATCAAGAAAACCTGTTGTTTTCTAACAATTACAGCAGGAATCAAAATCCCCTAATCGGGTAAGCTCTAACAAGCCTGGTTACTTTCTAAATCCTCTAACAAGGTGGTTCATTAGTTTGGATTCTCAAATCCTCCAACGAGGTTACTCCTAATAGGGTATTGTGCTTTTCATCAAGGCATATTTGTAAATTCCTTAATCGGGTGATTCCTAACCAGAATTAGTTCTGAACAGGACTTATTGTAAAGCTTTAACAGGCTTGGCTCCTAATAGGGTGAACTTCAGAAGAGTTTAGATAGCTATCCTTGTGAGTCTCATCTCACCATGGTTTTTACCTATATGGGTTTTCCAAGTATAAATATTTATGTCAAGTGGTGAATGCTTTTGTAGTTATGATCTTATTTGTTGATTTGATTAACTACTAAACTATTCTGATAAGGCATGATAAATGGAAGCATTGATAGATGAATATGTTGATATTTGATTAAGCATTGTTGATGTTTTCAAGATTGAAGTTGTTTACTGTTGAGTTGGTATACCAGTGAAACCAATTGATGATTGGTTGATTTTGGTAATCTTTGAGACATTATCTTGACAACACTATCTTGTTGATAAGTTTATTTTGAGTTTGGGAGTTTGTATCAATTTTTAAGTATGCTGATTCACCCCCCCTCTCAGTATTCTACCAAATCCTTATTGTTTCATCATATCATCACTCCTTTGGGGGAGAAAGTATGATGTAATGTTCTAATTTAATGCTTTGATTTGTGTAGCAGAGATGATGGAAGAGGCAACAACAAAATTGAAGACAAGTGATGCATTTATAGCTTTTGGCATTGTTGTCAAAGGGGAAGAAGAATAGAAATAAGATACCACATGTGGTAGATATGAGAGAAGTTGAAGATCAGATTGAGAGAAGCATTTATGATGTAGAGTGGTTAGTCTCTCCTACTAGGTTTTGTCTCCTTAGGTTGTCTCTTGAACCATCCAATGGTTCCACACTTTCCAACATTCCAAAGGTTGTAGGGCTCACCCTTACTAACCTTCCTAAGGTACTTAGACTAAGGTGACCTCCTCTTGTTTTGTGAGTGTCCAACACTCCTTAATAGATACCTTCCTTCCCAACAACTACTCACATCATCACCAAGATTCAACCCCCTCTACTATAGGATTTTCACTCACACAAGACCAACACACTTAGGGTTGATTTTCTTTAGTTTTCTAACCCTATCTCTTCATTTAGGACATTTTTGTTTACTAATTCCAAGCTTGAGGGTTGATCTACACTTTTAGACCTACTAGGAGACCTAGTTCAATTAGCCCTACTTGCGAGGTATTTTGCAATTATCTATTAGAAGTATTTAACACCCCTATTAACTCTTTGGCTTTTCATATACCCTTTTGGAAGCTTCTTACAATATCTCAAAATTGGATATGGGTTTGGTCTCTAACCATCCTAACCCTTTTTATGCCTAATTCCTCCTTTTAAGCCTACAAAATAGGGATTTGCTTGAAAGTCTTCACCAGTCCAATTTCTCAATGATTATGATAATTGTTTCAGGTATTTACATCCATGAGGATATCCAATCCACCCTTTTAACAATTCCATCCAATGGATTTTACCAACTAGGGCCTGTTGTCCATAATCCCCATTGCTTGCCAACTCAACATGCCAAGCCTAGGGTATGGTGGCAAATCTGGAGTTTAGCCTCCCTTGTCTTAAAACCAAAATGTAAAAATAATTTACAAGGCTACCTAACATTCCATAAGGCTTCAGTACGGAGTTCCACCATGGAATGCTAGGAATGGGCCATAGAGTCCTCAAAACCTTGGTTTTTAGGTCTTTAGGAACCGCCTACAACAGAAATGACAAAATGGAAATCTATAACACTTCAAAACTTCAAACCAATATCAAATGAAAGATACGTCTATGCTCTAACAATTCATGCCTTGTTCTGGGCTTGGAAGTCCATATAGACTATACAAAACCAATTAAACTCAACTATACTCGTTGAAAACATAAAATTTGAAAGGATAAACTTGCTCTTCTTGTTTCAATTCTTCAACAAACCATTCTCATCAATTTTCCCAAGCCTTATATTGACTTGGGGTTGGTTACAAATTCCTTCAACTGAAAAACACAACCAACTAGTTGTTGGTGTGTGAAAGTGCAAATGTTGCAAAGTTGCTATGAGCAACTTTTGCAACTGTTTACAACTTTTTACATAAGTAAGCAACTTTTCTCAAATACAACCTAGGTCACTTTCAAATGATCCAAATGAACTTATAAACCTCTAAACAACATCAAAACAACATATTATAACTCAATAACAACTTATTCTACTAAGTGCTCTATTTGGCACCCTTAAGAGCCCATATGCAAAAATTGGCCAATCAGTAACTCCTATGGTCCTTACAAACATTTGAGCACTTATTCAAAGAACTATTATCCTTATTACAAACCAAAAAAACATGATTCCAATATCCTAGAATCAACACAACAAAATTGTCTTTGTGCCCCTGCACCAATTGGTTAAGGGGGAGATGACAAAAGGAGGAGAACCGACAGATGTTGTGATATCGGCAAGGAAGTTGCAGATGATGATGTTACTCTGATTGTATATCTAATTAGTGTTGCCATCAATGCCAAAGGGGGAGATTGTTGGCATTTGGAATAACTGATCCATATGTAGGTGATGTAGTTGAAGACTGATGACTGCACCGGTGAAGGATAGAAGTCTATTTGTGATGAAGAGATTGAGATTCTATGATTAGATGACATGATCGGTTATTTGTGTTGTCATTGATGGTGACTGATGTCAAATGATGTTTCTAATGTTTTTTTTTTGTCATCTAGGTGATTTAGTTTACCGAAAGATAGGGTTTACCAACAGAGAACTAAAGTCTATGAAATAGGACTTTAACCGGTAAAGCAGAGTTTTTTTTATTGAATCAGTCGATCAGAAATGATTGGTGATTTGCGGTTTGGATGGTGAACTTGTATCATGGAAAGGTGTATCTGATTGAAACTGGAACTTGTGATGATTACCGAAAGACATGTTTGAAATTTTTTATGAAGTTTTGCTAAGGTTCTAGTAGGGTTTAAGATCGGTAAAGAAATCATCAAACCGGTAATGATTTCTATTATGATGGTGATCAAAGGTGAGTCTACATGAAGTTGGTAACATGGCACAACTCGCATGAAAATATTTAATTATTGTTTTGGCGTGATTCAAGGAAGAATTTCTTGGGAATCAACGAAACTCTTAGTAGAGTGTTTTGAGGGTTTGAATTTGGTAGAGATCGGATTTTCATGATGGGTTATGATCAACCAATGGTTGATATTGCATTATAATTTGTTGTAATGATTTATATATCAATCTATGATGGTCTCCTATGATTTTAATTGTAAATTCATGATGTAACTAGGGTTTTATGGCCGACCTAGTTGAGATGGCTATTTAGGATGACACGGTTGGTGTTTATGATGTTGTTGGTCTTAGAGAATACGTTAAGCCATCCAAGTGAAGTGTGAGATCTTCCTAAGCATTACAGAGTGTTGAGGATAGCTAGATCTGATCAAGCAAGCAGAGAAGTGCAAGTAATGAATTATTCTTTCACTGTTGTTCCCTAATAGTTGCAGTGGGTTAAATACCATAACCGGGTGGGTCCTAATAGGCCTTAAAAATTTAATTCCCCTAACAGGTGTAGTAGGTTAAATCCCTTAACCAAGTGGGTCCTAACAGGCCTTAAACATTTAAGTCCCCTAATAGGGAAGTTCTCAAAAGAGTGTTAAATCCTCTCACGAGGTTGATCATCAAGCTCCTAACCAGGCTACTAGGCAAATCTCTTAACAAGTGACTCCCAACAAGGTCTTCCCCTAATAGGGTGTATTACAAACTCCTAATAGGGTGTACTTCAAAAGAGTACAAATATTTGTGGGTGCCAACTCCCACCATGGTTTTTCCCTATTTGGGTTTCCACTTCAAAAACTCATGGTGTTCATGTGTGGAATGTTTTTCATGTGATATTCTTGTTTATGTTTCATTTCATACATTATTTTTGAGACATCGGTTATGATGTTTTATCAGAAGTTTATCAGAGGTTACTGGTACTGATATGTTTCGGTAGAGAAAGTGTTTTGATCTGATTGATGAGGTTAATGAGTTGGTAAATAATCAATTTTATATGATTGCTTTGGTGGTGAAAGTATTGGTAAATGTGGTAAATAATTTGATTAATTTTTTAAGAATATCTGATTAAAGAAGTTGAGATATTTGTTAAACGGATTTAGATCTGAGATGCATCAATTGGTATTAATACTGATTCACCCCCCCTCTCAGTATTAACTGGATCCTCATAGGATTAACAAACATAAAACAAGTCATCATTCAACCTATTACATAAAAACATCATCATCAAGCTAACAATCTCCCCCTTTGGCATTGATGGCAACAACTGGGAAAATTTTGTCAAGTGTGCAATACAAAAATTGACTCAACTCATGACACATACTCCCCCTTAGCATTTGCATGCTATTACAAAATTTACAAACATATATACTACTACTCCCCATTACAATTCAAAATTTTAACTTATACTACTACTCCCCCTTTGACAACAATGACAAAGGTAAGCAAATACATCAAAATTTTCATTATCATATATAGATATAAAAGTGCAAAATGTTTTATAGTGACATCTTAGAAAAAACATCTCCAAAATGTAACTTTAACTGCTTCAAATCATTGTGCCAAGTTTCCAAAAGAGTGTCGGTTATCTCAACATGTGTTCTTATCTGACAAGATAGCTCCTCCATGGCATCAATTGTACTCATCTCAGGTGTAGCTACAATAGATTTTGTCTCTTTGTAACCTCTCTACAAAATTTCAACCTTAGGAATCAAAAGTGTCTGTAACTCCTGCAGTAACTTAGTCTTTTTGACATATTGATTCTCATAAGCTTTTAGCTTATGTTTAAGTTTAACAACTGATCTACCATAAATTATAGAAAAACCATTTAGGGGGCTAAATGATTCACTTAGAACTTCAAGTCCCTTTTCAGCTTCAGGTTTCCTTTTCATCAAATCATCACAAACTAATGAAAACTTTGCAACAGTGGAAAGGATTTTACCTTCAGTTTCAAGTGCATCTTTAATAAGGTCTTTATTAACCACCAGAGCAACTTTGTCTTTATCAATATCATTCATTAACTTCTCTACCCTTTTCTTCTTGTATTTATTTTCCACATTCAAAAATATTGCATCTTCAAAACTTTTCATTTGTTCTCTAGCATTAGTAATCAATTGACTCAATTTAGCAATTGGTGTAGGAAAGCAAATTGTGTCTATCTTCGGTAACAGACTAGACAAAATCTCAACTGCACATTGTATTGTTCGAGCTTCCTTTTGTTGTTCCTTCATTCTTTTCTTCTTATCTCTAGATTTCATGGTAGTTGCAATCTCCATTAGCTCTGTAGAACTTAATGCATCCATATTGATGGGTCCTTGTATACCTAATGCATCGTCATCCTCATCATCATCAAATGTCTTTTTGGAAGTAAGTGACAAGGGTGTCACTTTAGGTTCTATTTTTACTGTTTTTAATTCTTCCTCTTCTTTCTTTTCTTTGGTCTTCTCCTCTTCTTTCTCCTTGTCCATTAGCGGTGGTCTCTGTGTATCAACTGTTTGAGTGATTACTGGTGGCTCTTCAAATTTCTATTGTTTAGTCATCTAAACACCTTCATCCTATGTATACTCAGTGTGATCTTTGTTTTCCTCCTCAATACCGATTACCCTAACTATTGTATCATCATCTAGAATTATAATTGTTTTAGTTTGTACATTTATCGGTTCCATCTTTTCTTCTTCATCTATCGATTGGTTTCCCATAATAATCTTATCAAGTGTAAAATCACTGATATCAACATTGTTCAAAAGATCTTTTTCTTTAAACCTCGCTAGTTTCTCTTCCTCCTCATCAAGTATCAAACCCAATAATTTCTTCAAAATATGTTCAGTTTCCATATGAACTGATTGGGTCTCACCAATTAACAATCTTGTTAACCTTTTCTTAGATCTAAAAGATGATTTAGCCTTTGCAATTGTTTCATCTATCTCCTCCTTTGTGGCTTTAGTTTGTAAGTTTATAAGAATAAATTCTCTATCTTGTTTCATGGTTGCCTACCATCTAGCATCAAGCTTATTATATAGAGAATTTGAAATTTGCGCTTGCAATTCAATTAGGGCTTTACTATATTTATTCATCATAAAAACAACTGCATCCTCTATCTGCCTTTGTTCATCCTCACTAAAATTATCATACAATTTATTCAAACCCTTAATAACACCATATTCCTTAATATGTATTAACATATTTTCAAAAGTTGTAGGTTTAGTTACCAGTTTCTTGACGGATTTGACATTAGATGCTCTTACAACCTTTGACTTTTTTCCACTAGCTCTCAAATCTTTTTTCTCACCTTCTGATTCAATTTCTTCTTCATCATCAGCTATTGGTTTTTTTTCTTGCTCCTTTTTCCTCTTGCTTGTAGTTACTGGTGCTTTAGGTGCAGGGGGCTCAATGTCTTTACCTTTTCTCTTGAATTGTATCTTAGAAGGTTTATCCTTCTTTGCCTCTGCAAGTTTCTCCTTCTTAACCTTAGCACTTATTGTTTGCATATCGGTGCTGGTACCAGCTAGGGCACTATATGCTCCTGCTTATTTAGCTACAAATTTTTATCTAGTCTCTTCTATTGCCTCTTTAGTAAATCCTTCTTTCTCAACAAAATCCTCCACTTATTTTCTTACCTTTCTTGCAATTACCAGTCTGGCAAGCTCCGAACACACCTCAATAGATTTCTCTTTATAGGTTCCAAACCTCTCAGTAGTAGTATCTATCGGTTGAGCTAGCAAGTGTTCTGCATAAGCAGCCAAAAGATCTTCTACGACTTCATATCCCATAGGCATCACCCAAGTTGTCCTGGGATTAGCTGCCTCCATTTGGATATGTCCGTGTCAACCAAAAAATAGATGGTATCCTCATATCTACTAACAACCTATGTTGATATCCTCTCTCTTGCATGCATCTTTTTCTTAAAATATTTGAAATAACCCCAAGAAATTTTACCAAAATCATTACCCAACATCCTTATACTGTTCTTCATTTGTAACAATTCCAGTGTATCCTTAGACCACTGAATATCACCGATACCAGAAAAGAAATTCTGAAAATAGAAGAACAATTCAACAATCAGTTGTCCAAATTTAAACTTCAGTCTTTTGTCTTTCTTGATGGATTCAAGATTGAGCACCAACTGACTTTTCAATGCCTCAGACAAATCATAATCAACATTTTCTTTGATCATCCAGTAAGCAGTATGGATGGCTACAACAAGGATGTTGTTCATCCTTCTAGAATGATATACTTGATATCCTATGACCATTGAACCAAATTTTATTGTGGGGTCATCAATCTCATTGACAGTCATAGCTCTTCCATCCCATCGTGACTAGGTCAACTTGGCAACATCATTCTTAGGAATTGATCTCGGTACTGGAACTTCACCGGTGGAACACAATCCATTTACTGCATGAATCGCTTCCTTAGTGATCTTATTTGACTGATCAAGCCACATAAATTGGTCATGCACATGACTCAAAACACATCTCACAAGATCATCCTCAAAATCATTAATAGATTTTATTGCATGGTGAAAAACTTTATGGGTAACACTCTTAAATTGTTCCTTCAGCAATCCATTCTTATCATACATTACCCTATATTGATCAAATATAGAAAAAATTCCAAGATCTTCCAACTTACAATGAATTTATGATCTAACATCCTCTACATGCGAAACTCCATATGGGACTCTGGATAGGGCTCCGATGGGATTGGTCTCAATGGATTGAAAAGGGTGCCTCTTAAACTCTAGATGAGGCCTAACTGTAACATCTACCAAATGTGGTGTATCCATCTTCAAAGACTTAGACTTAGAAATAGATAGATATATTTTTAGATAAATACCTTTCAACGCTTCCACAACTAGGGTTTCAACACTGAAAATGCACATTCATTGATTATCGATTGTAGATCACTCCAAATCTTTTGTTAATCTAATCAAATGCTTCTCACACAAGCTCTTCTCTTCTCTTTCTCTCTTCAAGTGCTCTCAAGAATGCAAAGTGACAAATGATATTCAAAAAGTCCTTTTATTTGCACATTACCACATTAAATGTTATACCTGATTGTATAAACAAATAAACCCTAAACCACCATTCAATATACTACCAGTTCTCATATCACATCAAACCTACCTGTTTGATCATAAAATCACTTCACAATATCATAGTGTATCAAGATATGCATATTCATCTTACCGCACACCATATAGGGGGTTTCGGAAATGGATCTGACATTAAGCTCCCTCTAAGCCTGTTAATAGCTTAGTTTTTCGATGATGTATTCTCCACATTAGGTGAAGAATCAGAATCTACTGATGATTTGTCTTCAACTTCATCACTCTTCTTTCTCCAAATATTGTTCATTTCTACTCCGGTCTCTTCCACATCAACTTTCTTCTTCCCTTTCTAGTCAGCATATTGATTTATCGGTTGACTCATTTTAGTTTTTCAAAACTTTGTAAGTTGTCCTAGTTGTTGACAATGAAAACATGCCATACCAGATGGTCTCTATGGTCCATTATTGCCTCTACCAATCCTTCTGAAATTCATACATACATGACCATAGTTATGATAGATTGTGCAAATCACATTCATTCTCTTTTCCATCTTATAGGGACTAGACCGGTTAGCATAGGGTCTCTGCCAATTAGGATTTCTCTGATCATTATAAGATCTTTGCCAATCTCCACCAGACCTCTGATTCATGTGGGGTGTCACATTATTTTCTCCATACCTACCTTCAACATCTCTATTCCCATACATGTTGCAAGTGTAACAATAACCATTAAAATTTATAGGTTTGTATCCTTGATAGGCATTAGGTCTATAACCATCATCAACTCTAGATCTACAAACATTTACAGTATGTCCTGGCTTATGAGAATTAAAGCATACTAGTTTGTAGGGTTTCTTACAAGTGTATTTTTGTATCTTAGGTACAAATTTACCTTCTTCAATGTTGTCCTTTGTATTGGAAGGCTCACCATTCTCAAAATTAGTGTATCCCAAGCCTTGTGTCTCACCTTGCATCCTCTATGATTGAATCGGTTCATCAAGCATAGTATAACTTTGGTTAAACTTTGCAAGTGTTTAATTAGCATCAGCAATTTCCTTTGTAAGATCTTCATTCTTTTTCATCAGACTTTCTCTTAGAGACATTTCCATGTCTAGATCAACCTTTATTTCTTCTTTTTCTTCTTTTTCCTCATGAAGATGAGCATACAGAGTTCCAACCTCCTGGTTCAGCTTAAAGATTTGATGTTCTTTTTCTCTGATCTTATCTTTAGTTGTCATCCTTGCTTCAATTTCTTGACTCATCATGATGGTTAGGTGATGAGGAGGCAACAAACTAGAAGGATAACCTTGAACCAACAAACCTCTAAGGCTCACAAAGTTAACCAAAATCCCTAGTTCCAAAGATCCTTACACAACACCAAGTCGAGCAATGGTCCAATGAAACCAAACAACACCTTGGAAGACCCAAAGGCTTCACTATGTCAACTTACAAACAACTAACACTTCTCAAGTTCTCGTGTGACTACCCACACCCTTGCATACAAGAGTAGGCTACTACTAGGCTTTAGGGTTTGACTGGCCCACTTGACCAATTCAATACAATGATCCTTGGAGGGGTATTCTCACAATACCTTAACACAAATAAAATATGATTTCATGGTTTAGATCCACAAGAACATAAATTTTGACTCACTCACCCACAAACAAAACCGATTGTAATTAGGCCTCCATTTGAAGGAATCGAGTGATAACTTTTGACACCCTAAGGATCTAGGAAAACAAATTATATTTTTAGATACCCTTTTGGTATTTCTCAACAATATCTCAATTTATGATACCAGACCAACTTGCAGAAATCCCAACCAATATTGCACTAACAGACCTAATAGAGCTATTAGACCGATTTGATTGAATGCCTTCCACAAACTGGTTTGGTTCTCCTAATGGGTGACCATAAATTACCATGAAATGTTATGCAAACCTCCAAAGTACTCTTCTACCACATTCAAACCCCTTTCTAGTGCTCTACCGCTCAATTCTCACACACTGCACTCATCAAACCGGTCTATCACATAGAGATGCCAAACCTAGGCTTAGTTTTCCATCCTCCTCGCCTTGTTGTATCCTCTTAATGGATTTTGGAAATGACATATGATATAGTGGCCTATCATCTCCTATAACGACAGAGTGTTCAGTTAAGGATTTATATCCAAAACCCATTATTGCAGTCAAACCCTAGCGGTTTGAGGGTTTTAGGATACCTGGTAGAGATTTGCTTGTAGAATGGGGCAGCGATCACTTCAAGACATCACACTAAAAGAAAAAAAAAAGGTAAAACAATCTAGTTATAGGAACTATGCCATGATAATTATTTCCAATCCACCTTCAGTATGCAATCAACAAAAATTAAACAGTTTTCCAAGTTTCCAACAGCTCTTGATGCTTCAATTCAATTTCCAAATCAACCAACATATATCTTTTGTTGTTTGGTGCCTTTAAAGGTATCTTCCAAATGACCACAACCTCCTCCAATGGTTTTTCAAACTAAACTGACTGCTTGAGAATCACAACTTACAAAAAAGTGTAAAATTGTCATGACAACGAATTGACAATATGACAGCTTTTGCATAATTCAACCAACTTAGACTCCAGACTATCATAGTCCCCCAAAATGATTACATTTGATTTTAAAACATCAAAAATGACTCAAATATAGTTGTGGTCACTTGATCCCTCAATTTAGACCATTGTGACCCTTATTGACCCAATTTGCTCTACCAAACCCTAGATAACAATTTGACCCAAACATGGACAAACTTGTCACACTCCTAGGACATTGAATTATAAAAAGGACCCATAGGGTCTTATTACATTCCTTCTAGGCTAATAAAAAATCATCTTGTTCTTGGTTCATGTCTTCATAGGTAGGTGCTTGTGCACCATACTCCCTGGGTGAAATTTGTCTCAAGTCCTCTTAGAGACCAACTGCTGCAAATCACCACCTTGTTTTCGATATCTTCCTCTAGCATCTAGGTAGCTTCTGAGTCAGGAAGGCCCTACCATTTAGCTAAGTGCTCACAATAGGTCTTGTGCCTTGTTTTCTTGGCTTCCTTGCTATCCAAAATTCACTCCATCTTAGGTGGCTCCTTAGGTGGTAAGTGCTTTATCCATTCTCCACTTTCCTAAACAGATTCACCTACACATTCTCCTACAGTAGGAATCCTATACAATGTTAGATCATACACATTAAATATAGGTGAAATAGAAATATCATTAGGGAGTTCAATTTTTTAAGCATTAGGACAATATTTATCCAAAATTTTACAAGGTCCAATCCTTCTCATCATCAAATTTCTATGGCTTCCCTTGGGAAACCTGTCCTTGCTAAGATTAACCATGACCATGTCACCCACTTGGTACTGCACATCTCTCCTTCTTTGATCCACTCTTGCTTTAACTTTTTGACAATTTTGATGTAAGGTATCTCTGACTTGTTTGTGCTCCTCTTTCATAGCCTTTGCAAATTTATCAGCATGTCCACTCCTCTTGTCCAACCCCTAGACATCTCTCAATTCAAAAACTACTCTTTGATGACTACCATACACACTCTCAAAAGGACTCAGACATGTACTCCTTGTTGGCATTTGACATTATAATAGACAATGGGAGATTGTTGGCATTTCAATAAGGATATTGAGAAGGTTGTTGATGATTATGGATATAACTGATTAAGGATGATTTACTGTCTTAATATTATTAATTTGTCATTGATGTCGAGAAATTGATTTTCTAATTCAGTATGATGTTGCCATATCTTGAGAAGTATGATTTGATGAGTATAAAGATGTTGGTAAAAGACACAGAAAGAATATGATGAATAAGGTATTCAATGGGCAACTATTACTGAGTTAGACAATGATGAGATCATGATGTTTAGATTGTTTTAACATCATACATATGTTGTAAATTGTAAGGTTAATACTATATTATGTTACCAAGCAAAGAACCTAGTCGGTAAACCCTAAGGTTATCGCTATCAGTTAATGAAGGCGGAATGTCTACTGAGTGAAGTTTAGTATTTACCGAGTTGTTACTGAGTTGTAACCAAGCTAAACAAAATACATTAAATGTTTACATGCGTTATTTAATGAAGGAAGCTGATGAGATGGAACTGATTAAATGATTGGTATGCCATGCATGAAGTTTGTTAATGAATCTATGGCAAAGGAAAATCAGCATGAAGATCTACAACATAGATTGAACTGTATTAGCCTAGCACAAGATCCAAGAAATGTATGCAAGTTCCTAGGCAGGGTAAAATGTTTTTCAGATTGAAGGATACATTGAACCTAGACAAGATTGAAGATCTGATAGCTATGATTGATCATTGGAAATGTGATCAAAGAGATTAAGCGGTTAGCTATTTGTTTATAAATAGGGAGTTGTTGATAAACAATGTATGCGGGCAAATGTATGCACAGGGATGCTACATAGTGATTATCGAGCATAGAAATTTGAAGACCTGTTTGAATAACAGAGTATAGAAGCCCACCAGATGGACAAGATTAGTTTTATGTCTAGATTGTATTGAGCAAATAAGAATCTGCTTTAGCATTTTAGATGTGAAGTTGCGGATAGATTTTTATTACTATTATTTTGTGAAAGTGACAGAAAATCTCTTAACCGAGTGGACTTAACAGTCTTATTTGTAAAACCCTCTAGCAAGGTGACATTTTGATTAAGTGTTCGGAATTCTTTAACAAGGTCACTTCTAACAAGGTGAAGATCCTAATAGATCTGAGGGAAATCCCTTAACCAGGTCACATCTAGCAATGTGTTTGTAATCTTTAATAGGATTTGCTTTTAATCAAGCATACTCTAGAAGAGTATATTTCTTAGTGGGCCCGAAATCCCATAGTGGTTTTTTCCCTACTTGGGTTTCCACGTTAAATCTAGTGTTATGAGGTTTATAATGTTTATATTCTTTTGAGTTTGCATGTTTAGCAGTTTTGGTTATACTACTGAAGTATATGTTACCGAGGTTGAATCTGATATTTTTATGGAAGATTAAGTTTGTATGATTCACCTCCCCCTCTCATCTTGGTGGCTATTGGATCTATACTTACATTAAGTATCAGGACTATTAATTGGTATCAGAGCTCTGGACTCTGCAAGAAAATTTTAAAGGTAATTGAGGCAAAGATCCAAAGATGTATAAGAGGCATGCACCGAAGCTGAACAAGTCAAGTTTCTCTACATGGAAGAAAAGGATGAAGCTGCACCTATGAGGAATTGGAGAATATGTTGTATATTATCTGGAGAATGATTTCATCACACTGAGAACCTATCCATTAACTATGGAAGAAATAAAGGCAAAACAAGAACATATCCGAGCACTGATTTAAATAACATCTGCATTGATCGACTCAGAGTTTAATAATCTAGAAGGCTGCAATGATGCAAAGAAAATGTGGGACAAGCTCATATCTGTATATGGCGGTGATGAACATGTTCAAAGACCAAAAGTAGATAGTCGAAGAGGACAACTTTAATCTATGAGGATGAATGAAGGTGAGAACATAACCCAGTATAGTACAAGACTAAAGGAGATTGCCAATCAAATCAAAGGAGCGGGTGGAACTATTGAAGAAAAGGATATAACAAGTAAGTTGTTAAGAACCCTTCTACCGGCTTATGCAATCTGAGTCTTTGCAATCAATGAATTGAGGTCTATACCTAATATGCCAGTTTCTTTAGATGCTACTTTTGGTAAGCTACATGCATTTGAGATAAGTAACTTTGATAATAGTGGATCTTCGGTTAATAAAGTTGAATCTACATTTAGTTCTTTTCATCTTGATGAATCTAATGATTACAATGAAAGAAAGTATAAGTACTCTAAAGGAGATCATAGTGGAGCAAGTGAAAGATTTCGTAAGAACATGGAAGAAGTACACAAACAGTATGAGGAAATTAGAAAGAAGGAAGAGTTTGAAGCACTATTAGCTAGAAGGTTACCGAGAGGCAAAGGCAAGTATAAAGGAAAACTAGCTTTGAAATGTTTCAATTGTGATAAAATAGGACATATGGCTTCTAACTATCCTGACAAAGATTCTACTGAAAAGAGGGATTACCGAAACGACAAACAGAAAGATAATCATTACAGAGGACACTGAGACTTCAGAAGAAGAGATAGAAAGACATGCTTAATAGCCGATGAGGAATCCAACAATGATAAATCAGATGAAACTGATATAGAGGAAGTAGTTTATGTGGCTATCAAAGATGGATCAGATGAAGAAAGGTATGAAGAAAAAGCCCTAATATCTCACATAAATACTAATGATTCTTGGATCATCGATAGTGGATGCTCACATCATATGATAGGTGATAAACACAAGTTTGTTATATTAGAAGATTATGATGGAGGCTATGTAAGATTTGGTAATGATGTACCATGTCCAGTAAGAGGTAAAGGATCTATAACACTTCTTGACAATGCAAGATGCAATGATGTTTATTAGGTTGAAGGTTTGAAATACAATTTGTTGAGTGTAGCACAACTAAACAATGTAGGTTACCGATTATAATTTCAAAAAGGAATTGTCAAAGTTCATGACAAGCATGGAAAGTTAGCTGCTACCGGGACACAAACAAAAGGTAATACATTTCACCTTGACTCAACTCAGAACAAGTGTCTGTATGCAAACATAGATGATACCTGGTTATGGCATAAAAGGTTTTGTCATGTAAATTTTGATAATCTAATCAAAATAAGTAAGAGGTCTACAGAGTCTTGAAAAACCTGAGAATGCTATGTGTCGAGGATGCCAGATGGGTAAGATGACAAGATCAAGCATTACATGTAAGTCTTACACTTCTAAGGGAATTTTAGATCTTCTGCACACTGATCTTTGTGGTCCTATGAAAGTTCAAAGTTATTATGGTGATAAATATTTCATATTATTTGTGGATGACTATTCAAGGATGATGTCGATAATGTTTTTAAAAGAAAAATTAGAAGCTTTTCAAAGGTATTGAAATCTCTTAGATCAGATAAAGGAGGAGAGTTCACATTTGATGAGTTTAACTTATTCTGCAATGATCATGGTATTAAAAGACATGCTCTACACCGAGAACTCAATAGAAAAATGGAATAGCTGAGAGAAGAAACAAATTTATTGTGGATTGTGCTAGAACCTTGATGATCGAAAAGAAAGTGCCACAAACATTTTGGAGAGAAGCAATAAGCACTGCAGTTTACACCCTAAACTGAGTACAACTGAAGAAAGGTACTTTGAAGACACCATATGAAATATGGTATGATAAGAAACCGAATGTAAGTTATTTTAAAATCTTTGGAAGTAGATGCTTTGTACACAAAGATGATAGAAATAGCAAGTTTGATCAGAAAAGTGAAGAAGGAAAATTTCTAGGTTATTCTTCTAGAAGCAAAGCATTTAAATGTCTGATTAAATCATCTAACAAAATAGTAGAAAGTGCAATTGTGA
Source organism: Cryptomeria japonica (assembly GCF_030272615.1). Classification (NCBI taxonomy): domain Eukaryota; kingdom Viridiplantae; phylum Streptophyta; class Pinopsida; order Cupressales; family Cupressaceae; genus Cryptomeria; species Cryptomeria japonica. The sequence goes on from NC_081407.1 coordinate 210,830,134, forward strand.
AAATTGATGAATTTGCACAAAGAAATGATGAAGGAAATTCCAAAGAACCAGAAGATTATGATGAATTTGTCTATGTTCAACTGACAAGTTTTACCGAGACAACTGTTGAAGAAAATGAAGAGAATATCCAGTTACCGAGTGATGAAGAAGATCATACAGAGCCTACCAAGCCTGTATTAGCCAAGTATATCAGAAGACATCATGCACCAAGTCAGAATATAGAAGATAAGGATGATCCAGTGATGACAAGGAACAAACTGAGACAGAACACATGTCTGATATCTGAATTTGAACCGAGAATAGTGAAAGAGGTATTTAATAGTGAAGATTGGATAAATGCTATGATAGAAGAGATTAATCAAATCAAGAAGAATGACACATGGACACTAATCCCAAGACTGAAGGACAAAAATGTAATCAGTACAAAGTGGATTTTCAGAAACAAGCTAAATGAAAAAGGTGAGGTCATTCAAAATAAAGCAAGACTAGTATACAAAGGTTATGCTCAAGAAGAAGGAATTGATTATGGTGAAACTTTTGCACCTATGGCTAGACTTGAAGGACTAAGAACATTGTTGGCATTTACTGCTTACAAGAATTTCAAGGTATCTAAAATGGATGTTAAATCTACCTTTCTAAATGGAATATTAGAAGAAGAAGTTTTTATTGAACAACCTGAAGGATTTGTTGAAGACAAGAGTAAAGATCAGGTATGTAAATTGAACAAAGCATTATATGGTCTGAAACAAGCACCTAGAGCATGGTATGAAAGATTGCACTCTTATTTGATTAAGACTAGTTTTATAAGGACAAGTGAGAATAACAATATGTACATGAAGAATGATGAAAATGGAATACTGATCTCAGCCATATTTGTTGATGACATTATATTTTGTAGAAATGACTCTTTATGCAAGAACTTTAGAAATGAAATGAGCAAAGAATTTGAGATGTCATTAATCGGTGAGATAAAGTATTATATAGGTTTACAAATACTGCAAATAAAAAATGAGATTTTTATTACTCAATCCAAGTACATAAAGGAAATCTTGAAGAAATTTGGAATGGAGGATTCAAAACCAGTAAGTACTCCTATGACTACCAACTGTAAACTATCAAAGAATGATGAATCTGCATCTGTTGATGAGACACTTTATCGATCCATGATTGGAAAGCTACAATATGTTGTTCACAGTAGAACAGACATAGCACATGCAGTAGGTATAGTTGCAAGATTCTCTATAGATCCTAAGGAAACACACATGACAGCAATCAAAAGAATTTTTAGATACTTGAAAGGCACCGAGGATTATGGCTTAGTATATCAGAAAGGAAATGATTTTGATTTAAAAGTGTATACTGATGCTTATTGGGCAGGCAACATTGATGACAAAAAAAGCACAAGTGGAGGAGCTTTCTTGTTAGGAGAAAGACTAGTGAGTTGGCTTGGCAAGAAACAAGGATGTGTTTCATAGTCAATAGCAGAAGCTGAATACGTTGTTGCAGCATTGAATTGTACCAACATAGCATGGATCAAATAACTGTTGGAAGGTATAAATGAGAAAGTTACCAAGCCAGTAACTATATTCTATGACAATACTAGTGCCATTAACATTTCGAAGAATCCTGTTATGCACTCTAAGACAAAGCACATCTTTATCAAATATCATTATCTTAGAGAAGAATCTCAAGAGAAGAAAGTGGTGTTGGAGTGTGTTAGCACAAAGGAACAAATAGTAGATATCTTCACTAAGCCACTACCAAGGGACACTTTTGAGTATCTCAAAAGTAAGTTAGGGGTCCTACCCCTATCTTCTACTCACTGATCGAGTTCGGTGAAAGCATCAATTCGATGACTCTACAAAATATCTTTTAGGAGTTGATGCTGATTTACACACTTTGGGATGTTTTCTAAAAGTGTGCAGGAAACAAGAATTGAAGACAAAATACTCTGACTGAGACTAAGTTGACACATTACAGCAAGAATTCACTCCATAGAGGAAGAAATTATGTTTTAGTTCTTTACTTTTTATGTATTGTTGTCAAAAGGGGAGAAGATTGAAGAAGATTGAAGAAAAAGTGGGAGAAGACTGGAGAAAAGAGGAGAAGTCTAATGTATAGGGGAGAATTCTCACAAACAACTCACAATAATCCGAATCAATTAGGTCAAATCAATTGGTTTTGCCATCAATGCGAAAAGGGGAGATTCTTGGCATTTGGCATTATAACAGACAATGGGACATTGTTGGCATTTCAATAAGGATATTGAGAAGGTTGTTGATGATTATGGATATAACTGATCAAGGATGATATACTATCTTAATATTATTATTTTGTCATTGATGTGAAGAAATTGATTTTCTAATTTAGTATGATGTTGCCATATCTTGAGAAGTATGATTTGATGAGTATAAAGATGTCAGTAAAAGACATAGAAAGAATATGATGAATAAGGGGATGAATAAGGTATTCAATGGGAAACTATTACCAAGTCAGAAAATGATGAGATCATGATGTTTAGATTGTTTTAACATCATACATATGTTGTAAATTGTAAGGTTAATACTATACTATGTTACCAAGCAAAGAACCTAGTCGGTAAATCCTAAGGAACCTAGTCGGTAAACCCTAAGGTTACCGCTACCAGTTAATGAAGGCGGAATGTCTATCGAGTGAAATTTCATATTTACCGAGTTGTTACTGAGTTGTAACCGAGCTGAACAGAATACATTAAATGGTTACATGCATTATTTAATGAAGGAAGCTGATGAGATGGAACTGATTAAATGATTGGTATGTCGTGCATGAAGTTTGTTAATGAATCTATGGAAAAGGAAAATCAGCATGAAGATCTACAACACAGATTGAACTGCATTACCCTAGCACAAGTTCCAAGAAATGTATACAAGTTCCTAGGTGGGGTCAAACATTTTTTAGATCGAAGGATACATTGAACTTGGACAAGATTGAAGATCTGATGGCTGATCAAAGAGATTAAGCGGTTAGCTAATTGTTAATAAATAGGGAGTTGTTGATAAACAATGTATGTGGGAAAATGTATGCATAGGGATGCTACATAGTGATTACCAAGAAAAGAAGCTTGAAGACCTATTTGAATAATAGAGTATAGAAGCCCAGCAGATGGACAAGATTAGTTCTATGTCTAGATTGTATTGAGAAAATAAGAATATTCTTTAGCATTTTAGTTGTGAAGCTGGAGATAGATTTTTATTACTATTATTTTGTGAAAGTGATAGAAAATCTCTTAACCGAGTGGACTTAACAGTCTTATTTGTAAAACCCTCTAGCAAGGTGACATTCTGATTGAGTGTTCGAAATCCTTTAACAAGGTCACTTCTAACAAGGTGAAGATCCTAACAGATCTGAGGGAAATCCCTTAACCGGGTCACATCTAGCAATGTATTTGCAATCTTTAACAAGATTTGCTTTTAACCGAGCATACTCTAGAAGAGTATATTTCTTAGTGGGTCCGAAATCCCATAGTGGTTTTTTCCCTACTTGGGTTTCCACATTAAATTTGGTGTTATGAGGTTTATGATGTTTATATGCTTTTGAGTTTGCATGTTTAGCAGTTTTGGTTATATTACTGAAGTATATGTTACCGAGGTTGAATCAGATGTTTTATGGAAGATTAAGTTTGTATGATTCACCCCCCCTCTCATCTTGTTGGCTGTTGGATCTGTACTTACATTAAGTATCAGAACTATCAATTGTTATCAGAGCTCTAGACTCCAGAAGAAAAGTTTAAAGGTACTTGAGGCAAAGATCCAAAGATATATGAGAGGTATGCACCAAAGCTAAACAAGTCAAGTTTCTCTACATGGTAGAAATGGATGAAGCTGCACCTATCAGGAGTTGGAGAATATGTTGTATATTATCTGGAGAATGATTTCATCACACCAAGCACCTATCCATTGACTATGGAAGAAATAAAGGCAAAACAAGAACATATCCAAGAACTGATTCAAATAACATCTGCATTGACCGACTCAGAGTTTAATAATCTAGAAGGCTGCAATGATGCAAAGGAAATGTGGGACAAGCTCATATCTGTATATGGCGGTGATGAACATGTTCAAAGACCAAAAGTAGATAGTCTAAGAGGACAACTTGAACGTATGAGGATGAATGAAGGTGAGAACATAACCCAGTATAGTACAAGACTAAAGGAGATTGCCAATCAAATCAAAGGAGTGGGTGGAACTATTGAAGAAAAGGATATAACAAGTAAGTTGTTAAGAACCCTTCTACTGACTTATGCAATCTGAGTCTTTGCAATGAATGAATTGAGGTCTGTACCTAATATGCCAATTTATTTAGATGCTACTATAGGTAAGCTACATGCATTTGAGTTAAGTAACTTTGATAACAATGGATCTTCGGTAAATAAAGGTGAATCTACATTTAGTTCTTTTCATCTTGATGAATCTAATGATTACAATGAAAGAAAGTATAAGTACTCTAAAGGAGATCATAGTGGAGCAAGTGAAAGATTTTGTAAGATCATGAAATAAGTACACAAACTATATGAGGAAATCAAAAAGCAGGAAGACTTTGAAGCACTATTAGCCAGAAGGTTACCAAGAGGCAAAGGTAAGTATAAAGGAAAACTACCTTTGAAATGTTTCAATTTTGATAAAATAGGACATATGGCTTCTAACTATCCTGACAAAGATTATACTAAAAAGAGAGACTATCAAGATGACAGACAGAAAGATAATCATTACAGAGGACATCGAGACTTCAAAAGAAGAGATAGAAAGACATGCTTAATAGTCGATGAGGAATCCAACAATGATAAATTAGATGAAACTGATATAGAGGAAGTAGTTTATGTGGTTATCAAAGATGGATTAGATGAAGAAAGGTATGAAGAAAAAGCTCTAATATCTCACATAAATACTAATGATTCTTGGATCATAGATAGTGGATGCTCACATCATATGACAGGTGGTAAACACAAGTTTGTTATGTTAGAAGATTATGATAGAGGCTATGTAAGATTTGGTAATGATGCACCATGTCTAGTAAGAGGTAAAGGATCTATAACACTTCTTGACAATACAAGATGCAATGATGTTTATTGGGCTGAAGGTTTGAAATACAATTTGTTGAGTGTAGCACAACTAAACAATACAGGTTACTGAATAGAATTTCAGAAAGGAATTGTAAAAGTTCATGGAAAGCATGGAAAGTTAGCTACTACAGGGACACAAAAAAAAAGTAATACATTTGACCTTGACTCAACTCGGAACAAGTGTCTGTATGCAAATATAGATGACACCTGGTTATGGCATAGAAGGTTTTGTCATGTAAATTTTGATAATCTGATCAAAATAAGTAAGAAGCACCGAGTAAGAGGTCTACCAAGTCTTGAAAAAATTGAGAATGCTATGTGTCAAGGATGCCAGATGGGTAAGATGACAAGATAAAGCTTTACATGTAAGTCTTACACTTCTAAGGGAATTTTAGATCTTGTGCACACTGATCTTTGTGGTCCTATAAAAGTTCAAAGTTATTATGGTGATAAATATTTCATATTATTTGTGGATGACTATTCAAGGATGATGTCGGTAATATTTTTGAAAGAAAAATTAGAAGCTTTTCAAATGTTTAAATAGTACAAGGCAAGAGTTAAAAATGAAACAGGAAGACAACTGAAATGTCTTAGATCAGATAGAGGAGGGGAGTTCACGTCTGATGAGTTCAACTTATTATATAATGATCATGGTATTAAAAGATAAGTCTCTACACCGAGAACTCCATAGCAAAATGGAATAGCTAAGAGAAGAAACAGATCTATTGTGGATTGTGCCAGAACCCTGATGATTGAAAAGAAAGTGCCACAAACATTTTGGAGAGAAGCAATAAGCACTACAGTTTACACCCTAAACTGAGTACAATTGAAGAAAGGTACTTTGAAGACACCATATGAAATCTGGTATGAAAAGAAACCTAATGTAAGTTATTTTAAAATCTTTGGAAGTAGATGCTATGTACACAAAGATGATAGAAATAGCAAGTTTGATTAGAAAAGTGAAGAAGGAACATTTCTAGGTTATTCTTCTAGAAGCAAAGCATTTAAATGTCTGATCAAATCATCTAACAAAATAGTAGAAAGTGCAATGTGAAAATTGATGAATTTTCAAAAAGAAATGATTAAGAAAATTCCAAAGAACCAGAAGAATATGATGAATTTGTCTATGTTCAACCGACAAGTTTTACTGAGAAAACTATTGAAGAAAATGAAGAGACTATCCATTTACCGAGTGATGAAGAAGATCATACAAAGTCTACTAAGCCTGTATTAGCCAAGTATGTCAGAAGACATCATGCACCAAATTAGATTATAGGAGATAAGGATGATCCAGTGATGACAAGGAACAAATTGAGATAGAACACATGTCTGATATCTGAATTTGAACCGAGAATAATGAAAGAGGCACTTAACAGTGAAGATTGGATAAATGCTATGACAAAAGAGATTAATCAAGTCAAGAAGAATGACACATGGACACTAATCCCAAGACCAAAGGACAAAAATGTAATCGGTACAAAGTGGATTTTCAGAAACAAGCTAAATGAAAAAGGTGAGGTCATTCAAAATAAAGAAAGACTAGTATACAAAGGTTATGCTCAAGAAGAAGGAATTGATTATGGTGAAACTTTTGCACCTATGGCTAGACTTGAAGGACTAAGAACATTGTTGGCATATGCTACTTACAAGAATTTCAAGGTATATCAAATGGATGTCAAATCTGTATTTCTGAATGGAATATTAGAAGAAGAAGTTTTTATTGAACAACTTGAAGGATTTGTTGAAGACAAGAGTAAAGATTAGGTATGTAAACTGAAAAAAGCATTATATGGTCAGAAACAAGCACCTAGAGCATGGTATGAAAGATTGCACTCTTAGTTGATTAAGATTGGTTTTATAAGGACAAGTGAGAACAACAATATGTACATGAAGAATGATGAAAATGGAATACTAATCTCAGCCATATTTGTTGATGACATTATATTTTTTGGAAATGACTCTTTATGCAAGAACTTTGGAAATGAAATGAGCAAATAATTTGAGATGTCATTAATCGGTGAGATAAAGTATGTTATAGGTTTACAGATACTGCAAATGAAAAATGATATTTTCATTACTCAATCCAAGTACATAAAGGAAATCTTGAAGAAATTTGGAATGGAGGATTCAAAACCAGTAAGTACTCCTATGACTACCAACTGTAAACTATCAAAGAATGATGAATCTGCATCTGTTGATGAGACACTTTACCGATCCATGATTGGAAAGATACAATATGTTATTCATAGCACATGCAGTAGGTATAGTTGCAAGATTCTCTACAGATCCTAAGGAAACACACATGACAGCAACCAAAAGAATTTTTAGATACTTGAAAGGCACCAAGGATTATGGTTTAGTATATCAAAAAGGAAATGATTTTGATTTAAAAGTGTATACTGATGTTGATTGGGCAGGCAACATTGATGACAGAAAAAACACAAGTGGAGGAGCTTTCTTTTTAGGAGAAAGACTAGCGAGTTGACTTAGCAAGAAACAAGGATGTGTTTCATAGTCAACAGCAGAAGCTGAATACGTTGCTGCAACATTGAATTGTACCAACATAGCATGGATCAAACAACTATTGGAAGGTATAAATGAGAAAGTTACTGAGCCAGTAACTATATTTTGTGACAATACTAGTGCCATTAACATTTTAAAGCATCCTGTTATGAACTCTAAGACAAAGCACATCTCTATCAAATATCATTATCTTAGAGAAGAAGCTTAAGAGAAGAAAGTGGTGTTGGAGTATGCTAGCACAAAGGAACAAATAGCAGATATCTTCACCAAGCCACTACCAAGGGACACTTTTGAGTATCTCAGAAGTAAGTTAGGGGTCCTACCCCTATCTTCTACTCACTCACTGAGTTCGGTGAAAGCATCAATTCGATGACTCTACAGAATATCTTTTAGGAGATGATGTTGATTTACACACTTTAGGATGTTTTCTAAAGGTGTGCAGGAAACAGTGCAGGATACAATACAAGAAACAGGAATTGAAGACAAAATGCTTTGACCGAGACTAAGTTGACACATTACAATAGGAATTCACTTCATACAGGAAGAAATTATGTTTTAGTTCTTTACTTTTTTGGCAGTTTTGTCAAAGGGGGAGAAGACTGAAGAAGATTGAAGAAAAAGGGGGAGAAGGTTGAGAAAAGAGGAGAAGTCTAATGTAAGGGGGAGAATTCTCACAAACAACTCATAGCAATCTGAATCAATTAGGTCAAATCAATTGGTTTTGCCATCAATGCCAAAGGGGGAGATTGTTGGCGTTTCAATAAGGATATTGAGAAGGTTGTTGATGATTATGGATATAACTGATTAAGGATGATTTACTGTCTTAATATTATTATTTTGTCATTGATGTCAAGAAATTGATTTTCTAATTCAGTATGATGTTGCCATATCTTGAGAAGTATGATTTGATGAGTATAAAGATGTCAGTAAAAGACACAGAAAGAATATGATGAATAAGGGGATGAATAGGGTACTCAATGGGGAACTATTACTGAGTCAGACAATGATGAGATCATGATGTTTAGATTGTTTTAACATCATACATATGTTGTAAATTGTAAGGTTAATACTATACTATGTTACCGAGCAAAGAATCTAATCGGTAAACCCTAAGGAACCTAGTCGGTAAATCCTAAGGTTATCGCTATCGGTTAATGAAGGTAGAATGTCTACCAAGTGAAGTTTAGTATTTACCGAGTTGTTACCGAGTTGTAACTAAGCTGAATAGAATACATTAAATGGTTACATGCGTTATTTAATGAAGGAAGCTGATGACCTAGATTTGATTAAATGATTGGTATGCCGTGATTGAAGTTTGTTAATGAATCTATGGCAAAGGAAAATCGACATTAAGATCTACAGCGCAGATTGAACCGCATTACCCTAGCACAAGTTCCAAGAAATGTATGCAAGTTCCTTTGCGGGGTAAAAAAAATTTCAGATTGAAGGATACATTGAACCTGGACAAGATTGTTGATCTGATGGCTATGATTGATCATGGGAAATGTGATCAAAGAGATTAAGCGGTTAGCTAATTATTTATAAATAGGGAGTTGTTGATAAACAATGTATGTGGGCAAATGTATGCACAGGGATGCTACATAGTGATTACCAAGCACAGAAGCTTGAAGACCTATTTGAATAACAGAGTATAGAGGCCCAACAGATGGACAAGATTAGTTCTATGTATAGATTGTATTGAGCAAATAAGAATCTGCTTTAGCATTTTAGATGTGAAGTTGTAGATAGATTTTTATTACTGTTATTTTGTGAAAGTGACAGAAAATCTCTTAACCAAGTGGACTTAACAGTCTTATTTGTAAAACACTCTAGCAAGGTGACATTCTAATTGAGTGTTCGAAATCCTTTAACAAGGTCACTTCTAACAAGGTAAAGATCCTAACAGATCTGAGGGAAATCCCTTAACCGGGTCACATCTAGCAATGTGTTTGTAATCTTTAAAAAGATTTACTTTTAACTGAGCATACTCTAGAAGAGTATATTTCTTAGTGGGTCCGAAATCCCACAGTGGTTTTTTTCCCTACTTGGGTTTCCACATTAAATCTGGTGTTATAAGGTTTATGATGTTTATATGCTTTTGAGTTTGCATGTTTAGCAGTTTTGGTTATATTACTGAAGTATATGTTACCAAGGTTGAATCTGATGTTTTTATGGGAGATTAAGTTTGTATGATTCACCCCCCCTCTCATCTTGTTGGCTATTGGATCTATACTTACATTAAGTATCAGAACCATCTCTCCTTTTTGTTGAATCATTATAGGCATACTCTTCCTGAGGTATCACCATATCCCAGCTATAGCCATGATTCTTTGTTAAACACCTAAGAATATTTTCTAATGACCTATTCACAAACTCATTTTGGACATCGGTATGAGCACGATAGGCTATGGTAAAAGACAAATTTGTACCAAACCTTTTCCACAAGGTTCTCCAAAAATTTCCTACAAACTTGTTGTCCCGATTAGATACAATAGTCAAAGGAAACCCATGGATTTTAATAATCTCTATGAAAAATAATCATGCAATATAGCTAGGATCATTTGTGGTTTTACAAGGAATAAAATGAGTCATCTTACTGAACTTGACTACCACAACAAATACACTGTCATGACCTATCTTTGTCTTGGGTAATCCCATCACAAAGTCCATACTCAAACTTTCCCATGGTGTACTTGGTATAGGGAAAGGTTGGTATGGCGCTGCATTGGTTGAGACCCCCTTTTCTCTCTGACACATAGTACAACTCTCCACAAACTTTCTGATATCAGTTTGCATCTTTGGCCAGAAGTAAAATCTCATAACTACATCCAAAGTCTTATTTAGCCCAAATTGACCTCCTAAACCACCACTATGTTTCTCCTTTACTACATTATCTCTCATTGAACACCTAGGGATACATAACTAACACCCCTTGAACAAATGACCATCCTACAAGGTGTAGTCAGAAAACTCTCCATGAAAAGCATTTGCAAACTCACATTATACCTTATATATTTCCTTGAAATCTTGGTCCTCTTCATACAATCCTTTGAGTGATTCAACACCCATACTCTGCAACTACACTTCTTGCACTATTAACCCCCTCCTACTTAGAGCATCTGCAACCTTATTGGCTACCCCTTTCTTGTTCTTGATGATGAAGGTGTATACTTGAAGATTTTCAACCCATTTCATATGCCTATGATTGAGCTTCTCTTGTCCATTCAAACAACAAAGAGCATGATTGTCAGTATGTTGGCATTCTACACACATTAGAATTGTTGATGTTGTCATTGATGGCAACCAACTGGTAACAGGATTCTACAGGTTCATTGACAACACAGAATTCATTCACCGGCACCGACAGGCACAACAAAGGTCATTCATCGGCATTAGTTTACACTAGAAACAAAGCATATCGACATCTAGGATGACATGAGACAAGTTTTGTTTATATGAATTATATTGTAATGTAATTAATTGTTCGTAATCCAACAAGATGTATTGTAAAGACTCATATATGTATGACATCTTATAGGTCATTTTTGTAATAGCATGGAGATGAAATTATGTATTGATATTATGTAGGAGATAGTGAAAAGATTTTGTAATAAGGTAGATAGGTTATGTGAGTAAATATCATTCACCGATGGGTTTTTTGGTTAAGGTTTCTAACAGAGCTTAACCGGTACTGAATCAAGCATTGTAGATGCTATTTTGAGCAATACATTGTCTTGGATTTAATTATCCATTTTGTAGTCAGTGAGACTCTTTCATTGAGCAGTGAGCTCTAGGCTATTGGCCTTCTTGCATGTGTAGGCCCCTATCGCAAGTAGTATTTATTCATATTGGCTAGTGAGTATTGTGGGTCACAAATCCCATCGAGGTTTTTCCCTTACCGGGTTTTCTTGCCAAAATATCTTGTGTTATGGTGTGCATTTATGTTGTTTCTATTATTTCTCTTTGCTGCATTATTACTTGTTTACTGATACATTAATGTGAGGCCTCACCTCAACTCAATCTGACATTTAGTGGATTTTTATATTTTAGACTATTATGGATACTTTATTTTGATGCATTTTGAGACTTAGAACTTATATGATTTTAGGATTTGGATAACATTGCTATGATTTGATGATTCAATTACATGCATTATGAGATAGAACACTACATGATGGTTAGATAGGATGATATTGCAATGATAGATGTCGTTAATTGAATTTGCAGGACTTTACTCTGAATATAGAACTATGATGTATGTTTAGTTTATGTGAATTGGGATGAAATTGCTTATGTGAATTTGCTTGATAAAAGATGTCTTCAATCTATGCAGATGAAAATTGTATGCAAGTAATGATGTGTATTGTTATATTATTGAATTATATTATATATGGATATTTGGAAGTACTAATGTGTAAATTGAGATGCGCAGGAAATTTACCATGTGACCATGGAAAATTACGGAGAATCAAAACCTAGACTTATGTATGTTCGTAAGCCAGGGGTTGTCTATTTGGAGAGACAACACCCCGTTTGTGTTGTATTTTATTCGTAACAGTATATGCTGCTTGAGTGTTAAGTGTTATTTAAATTTATTGTGTAAAAACCACAAGAGACAATTCCATGTTTTATTTTTGTAAAAGTGTTTTATTTTGTGTCACTTGACACATGTGTGGATTTAAATTTAAATGTTTTATTTTGTCTCTTGGTGGGAAAGTGTTTAATTATAGTTTTCTTAATAAATTAATGTGTTGTCATAAATACTTTGGGAATATAATATTTGGAGTGGTCAACTTATGTTTGACCTGAAAATAAACTTCAGAGGGGTTTAAAATGGGTTAAATGAACACCTAGGGGTAGTTTAATAGGGTTTCCTAAAGCCCATAAGGTATACCTAGGGGTTAGGGGTAATTTTAGGCAAGTTTCTACTTTATAATGATCTTTTTAACGCTTTAAAAATTGGCTTTTTTGAGTTGAGCGAAAATTGAAAATTGAAGTTAAATTAAATCAAGATTTTTCCTTTTGGAAGGAGAGTCTTTTTGCATTTTGCTTTCTTTCTTCTATTTTTTTAGAATCCTGTGAGAACTCAGACAGTGAACTTCTTAAGGAAGATTTTTGGGAATAGGAGGGTAATCACCCACTCTCCATTTTTTTGGAGACAGAAGAAAATTTGAAAAGAAAATAATGTTATGGAATAGAAAAATTGATTAAGGGTAGAAGGAAAAATATTTGTGGATTGGGCAGCTCTTCATCAAATATCATAATACCTTTTGGCAGATTAAGGTTGGTTTCAGTTATTCTTTTTAATGTCTTCTTCTTGTTTATGTCTGGAAGATTGTTGGTGTAAGAATTCTGTGTTCTTGAAAGTTTGTGTAGAAAATCTTTTGGAATTTTTGTTTTATGATTTGATGTGATTTGGGAGTTTTCTCAAGATCTCTTACTCTTGGGAGAGAAGAGGATCTTGAGGGTGGTAGTAGTGACAACCCTCGAGTGAGAGACTCTCTTTTGAGAGCGATCACAAGGGATCTTTGTGTGACCCTTGCTGCATGGCCTGTTTGTGCATTGGGGGTCATAAGGAGGGATATAAGGCTAGAATTCCTTTGGGGGGCATAAGGAATAAGGGGTTGAGATTCATGATATTATTATTGTGCCATGAGGTGGCTTCTTGTTTATTTCATACTTGCAGTTCTCCTCAGGGTATTGGTCCACTACAACCCATTGAAAATGTTCATCACCAAAGTGTGGTGTTGTGAAAGCCAAGTTGGGAATGTGTCTGGAATCTCTGTATGCATTGCTTTCTATGTGTTTGCCTGTTTGTTACCCATCTAGGAATTGGTTCTTCGAGCTCGGGGGTGGCTACCAATTAGCCTAGGCTGGGAGGTGAGCACTCCGTGGTCATATTGTGTTTATCTATTATGCAGGAAAGTCAGGAGAAAGAGAATAGGATCCATGAGAAAGATACAGAAGATTATTATTTGAAGATACTTGAATCCAGTTGCAGATATTTGTTTTAAAATTGTTATAGAAGTATGCCTCATTGTCATGCCCAACTTTTGGGCACAAACGGAAAATTTTTTATTTTTTTATTTTTTTAAATACTTAACTAATTAACGACTTACTTAATTAATATAATGCAACTTGGTTTGGTCTTAACTACATTTGGTATAATTTAGGTAATTAAATTCAATTTAGGGCTATAGTTATCTAAGCCATCAATGAGTTAATATTTCCCCAAATAGGGTTATCACTAATCTTCATTAATGAATAATTAAAATCTCTAGCATAACGAAAGATCTCAAATTTAAATGATTCAAAATTTATCTTATCGTTCTTAAACACCTAGGTTCTAAATTTAATCGTTCTAGTTATTAAACCCCCTTATTAAAATAAAATCCCCATGAATTAAAAATACTTTATAATCTTAGACTTAAATGGCCCTCTTGGCCCTACTAATATCATTGTGATATTATTATTATTTCTTTTTTTTTTTGTTTACCAATGAGCATGCTCTACTCATGAATTTATAATTTCCCCCCCTATAAAGCTCCTACATTTAATTTCTAGTTTAAAAGAACATTAGGTAATGTTTCAACTACCAATTGAGTTTTCCAACACCTATAACAAATTAAAATTACTTATATATATATATATATATATATATATATATATATATATATATATATATATATATATATATATATATATATATTTCTTTTATGAGAAAATTCTTTATTTTACATTTTACAATTAATTACGTGCGTTCCAAATTGATGGAGGAATGAAAACACTCATATATATATATATATATATATATATATATATATGAATGTGTTCAAAAGGAGGGTGGGGTTTTATTTTATTCTATCAACTAACCCCTTATATACCACCCACACCCACATACCTAATTTCAATTTCTAAGTGTGTCTACCCTAACCCGAAATTAGGGTTAGGGCAAATATGCTATCTTTTATCTTTCTTTTATTTTTTTTGAGTGTTGTGTGTGTGTGTGTAAGTGTGGACGCGGCCAAAGGAGGAAGCAGCGCCCTTTATTTTTTTATGGTTCCCGACGGCATGCAGGGCCGAACCGGGCTGTGAAGTGGCGGAGGAAGAAGGTCCGGCGGGGGGGGTTTAACTTTACTCACGGAGGGAAGGCGGAGGTTGCGGGGGAAGGCGGTGGCAGCACGGGGTATCGCAGCTGCGGACGGCACCGCCCGCAGTCTGCGGCTTCCGCAAGCTGCGGACGCTGCCGCCCACAGACTGCGGCTCCCGCAGGCTGCGGGCACCGCCGCCCAAGCTGCGGCCCCCAACATACAGTCGCCTCTTGCCAATGAAACCCTCTTTTTTTTTAAATCTCATTTAATTTTTTTTTGTTTTTAATATATATATATATATATTAGTATATATATGAACGTAAAGCAATATACACAGTTTTATATGGAAAATACAGATTTCATTTTAGAGGTTAACATGTATTATTTTATTTTTTTATATATATATATATATATATTTATAAAAATAGGTATATATCTAATCTTTTTTTTAAAAATTTTTTTGTAATATATAACATACAATACATTTAAATGCACAATTTCTTGTAGGAATAATATTTTCAAAAGGGGTTCACAAGTTGGGACTGTTACTTAGTAAAAATCATCCAGCCTTATATATATAAGCATTCTGCTTGCTTCATTCATGTATTCATTTCCTTTTTTTTTTCTTTATAACATGCAGAAATTAATGAATAATTAACAGCAAGAAGTAGATACAATAAACACTTTCTACATTGTCACTAATTAGGCTTAAAATTTTGCCCTTATCTTTTTATGTACAAATCTTAAACTTGTTATTTTCTTAGCCTACTAGACCTAGTTTAGAGGAGATAAGATAACTAGATGGCTTATTTGTTTTAAGCATTCTGAACTAACATCTACAATACTTCCTAATAGCAATTTAAAATATAACCTTTTTGATAAACAATTTAGATCTAAAACTAAGTGCTAAACCTTTTGATAAAATAAGCTACCACATTTATATTTATTTTCTGCATTAAATGGGCAAAATAAATAACTGATTTATTTATTTGCAGCAGCATAATAACACAAATGAACATGTAGTAATAAACTAATTTCTTTATTTTCAGAACACACAAAAAATGCATCTACTTGATATACATATTTTTTGAAACATAGAACTAAATAAAGCTTCTACATTCTTCTTGGCAAAAATAACTAAATATACACATGCATTCTTTTAGGCATTTTTTTTTTTTGCTTCTAAATGAAGGAGCATTACATATGGGATTGAAAATCCTTCTAGTCTCCCCTTGCTAATGGGGAAGGACTTATTTTGAAATACATATTTTACTTGCTTTTGGAAAGGTAAATACAACATTGACTCCTCTTGTCTTCTCTCTTTTTCTTCCTACTACAAAATAAAATATCATTTCCTTTCAAACTATTCTGCATCACAAAAACAACAACTAGGCTCTTTAATCTTCTTTTTTTTTATCCAAAGCAACCTACAAATAAACACAACTTGACCATGGAGAGCTCACCTCCCAACCTAGGCTTACTAGAAGCCACCCCCGAGCTTGGAGAACCAAGCACTAGACGGGTTACAAACCAGCAACTCCACAACAACAACATAGGGAGACACTCAACATACAAATTTCCCATCCCAAGCTACACTTTCACCACATTCGTGGTGATTCTTCCACGGGTGGAAGTGGACCAAGTACCAATGGGGAGATTGCAAGCCAAAAGAAACTACAAATTCAAGCCACCTCATGGCAATACCAAATGCAACAAAAGACTTCCACATACCTTATGCCCCCCGAAAGGTTCAAGGCCATATTTACTCCCCTTATGACCCCCAAATGCATACACAAGGCTATGCAACAAGGGTCACAAAGGACACCCTTGAGATCACTCTCCATAAGAAGAGCCTCTCACCCAAGGCTGTCATACTCCTTCCACCCCAAGATCATCCTACTCTCCCAAGAGTAGGAGATCTTGGACACTCCCGAAACAACAAGAACACAAAACAAAACACATAGAAATGAGACTACACTTTCTTTACTTCAACAACAATTTCATAAAACACTTTCTTTACAAACATTGCTTTCCTTCAACAAAACAACATAAACTAACATAAACAACATAAACAAGAGGAGATAAAAACCAACCTTATTCTGCCAATAGGTATGCTAAAATTAGTTGGGGATGAGCTGCCCAATTCCACACAAACTTTTCTCCAAATTCCACCAAAAGTTCTATTCTACTACTAATTTTCAAAACAAAGCATAATCTCCAAAAATGGAGAGTGGGTGATTACTCCCTATGTCTCCAATCCTTTCCTAAGAAGGCCTCTCACACACTTCCCAACCCCTTGGGTGAGGTGAGAGTTCCCATTGGTTGCTCTTCCCAAACTCTTACACATTACTAAAACTGGAAAGGGAAAAGGTGAGAGAAGATGGGGAAGAGAGTTTGACATCAAAAGGGAAGGTTGTCTATCCTAGGAGGAACTTTCTAAGTTGAATTTTCGTTCACCTTGGAAACACCACTTTTTGAGGTGACTAAACAGTCACATGGGAGAAGTCACATGTTTCAAAATACCCCTAACCCATAGGTATACCCTTTGGACCTTTGGAAAAGCCTTAAAACTGACCCTAGGAGTCCATTTAACCCTTTGGAAACCCAACTGAAGTTTACCTACGGGTCAAACTTGAGTTGACCACTCCCAAGACTCCCTACCCAAGGCAATATTTGGGACCACACTCTTTTTTTTTGAATGGCTTTGGTAGAAACAAGACTCCCTCCAAGAGACAAGTCAAAATCAATGACACTAATCAGCACATGTGTCAAGTGACACAATAAAAATACACTATAAAAATCACACATGGAATTTGTCTCTTGTAGGATTACACATATACATATAAATTAATTTTAACACTCAAGCATCATACACTTCACAAATAAAATACATTACAAATGGGGTGTTGTCTCTCCAAATAGACAACTCCCGGCTTAACAAACGCACATTGGTCGAGGTTTGGTTCTCCATATAAATTCCATGGTCACATGGACAATTTTCCTGCACATCTCAATTAACACATTAGTAATTTCAAATAATCACAATTATACATAATCAAATACATGGATTTCATTGCACATCAAACACTCATACATTTGGCAACAATAATTCAATATCTCATTCGTTCAAATTCGATTTCACATAAGCAATTAACATAATTTTCCAAAATTGAACCATTCATAAATAAGCATCATTTTTCTATCATCAAAAAGAAGTCCTGCAATTCCAATAATGATATTCACCATCTCAAAATAATTCTATTCTAGCAACATATATATAGTTTCATAATCATCATGCATAAAATAAAGCATCAACATATGTCAATGTGATCCAAATCACGGAATCATATGAGTTCTAAGTCCATAAAACATAAAATAAAGCATCCATAATAGTCTCAATATGCAAATAACTGAAAATGTCAAACTGAGTCGGGGTAGGGCCTCACACCCTCCCCCTCTAGGCATGAACTTCCTCCTGGAGTTCATCAAAAAGGTGGGGGTATTGTGATCTCATACGTGCTGCATCCTCCCATGAGGCTGTGACCTCATCATAGCAATCCCACTGGACCCTAACCTGGTCCAGCTCTCGACCTCAAAGGCCCAGCGTCCGGCGTGCCAAAATGCAAATGGGCTCCAAAGCTAGCTGCCCGTCCGATTCCACCTGCAAGGCATCCCAATCTAGAATATGAGACTCATCATAGATATACTTCCTCAAAACTGAAACATGAAACACATCGTGGATGCGTGATAGGCTAGGTGGCAATGCTAGAAGGTAGGCAACTGGCCCTATCCTCTCAAGGATCTCATATGGTCCTACAAATCGGGGTGCGAGCTTAGAACCCTTTCCATATCGGATTGGACTCTTATGCGGTCGCACTCTCAAGAAGACTCTGTCTCCAACCAAGTAGCTACGATCAATCCTCTTTGCATCTGCATATTTCTTCTGTCTATCCTGTGCCTCTCTAAGACGCTGCCTAATCAAATCCACCTGCTGCTCCATATCCCAAACTATCTCTGGACCAATAGCAACTCTGTCCTCTATGCGGTCCCAACTCAATGGTGTCCTACAAGGTCTGCCATATAATGCCTGATAGGGTGGCATCCCCAAGGACATGTGATGCCCATTGTTATAGGCAAACTCCACTAAGGGAAGGTACTCTTCCCATCTAGTCTGGTGATCCATGACATACATGCGAAGCATATCCTCTAACACCTGATTAACTCTCTCTGTCTGGCCATCCATTTCCGGATGATAGGCTGTACTGAAATTGAGCTTGGTGCCCATAGTTGACTGTAATGCCTTCCAAAACGAAGAAGTGAAGAGGGAATCCCTATCGAAAATGATCTTACGTGGAACACCATGAAGTCTAACAATGTCTCGCAAAAACACCTGTGCTACTGCTGGTGTTGTGAAGGTGGTATGAACTGGTGAAAAGTGAGCCACTTTGGTCAACTTGTCAACCGTCACCAAGATGGCATCATGGCGGCGAGATGACATAGGGAGACCAATGATGAAATCCATGGATATAGTGTCCCACTTCCACTCTGGTATAGCATGAGATTGGAGCAACCCACCTGGATGGCGGTGCTCCGCCTTGACTCTCTAACACTCAAGGCATCGGGCTACCAACTCGGCAATAAGTTGTCACATTCCTGGCCAATGGTATAGTTCTCTCAAGTCTGCATGCAACTTCTTGACCCCGAGATGTGCTGCATAAGGAGCTCTATGCGCCTCTGTGATAATGAACTCCTGCAATCCCCCGGAAGAAGGTACATAGATGCGCCCTCTATGGCATAATAAACCATCGGACTCTACGGAATAATCCACATATTTCCTTTCTAAAGTTTCCTGAGATTGTATAGCCTGGCAAACCTCTAAATACCATCTGTCCTCTAGCAATCGCTGCATGATCCGATCTCTCAAATCCGTGCTCATAGACATGGTGTAAACCTCATGACATCTCCTACTCAAAGCATCTACAACTACATTTTCTTTCCCTTTGATGTAGTGAATGTCAAAATCATACTCACACAAGAATTCCATCCATCTCCTCTGATGTGCATTAAGATTCGGCTGAGTAAATATGTACTGAAGGCTCTGATGGTCTGAGTGTAACTCAAAGTGATGACCCAAAAGGAAATGTTTCCATCTCACAAGTGCATGCACTATGGCTGCAAGCTCGAGGTCATGAGTAGGGTAATTAAGCTCATGAGTCTTGAGTTTCCTAGACTCAAAAGCTATAGCTCTGCCATTCTGCATAAGTACTGCTCCTAAACCCTCTAGGGAAGCATCTGTGCAAACCATGAAATCAGCTGAAGGATCTAGTACTACAAGGATAGGTGCAGTAGTAAGTGCCTTTTTAAGTTCCTGAAAGGCCTTCTCGCACTTCTCCGTCCACTCAAACTTCTTCCCTTTGTGCTGAAGAGAAGTGATAGGATGAGCAACTCTAGAGAATCCCTCAACAAAACGTCAGTAATATCCTGCTAAGCCCATGAAGCTCCTGACCTCTGTCACACTGGTAGGTGCTGGCCAATCCATAATGGCTCTGATCTTTGATGGGTCTATTGAGATCCCATCACCGGATATAACATGACCAAGGTACTTGATCTCTGTTCTAAAGAAAGCACACTTCGACAGACTGCCATACAACTGATTTTCCCTCAAACACTGCAAAACCTACCTCAAGTGTTCCTCATGTTCCTCCTCATTCCATGAATATATCAAAATGTCATCGAGAAACACAATCACAAAATGGTCGAGGAATGTACGGAATACTCCATTCATGAGACTCATAAAAACTGTTGGGCATTCGTGAGACCGAATGGGACCACGGTGAACTCATAGTGGCCATATCTAGTGCGAAATGCAGTCTTGTGTATATCACTATCCACTATCCTCAATTGATGGTACCCTGACTTTAGATCAATCTTGGAAAATACTTTGGCATCTTGAAGTTGGTCAAATAAATCGTCGATCCTGGGCAATGGATATCGATTCTTGATAGTTACTTTGTTCAACTGATGGTAGTCCATGCATAATCAAAGAGATCCATCCTTCTTCTTCACGAAGATGACTGGTGCACCCCAAGGGGATACACTAGAGCGAATGTGGCCCTTCTCTAGGAGTTCCTCAAGCTGAATCTTGAGCTCATTAAGCTCATTTGTGGTCATTCTATATGGTGCTCTTGAAATTGGTTTGGCTCCTGGAACAAGGTCTATATAAAAATCAATCTCTCTACGGGGCAGCATACTAGGTAACTCTGAAGGAAATACATCTGAAAATTCCCTAAGGATAGGGTGGTCGTCAATGGATGGTTCCTTTTCCTCTTCTTCTTCTCTATCACTAATGGTGATGGCAAATAATTGACATCCCTTTCGCATGCTCCGCTTAAGCTGCATGGCGGAGATTATACGAAGAGACACGGGTCTTTGAATTCCAGTGATCACTATAGGAGAGCCATGATCATCCTCACACTTGATCCTCTTCAGGAGACAATCCATCTTGGCTCTGTGGGCATAAAGCCAATCCATGCCAAGTACAACGCCATATGATCCGAGTGGTGTAACCCTAAGGTCTACTAAGGTGGTGGTCTTACCAATCTGAAGCTGACATCCCTTAACCTCTGATTCCACTGACACTCTAGCCCCTGAAGCTAATTCCACTTCCCAACTAACCTCTTGCCTAATTGCCACTAGCCCGCAATGCTCCACAACCAGTGGAGATATAAAAGAATCAGTAGCTCCTGAATCAAATAATATAGATACACTGCTACCTCTGATCATACCTGCTACCTCAATAACCGTGGCCTGATGCTCTGCCTGGCGGTTGTCAACTGCTGTGAAGACCCTATGGGACTTGCCCATATCCCCAACTGTCGGCTCTAATGCTGCCATCCTCTGATTCCCTGCCATCTAACCCTGAGGACACTCTCTCACCATGTGTCCCATGGCTCCACATGTGAAGCAAGCACCACGTGCCTGAAATTGTACTCCCTGTGGTCGGGAGAAAGACTATCCCCCTGTTCTACTAGAACCACTATACCCACCTCTAGAGGACTGCTGAGTCCTCGCCGGAGGTGTGTAAGGACCCTGAGATCTCTGATCTCGCCTCTGACCCTGTGACTGCCACTGCTTGGGCTTCGTGCCCTGCTGACTTTGCGGAGGCCTTTGCCTCTGGTTTTGCTGTGATTTTTGCGGAGGAGGGGGTTTGGAGAACCCCGATGAGTGCCTGTTGTTACCTTTCCAATGGGGTTTTTGAAACCCATACGTCTGTGGTGTAGGCTTACGGTTCTGGAACCGATCCTTCGAGTCCTGTGGTCTGACCTGAATCTCCTCGGCTATCAAAGCCTTCTCCACAGCAACCCGGAGGCTTCCTGGAGCGGCCATTCTCATTGGTCCTACTATGCCAAAATTCAATCCTCTGATAAATCGGTTGATGAGAAGCTTTTCATCTTTCAGGTAGTCTACATAAGGTAAGAGTTCAAAGAACTTGTTCTCGTACTGGGTCACTGAAAGACCCTTCTGCTGGAGGTCATGAAACTCATCCACCCTACGCTATTTGAAATGCTCTGATAAGTACCTCTCCCTAAATCTCTCTGTGAAAATCTCCCAAGTGAGGGTCTCTATCTCTAAGCCACACTTATATTCTTCCTGTCTCCACCATGTGGAGGCTGTTCCTCGCAATAAGTGAACCGCTGCACGTGCTTTTAGATTTCTCTCATAAGAGCGCAATGCAAAGCACCTATCTAGGCTTAAAAGCCATGCCTCTGCCTCTACCCCGTCGGTAGATCCCCCAAACGATGGTGGCTGAAGACGCATAACCTCTCTGTTTAGATCCCCTGGATCCCGACGTGCCCTCTCAATATACACTGGTGCTACAGCTGGAGGTGGTGCTGGTAGGTGAATGGGTTCGGGCTCATGCCCAGCCTGACTCTCTATGGGATTAGGAGGTGGACTCCTACTCCATTCCCATTCTACTGTTCTATGACTTCCTGAGTTCTGGTTCTCAACATTATGATCTACTGCTGGAAGCCTATCCTGAACTATGCCAATTAGGTTCTGAAGAGCTACCAAGATGTCTCGGTTTGGGTCAACTGATCGCTCGGGAGGAGCTATTGGGTTCACTTCCTGAACCGATTCCTCCCTAATGACCTCTTCGTGTGCCATGCGTTCACACCTAGGGCCTCTACCACGTTTGCGAGCTTGTCGCGTAGTTGGAGGCATCCTCTTTAAGAAAATAAAATAAAATGGAATAAGTAACTATTTTAGGAGAAAATAGTTTAGCTAATTTTAAAATAAATATAATAAAAATAAATACAATTTAATTAATTAAATAATTATAGCGAAACGTAATGGAGTAAGGTTCCTAGTGTTGGCAACCTTGCTCTGATACCAAAATGTCATGCCCAACTTTTGGGCACAAACGGAAAATTTTTTATTTTTTTATTTTTTTAAATACTTAACTAATTAACGACTTACTTAATTAATATAATGCAACTTGGTTTGGGCTTAACTACATTTGGTATAATTCAGGTAATTAAATTCAATTTAGGGCTATAGTTATCTAAGCCATCAACGAGTTAATATTTCCCCAAATAGGGTTATCACTAATCTTCATTAATGAATAATTAAAATCTCTAGCATAACGAAAGATCTCAAATTTAAATGATTCAAAATTTATCTTATCGTTCTCAAACACCTAGGTTCTAAATTTAATCGTTCTAGTTATTAAACCCCCTTATTAAAATAAAATCCCCATGAATTAAAAATACTTTATAATCTTAGACTTAAATGGCCCTCTTGGCCCTACTAATATCATTGTGATATTATTATTATTTCTTTTTTTTTTTGTTTACCAATGAGCATGCTCTACTCACGAATTTATAATTTCCCCCCCCTATAAAGCTCCTACATTTAATTTCTAGTTTAAAAGAACATTAGGTAATGTTTCAACTACCAATTGAGTTTTCCAACACCTATAACAAATTAAAATTACTTATATATATATATATATATATATATATATATATATATATATATATATATATATATATATATATATATATATATATATATATATATATTTCTTTTATGAGAAAATTCTTTATTTTACATTTTACAATTAATTACGTGCATTCCAAATAGATGGAGGAATGAAAACACTCATATATATATATATATATATATATATATATATATATATATATATATATATATATATATATATATATATATATATATGCTTATGAATGTGTTCAAAAGGAGGGTGGGGTTTTATTTTATTCTATCAACTAACCCCTTATATACCACCCACACCCACATACCTAATTTCAATTTCTAAGTGTGTCTACCCTAACCCAAAATTAGGGTTAGGGCAAATATGCTATCTTTTATCTTTTTTTTTTTTTTGAGTGTTGTGTGTGTGTGTGTGTAAGTGTGGACGTGGCCAAAGGAGGAAGCGGCGCCCTTTATTTTTTTATGGTTCCCGGCGGCACGCAGGGCCGAACCGGGCTGTGAAGTGGCGGAGGAAGAAGGTCCGGTAGGGGGGTTAAACTTTACTCACGGAGGGAAGGCGGAGGTTGTGGGGGAAGGCGGTGGCAGCGCGGGGTACCGCAGCTGCGGACGACGCCACCCGCAGTCTGCGGCTTCCATAGGCTGTGGACGCCGCCGCCCACAGACTGCGGCTCCCACAGGCTGCGGGCACCGCCGCCCAAGCTGCGGCCCCCAACATACAGTTGCCTCTTGCCAATGAAACCCTCTTTTTTTTAAAATCTCATTTTATTTTTTTTGTTTTTAATATATATATATATATATATATATATATATATTATTATATATATATATATATATATATATATATATATATATATATATATATATATATATATATATATATATATATATATATATATATATATATTATTATATATATGAAGGTAAAGCAATATACACAGTTTTATATGGAAAATACAGATTTCATTTTAGAGGTTAACATGTATTATTTTTTTTATAAATATATATATATATATATATATATTTATAAAAATAGGTATATATCTAATCTTTTTTTTAAATTTTTTTTTGTAATATATAACATACAATACATTTAAATGCACAATTTCTTGTAGGAATAATATTTTCAAAAGGGGTTCACAAGTTGGGACTGTTACTTAGTAAAAATCATGCAGCCTTATATATATAAGCATTCTGCTTGTTTCATTCATGTATTCATTTCCTTTTTTTTTTCTTTATAACATGCAGAAATTAATGAATAATTAACAGCAAGAAGTAGATACAATAAACATTTTCTATATTGTCACTAATTAGGCTTAAAATTTTGCCCTTATCTTTTTATGTACAAATCTTAAACTGGTTATTTTCTTAGCCTACTAGACCTAGTTTAGAGGAGATAAGATAACTAGATGGCTTATTTGTTTTAAGCATTCTGAACTAACATCTACAATACTTCCTAATAGCAATTTAAAATATAACCTTTTTGATAAACAATTTAGATCTAAAACTAAGTGCTAAACCTTTTGATAAAATAAGCTACCACATTTAGATTTATTTTCTGCATTAAATGGGGAAAATAAATAACTGATTTATTTATTTGCAGCAACATAATAACACAAAAGAACATGTAGTAATAAACTAATTTCTTTATTTTCAGATTACACAAAAAATGCATCTACTTGATATACATATTTTTTGAAACATAGAACTAAATAAAGCTTCTACATTCTTCTTGGCAAAAATAACTAAATATACACATGCATTCTTTTAGGCATTTTTTTTTTTTGCTTCTAAATGAAGGAGCATTACATATGGGATTGAAAATCCTTCTAGTCTCCCCTTGCTAATGGGGAAGGACTTATTTTGAAATACATATTTTACTTGCTTTTGGAAAGGTAAATACAACATTGACTCCTCTTGTCTTCTCTCTTTTTTTTTCTACTACAAAATAAAATATCATTTCCTTTCAAACTATTTTGCATCACAAAAACAACAACTAGGCTCTTTAATCTTCTTTTTTTTTATCCAAAGCAACCTGCAAATAAAAACAACTTGACCATGGAGAGCTCACCTCCCAGCCTAGGCTTACTAGAAGCCACCCCCGAGCTTGGAGAACCAAGCACTAGACGGGTTACAAACAAGCAACTCCACAACAACAACATAGAGAGACACTCAACATACAAATTTCCCATCCCAAGCTACACTTTCACCACATTTGTGGTGATTCTTCCATGGGTGGAAGTGGACCAAGTACCAATGGGGAGATTGCAAGCCAAAAGAAACTGCAAATTCAAGCCACCTCATGGCAATACCAAATGCAACAAAAGACTTCCACATACCTTATGCCCCCCAAAAGGCTCAAGGCCATATTTACTCCCCTTATGACCCCCAAATGCATACACAAGTCTATGCAACAAGGGTCACAAAGGACACCTTTGAGATCACTCTCCATAAGAAGAGCCTCTCACCCAAGGCTGTCATACTCCTTCCACCCCAAGATCATCCTACTCTCCCAAGAGTAGGAGATCTTGGACACTCCCGAAACAACAAGAACACAAAACAAAACACATAGAAATGAGACTACACTTTCTTTACTTCAACAACAATTTCATAAAACACTTTCTTTACAAACATTGCTTTCCTTCAACAAAACAACATAAACTAACATAAACAACATAAACAAGAGGAGATAAAAACCAACCTTATTCTGCCAATAGGTATGCTAAAATTAGTTGGGGATGAGCTGCCCAATTCCACACAAACTTTTCTCCAAATTCCACCAAAAGTTCTATTCTACTACTAATTTTCAAAACAAAGCATAATCTCCAAAAATGGAGAGTGGGTGATTACTCCCTATGTCTCCAATCCTTGCCTAAGAAGGCCTCTCACACACTTCCCAACCCCTTGGGTGAGGTGAGAGTTCCCATTGGTTGCTCTTCCCAAACTCTTACACATTACTAAAACTGGAAAGGGAAAAGGTGAGAGAAGATGGGGAAGAGAGTTTGACATCAAAAGGGAAGGTTGTCTATCCTAGGAGGAACTTTCTAAGTTGAATTTTCGTTCACCTTAGAAACACCACTTTTTGAGGTGACTAAACAGTCACATGGGAGAAGTCACATGTTTCAAAATACCCCTAACCCATAGGTATACCCTTTGGACCTTTGGAAAAGCCTTAAAACTGACCCTAGGAGTCCATTTAACCCTTTGGAAACCCAACTGAAGTTTACCTACAGGTCAAACTTGAGTTGACCACTCCCAAGACTCCCTACCCAAGGCAATATTTGGGACCACACTCTTTTTTTTTGAATGGCTTTGGTAGAAACAAGACTCCCTCCAAGAGACAAGTCAAAATCAATGACACTAATCAGCACATGTGTCAAGTGACACAATAAAAATACACTATAAAAATCACACATGGAATTTGTCTCTTGTAGGATTACACATATACATATAAATTAATTTTAACACTCAAGCATCATACACTTCACAAATAAAATACATTACAAATGGGGTGTTGTCTCTCCAAATAGACAACTCCCGGCTTAACAAACGCACATTGGTCTAGGTTTGGTTCTCCATATAAATTCCATGGTCACATGGACAATTTTCTTGCGCATCTCAATTAACACATTAGTAATTCCAAATAATCACAATTATACATAATCAAATACATGGATTTCATTGCACATCAAACACTCATACATTTGGCAACAATAATTCAATATCTCATTCGTTCAAATTCGATTTCACATAAGCAATTAACATAATTTTCCAAAATTGAACCATTCATAAATAAGCATCATTTTTCTATCATCAAAAAGAAGTCCTGCAATTCCAATAATGATATTCACCATCTCAAAATAATTCTATTCTAGCAACATATATATAGTTTCATAATCATCATGCATAAAATAAAGCATCAACATATGTCAATGTGATCCAAATCATGGAATCATATAAGTTCTAAGTCCATAAAACATAAAATAAAGCATCCATAATAGTCTCAATATGCAAATAACTTTAAATGTCAAACTGAGTCGGGGTAGGGCCTCACACTCATTCATAGAAAAGAGAAGCAAGTTGTAATTATTGAAAATAGATTTGAAGTTTTACTGTTGTGGCTATTCAAGAAACATCCTGTAAATTGGTAGAATATCGTAGAGATGTTAAAGAAAAAAAATAGAAAAGCTTGTTATTTCTACTTCTGGTTTTTTTTTTAGAAAAAGAAAAGTTAATTTGTGTTGCATGCAAAAGCTTCTTTGAATTATGGAAAAAAAAAAAGAATTGTTTTCATTTAAATTTTATCTATATTTTACTTGTGGCAAAATAGAATATTTATTGATGCTGAAAGATTTTAAGTATTTTAATGAAAAAGTTGTTTTATGAAAAATATTTTTAGAAGAAAAAAAAATCAATGAAATTCTTTTTATTCCAGAAAAAAGTATATTGTATATTTTGAATAGTATTCTAAATTTTATTTTAGTTAGCATTGATTTAAAAGCTTATTAATTATATATATATATATACTTCTGATTTATCTTAATGTTTTTCCCTTTATTATATTAGTTTAAAATTTTGCATGTAAATCTCTTTTAAAAATATATATATTTATATTGAAATAAATTTCACCTTTTTTAACTATGATTATAAAAGTTATGTAAATATATATATATTTAAAAAAAAAATTAAAAAAAAAAAAAAATTGTATTGGGTCCTCGCGGATCCCACTGTGTGTATGCACAGTGAGGGCCGCGCGGCGCCCACTGTGTGCACACACAGTGGAGCTGCTTCGGCTCCCACTGTGTGGGCACACAGTGGAGCTGCTTCGGCTCCCACTGTGTGGGCACACAGTGGACGGCCACGGCCGCCACTGTGTGGCCACACAATGGGGAGCCGCTAGCGGCACCCACTGTGTGGGCACACAGTGGTGCCGCGGCGCCCACTGTGCGCTCACACAGTGGCGCGCGGCCATACCCACCTTCCAACACCCGCGACCTGCACAAAAAAAGAATTTCATGGCCGCCAAGGGCTTTGGCCCAGCAAGAAAATTGTCTGTAACAAAAAAAATATGGGTTAAACCCTAGCCCGGGTGGGGCTAGGGCAGATTGGTTTTAAAAATAATATGTTAATTAGTTTAGATAATAATTATATAGGAAATTAGAACCCTAACTAGGGTTGGTGAAAACATGGATTAATATTTAGAAAGTCAATGTGCTTTTGATTTAGAATTAAAATAATTAAAATATATGTAATATATATATATATATATATATATATATATATATATATATATATATATATATATATCTATATATATATATGGAAATATATATATATACATGTATATATATAAATTCTAGTCATAATTTTGGATTAAGTATTTAATTGAAAATATATATATATATGTATATATATATATATATATAATTCTGGTTATAACTTGAAGCAAGAAAAGCGAAATAAATAGATTATCGGAGGAAGCCTAGCTTTTATAATTTTAAATGTATTTTATAATGTCCTGTGTATTTTAATTAGAGTATTTAAAATTTAAATTGGATGTTTAGACTATATGTCTTATTGGAGATTAAATTAATTTTTTCCTCTCCTATTCCTTTAGCGTGATTGATTTAATAAGCTTAATGGGTAGGTATATCAAGGAGATAAAATTAAATCAGCTAATTTTTCCGCAATAATATTTAACAATTTATCGATGCTTGGTTCATCTCAGAACTAGCTCGAATTTAATAATGGAAATTTCAATAACGCTTGTCGAGTGAGCAAACTTGTTAACTAGATTAGTATGTTTTAAAAAAAAAAATTGTTCCGTTTTTGCCCTAAATTTTGGGCATGACATTTTGGTATCAGAGCAGGGTTTCCACACTAGGGACCTTACTCACTTATGTTTCACCTTAGAATATTTAAAATTATTTTGTTAAATTGATTTTTGAATTTAATTGAATTTAATTCTAAAAGAAATAAATTAATTGTTTTGCCTTATTTTCCTCTTAGGATGCCTCCGACGACGCGACAAGCTCACAAGCGCGGACGGGGTCCTAGACGTGTGCACATAGCACGCGATGAGGTAGATAGGGAGGTATCGGTTCCAGAGGAGAACCCAGAAGCACCTCCTGAACAACCAAATGAACCTAACCGAGACCTCTTAGTAGCCATTCAGAATCTTATTGGCATTGTTCAAGAAAGGATCCCAGCAGAGAACCCTCAGGTTAGGAGTCATGACTCTGGGAGTCATAGATCTGTTGATAGAGAACGAAGTAGGAGCCCAGCTCTGATTCCTATAGAGAGTTAGGGTGGTAATGAGCCAGAGTTAGTGCATATGCCAAGACCACCTCCAGCGGTGGAACCAGTTTATTTTGAGAGAGGTCGTTGAGATCCAGGGGATCTCATCAGGGAGGTCATGCGCCTCCAACCACCATCCTTCGGAGGTTCTACAGATGGAGTAGAGGCCGAGGCATGGCTTCTGAGTCTTGAGAGGTGCTTTGCATTGTGTTCTTATGAGAGCAACTTGAAAGCACGTGTTGTAGTTCATCTTCTAAGAGGGACAACCTCCACTTGGTGGAGACAGGAAGAGTACAAATGCGGATTAGTTCCTGATACACTCACTTGGGAGATATTCACAAAGAGGTTCCGTGAGAGGTACCTATCAGAACATTTCAGGCAGCGTCGTATAGACGAATTTCATGATCTCCAACAAAAAGGCTTGTCAGTAACCCAGTATGAGAGTAAGTTCTTTGAGTTGTTGCCTTATGTAGATTATCTAAAGGATGAGAAACTTCTTGTAAACCGCTTCATTAGGGGATTAAATGCCGGTATAGCCGGGCCTGTTAGGATGTCCGCTCCAGAGAGCCTTCGGGTTGCTATAGAGAAGGCACTGATTACTGAGGAAATTCAGGTTAGACCACAGGACAATAGGGATCGGTTTCAAAACCGAAATCCCGCACCTTAGACTTATGGATTCCAGAAACCACATTGGAAAGGAAACAACCAAAATTCTCAGGGGTTCTCCAAACCCCCTCCTCCACAACAGACACCACAGAACCAGAGGCAGAAGCCTCCACAGTATCAGCAGGGCTCTAAGCCCAAACAGTGGCAGACTCAGGGATAGAAACGTGATCAGAGAGCACAGGGGCAGTACACACAGCCGGCGGGGACTCAGCAGTCCTCCAGGGGTGGGTACAGCGGATCCAGTAGGACAGGAGGTCAGGCATTTTCTAGGCCTCAGGGTGCCCAGTTCCAGGCACGGGGTGCTTGCTTTACATGTGGAGCCATGGGGCATTTGGCGAGGGATTGCCCTTAGGGACAGGTAGCAGGGAGTCAGCGGATGGCCGCTTCAGAGCCGGTAGTTGGTGATATGGGTAGGTCCCATAGAGTATTCGCAGCGGTTGACAATCTCCAGGCTGATCATCAGGCCACGGTTATCAAATCTTCAGGTATAATCAAAGGTAACAATGTATCTATTTTGTTTGATTCAGGAGCTACTGACTCCTTTATATCTCGATTGGTTGTGGAGCGTTGCGGGCTAGTGGCATCTAGACAGGGTGTCAGTTGGGAAGTGGAATTAGCTTCAGGGGCTAGAGTGTCAGTGGAATCAGAGGTTAAGGCATGTCGGCTGCAGATTGGCAAGACCACCACTTTAGTAGACCTTAGAGTGACTCCACTTGGATCTTACGAAATCGTACTTGGCATGGATTGGCTTTATGCCCACAGAGCTAAGATGGATTGCCGCCTGAAAAAGATCGAGTGTGAGGATGACCATGGTTCGCCCATAGTTATCACTGGGATTCAGAGGCCCATGTCTCTTCGTATGATCTCCGCAATGCAGCTTAAGCGGAGCATGCGGAAGGGATGTCAGCTTTTTGCTATCATGATCAGTGACAGAGGGGAAGAGGAGGAAAAAGAAACATCGCTCGATGACCATCCTATCCTTAAGGGTTATTCAGATGTATTTCCTTCAGAGTTACCGGGAATGCCTCCTCGCAGAGAGATTGACTTTCATATAGACCTAGTACCAGGAGCCGAGCCAGTTTCTAGAGCACCTTATAGAATGACCACAAATGAGTTAAATGAACTTAAAATGCTGCTTGAGGAACTCCTTGAGAAGGGTCATATTCATCCTAGTGTATCCCCTTGGGGTGCACCAGTCATCTTCATTAAGAAGAAGGATGGATCTCTCCGATTGTGTATGGATTATCGGCAGCTAAATAAAGTAACCATCAAGAACCGATATCCTTTGCCCAGAATCGATGATTTATTTGACCAGCTTCAGGGTGCCAAAGTCTTTTCCAAAATAGATCTGAAGTCAGGATACCATCAGTTGAGAATAGTGGAAAGTGATATCCACAAGACCGCATTTCGCACTAGATATGGTCACTATGAGTTTACCGTAGTCCCCTTTGGACTTACGAATGCCCCAATAGTTTTTATGAGCCTCATGAATGGGGTGTTCCGTACCTTTCTGGACCATTTTGTTATTGTGTTCCTTGATGATATACTGATATATTCTCGGAATGAGAAGGAGCATGAGGAGCACCTGAAACAGGTATTGCAGTGTTTGTGGGATAACCAGTTGTTTGGCAGCCTATCGAAGTGTGCTTTCTTTCGATCTGAGGTCAAGTACCTTGGACATGTTATTTCCGGTGATGGGATCTCAGTCGACCCATCAAAGATTAGGGCTATTATGGATTGGCCAGTGCCTACCAGTGTGACAGAGGTCAAGAGTTTCATGGGTTTAGCAGGGTATTACTGACGTTTTGTCGAGGGCTTCTCCAGAGTCGCACACCCTATTACTTCTCTTCAGCGTAAAGGGAAGAAATTTGAGTGGACAGAGAAGTGCGAGAAGGCCTTTTAGGAACTCAAGAAGGCACTTACTAGCACTCCTATCCTTGTTGTACCAGATCCTTCAGCAGAATTCATGGTTTGTACAGATGCATCTCTAGAGGGTTTAGGGGTAGTTCTTATGCAGGATGGTAGGGCCATAGCTTTCGAGTCTAGGAAACTTAAGACTCATGAACTTAATTATCCCACTCACGACCTTGAGCTCGTAGCAGTAGTGCATGCACTTGTGAGGTGGAGACACTTCCTTTTAGGACATCACTTTGAGTTGCATTCAGACCATCAGAGTCTTCAGTACATCTTCACTCAGCCGATCCTTAATGCACGTCAGAGGAGATGGATGGAGTTCTTGTGCGAATATGATTTTGATGTTCACTACATCAAAGGAAAGGAAAATGTATTTGCAGATTCCTTGAGTAGGAGACGTCATGAGGTTTTCACCATATCCATGGGCACAGACTTGAGAGACCGTATACTTTGGCACTTGTCAGAGGATGGATGGTATGCAGAGGTTTGTCAGCTATTACGTTCTCAGGTTACTCTAGAAGGGAAATATGTGGATTATTCTTTGGAGTCCGATGGACTGTTACGCCACAGAGGGCGCATTTATGTACCTTCCTCCTAAGGGTTGCGAGAGTTTATTGTCATGGAGGCTCATAGAGCTCCTTATGCAGTGCATCCCGGGGTTAAGAAGTTGCATGCTGACTTGAGGCAGTTGTATCATTGGCCGGGAATGCGGCAGCTCATTGCTGAGATAGTAGCTCGGTGTCTCGAGTGTCAAAGGGTAAAGGCAGAGCACCGCCATCCAGGAGGGTTGCTCCAGTCTCATGCTATACCAGAGTGGAAGTGGGATACTATATCCATGGATTTCATCATTGGTCTCCCTATGTCTTCTTGTCGTCATGATGCTATCTTGGTGATAGTTGACAAGTTGACCAAAGTAGCTCACTTTTCACCAGTTCGTACTACATTCACAGCTCCAGCAGTAGCACAGGTGTTCTTGCGAGACATTGTTAGGCTTCATGGCGTACCCCGCAAGATTATTTCTGACAGGGATTCTCTTTTCACTTCTACCTTTTGGAAGTCATTACAGGTAGCTATGGGCACGAAGCTCAATTTCAGTACAACCTATGACCCGGAGACAGATGGTCAGACAGAGAGGGTCAATCAGGTGTTAGAGGATATGCTTCATATATACATCATGGATCATCAGACCCGGTGGGAGGAGTATCTTCCCTTAGTGGAGTTTGCCTATAACAATGGGCATCACACTTCCTTGGGAATGCCACCCTACCAGGCATTATACGGCAGGCCTTGCAGGACGCCCTTGAGTTGGGATCGCATAGAGAATAGAGTTTCTATTGGTCCTGAGTTAGTTCAGGATATGGAACAATAGGTGGATTTGATTAGACAGCATCTCAGAGAGGCTCAGGATAGACAGAAGAAGTATGCCGATGCAAAGAGGATAGATCGTAGCTATCTGGTTGGAGACAGAGTTTTCTTGAGAGTGCGACCGCATAAGAGTCCAATCCGTTACGGAAAGGGTTCTAAGCTCGCACCTCGCTTTGTAGGACCTTTTGAGATTCTGGAGAGGATAGGCCTAGTTGCCTACCGTTTAGCTTTGCCACCTAGCCTGTCACGCATCCACGATGTGTTTCATGTTTCAGTTTTGAGAAAATATATTTATGATGAGTCTCACCTTCTAGATTGGGATGCCTTGCAGGTGGAGTTGGATGGGCAGCTAGCTTTGGAGCCCATTCGCATTTTGGCACGCCGGACATTGGCCCTTCGAGGTCGAGAGCTGGACTAGGTTAGGGTCCAGTGGGATTGTTATGATGAGGTTATGGCTTCATGGGAGGATGCAGCACGTATGAGATCAGAGTACTCTCACCTCTTTGATGAACTCCAGGAGGAAGTTCATGCCTAGAGGGGTTGGATGTGAGGCCTCACCTCGACTCAGTCTGACATTCAGTGGATTTTTATATTTTAGACTATTATGGATACTTTATTTTGATGCATTTTGAGACTTAGAACTTATATGATTTCAGGATTTGGATAACATTGCTATGATTTGATGATTCACTTACATGCATTATGAGATAGAACACTACATGATGGTTAGATAGGATGATATTGCAATGATAGATGTCATTAATTGAATTTGCAGGACTTTACTCTGAATATAGAACTATGATGTATGTTTAGTTTATGTGAATTTGCTTGATAAAAGATGTATTCAATCTATGCAGATGAAAATTGTATGCAAGTAATGATGTGTATTGTTATATTATTGAATTATATTATATATGGATATTTGGAAGTACTAATGTGTAAATTGAGATGCGCAGGAAATTTACCATGTGACCATGGAAAATTACGGAGAATCAAAACCTAGACTTATGTATGTTCGTAAGCCAGGGGTTGTCTATTTGGAGAGACAACACCCCGTTTGTGTTGTATTTTATTCGTAACAATATATGCTGCATGAGTGTTAAGTGTTATTTAAATTTATTGTGTAAAAACCACAAGAGACAATTCCATGTTTTATTTTTGTAAAAGTGTTTTATTTTGTGTCACTTGACACATGTGTGGATTTAAATTTAAATGTTTTATTTTGTCTCTTGGTGGGAAAGTGTTTAATTATAGTTTTCTTAATAAATTAATGTGTTGTCATAAATACCTTGGGAATATAATATTTGGAGTGGTCAACTTATGTTTGACCCGAAAATAAACTTCAGAGGGGTTTAAAATGGGTTAAATGAACACCTAGGGGTAGTTTAATAGGGTTTCCTAAAGCCCATAAGGTATACCTAGGGGTTAGGGGTAATTTTAGGCAAGTTTCTACTTTATAATGATCTTTTTAATGCTTTAAAAATTGGCTTTTCTGAGTTGAGCGAAAATTGAAAATTGAAGTTAAATCAAATCAAGATTTTTCCTTTTGGAAGGAGAGTCTTTTTGCATTTTGCTTTCTTTCTTCTTTTTGTTTTTTTTTAGAATCTTGTGAGAACTCAGAGAGTGAGCTTCTTAAGGAAGATTTTTGGGAATAGGAGGGTAATCACCCACTCTCCATTTTTTTGGAGACAGAAGAAAATTTGAAAAGAAAATAATGTTATGGAATAGAAAAATTGATTAAGGGTAGAAGGAAAAAGATTTGTGGATTGAGCAGCTCTTCATCAAATATCATAATACCTTTTGGCAGATTAAGGTTGGTTTCAGTTATTCTTTTTAATGTATTCTTCTTGTTTATGTCTGGAAGATTGTTGGTGTAAGAATTCTGTGTTCTTGAAAGTTTGTGTAGAAAATCTTTTGGAATTTTTGTTTTATGATTTGATGTGATTTGGGAGTTTTCTGAAGATCTCTTACTCTTGGGAGAGAAGAGGATCTTGAGGGTGGTAGCAGTGACAACCCTCAAGTGAGACTCTCTTTTGAGAGCGATCACAAGGGATCTTTGTGTGACCCTTGCTGCATGGCCTGTTTGTGCATTGGGGGTCATAAGGAGGGATATAAGGCTAGAATGCTTTTGGGGGGCATAAGGAATAAGGGGTTGAGATTCGTGATATTATTATTGTGCCATGAGGTGGCTTCTTGTTTATTTCATACTTGCAGTTCTCCTTAGGGTATTGGTCCACTACCACCCATTGAAAATGTTCATCACCAAAGTGTGGTGTTGTGAAAGCCAAGTTGGGAATGTGTCTGGAATATCTGTATGCATTGCTTTCTATGTGTTTGCCTGTTTGTTACCCGTCTAGGAATTGGTTCTCCGAGTTCGGGGGTGGCTACCAGTTATCCTAGGCTAGGAGGTGAGCACTTCGTGGTCATATTGTGTTTATCTATTATGCAGGAAAGTCAGGAGAAAGAGAATAGGATCCATGAGAAAGATACAGAAGATTATTATTTGAAGATACTTGAATCCAGTTGCAGATGTTTGTTTTAAAATTGTTATAGAAGTATGCCTCATTCATAGAAAAGAGAAGCAAGTTGTAATTATTGAAAATAGATTTGAAGTTTTACTGTTGTGGCTATTCAAGAAACATCCTATAAATTGGTAGAATATCTTAGAGATGTTAAAGAAAAAAAATAGAAAAACTTGTTATTTCTACTTCTGATTTTTTTTTTAGAAAAAGAAAAGTTAATTTGTGTTGCATGCAAAAGCTTCTTTGAATTATGGAAAAAAAAAAAAGAATTGTTTTCATTTAAATTTTATCTATATTTTACTTGTGGCAAAATAGAATGTTTATTGATGCTGAAAGATTTTAAGTATTTTAATGAAAAAGTTGTTTTATGAAAAATATTTTTAGAAGAAAAAAAAATCAATGTAATTCTTTTTATTTCAGAAAAAAGTATATTGTATCTTTTGAATAGTATTCTAAATTTTCTTTTAGTTAGCATTGATTTAAAAGCTTATTAAGTATTTATATATATATACTTCTGATTTATCTTAATGTTTTTCCCTTTATTATATTAGTTTAAAATTTTGCATGTAAATCTCTTTTAAAAATATATATATATTTATGTTGAAATAAATTTCACCTTTTTGAACTATGATTATAAAAGTTATGTAAATATATATATATATATATATATATATATATATATATATATATATTTATATATTATATTTTAAAAAAAAATTTAAAAAAAAAAAAATTGTATTGGGTCCTCGCAGATCCCACTGTGTGTACGCATAGTGAGGGCCGCGCGGCGCCCACTGTGTGCACACACAGTGGAGCCGCTTCGGCTCCCACTGTGTGGACACACAGTGGACGGCCACAGCCGCCACTATGTGGTCACACAGTGGGGAGCTGCTAGCGGCGCCCACTGTGTGGGCACACAGTGGTGCCGTAGTGCCCACTGTGCGCTCACACAGTGGCGCGCGGCCATACCCACCTTCCAACACCCGCGACCTGCACAAAAAAAGAATTTCATGACCGCCAAGGGCTTCGGCCCAGCAAGAAAATTGTTTGTAACAAAAAAAATATGGGTTAAACCCTAGCCCGGGTGGGGCTAGGGCAGATTGGTTTTACAAATAATATGTTAATTATGTCATGCCCAAAATTTAGGGCAAAAACAGAGCAAATTTTTTTTTTAAAAGATACTAAATTTAATTAACAAGCACACTCTTGCGACAGGCGTTAACGAAAATTTCATTAATAAATTCGAGCTCATTCTGAAACGAACGAAGCATCGACAATCAGTTATAATTTAATTGCGGAAAAACCTACTGGTTTAAATTTCTATCTCCAAAAGGTATTTAATTTATAGTTTTATTAAATTAATCATACTAAAAATATTAGGGAAGATATTTCAAGATTTATTTCCCACTATGACTATAAAGTCTTAGTAATTTTAATTAATTTCTCCTTTACGATTTTTTTTAAATCAATATTGAGAACATGTAAAATGCACATATATACATATAGATTGTGCATATATTTTGAAAATCCATAATTTAATTTCTTAAATCAATTAAACTAAAAAAAAACATACATATATATTCATATATATATCCCCATATATATATATATGGAAACATATATATTATTATATATATATTCTACATATATTCCAATATTTTAATCCTAACCTCCTAAATCCATTTCAACTTGCTAAAAATTACCACTTAATTTCCTCAACCCTAATTAGGGTTCTAAATTCCTATTTAACCATTACCTAAAACCCCAAATACATATTATTTTCTTTTTTTATATTTAAAAAAAAAACTAAACTTCCCTAGCCCCTATCGGGCTAGGGTTTTACCCATTTTTTTAACAGGCGAAGAGCTCATGGCGGGCCGAAGATTCTCCGGCGGCCATGTCCGAAATAAATCGCAGGTCGCAGAGGTTGTTAGGTGGTGGCTGGCCGCGCGCACCACTGTGTGAGTGCACAGTGGCGCCGCGGCACCACTGTGTGCCCACACAGTGGGCGCCGCTGGCGGCACCACTGTGTGGCCACATAGTGGCGGCCGCGGCCGTCCACTGTGTGCCCACACAGTGGGAGCCGCAAGCGGCTCCACTGTGTGTGCACACAGTGGGCGCCGCGCGGGCGTCCACTGTGCGTACACACAGTGGAACCCGCGGGGTCCCCAACATAAATTTTTTTTTGAAAATTAAATTTTTTTTTAAAACACATTAACATTTAAATATATATATATATATATATATATATATATATATATATATATATATATAAATATATATATTTATATATATATATATATATATGTATATATATATAAATATATACGGTATTTACAAAAAATTAACATGCGTAAATAACAAGATAAATTTAATTCCAAATAAAATTTACATATTTTTTTAAAAAAAAGGAATTATTACATACAATCTTTTTTTTTGCTAATATAATAAAGGAAAAAGATGACCTTAAGATAAATCAAATATATAAAATATATATATATATATATATATATACAAATTTAAATGCACAAAAAAAAAAAAAAACTTCTAAATTAAAGTTAATACAATCTATAGTATTCCACAAGGATTCATTATTCATTTTTTTTTTTTTTTGTA
Organism: Cryptomeria japonica; assembly: GCF_030272615.1. NCBI lineage: Eukaryota > Viridiplantae > Streptophyta > Pinopsida > Cupressales > Cupressaceae > Cryptomeria > Cryptomeria japonica. The sequence goes on from NC_081407.1 coordinate 210,869,238, forward strand.
ATAAGAAATCTTTTAATATTTCTTTAAATAAAATATTCACATAAAACAACTTTTCTTGCTATCTAAAATACTTAAAAGCTTCCAGCTTAAATAAACTTCTAATTTGACTTAATTAAAAATACAGGTAAAAATCTAAATGAAAACAGACTTTTTTATTTCCTTCATAAAACAAGAAGCTTTGCATGCATCACTAATTTACTTTCCTTTTTCAAATATACTAGAAGTAAAATCAAGCCTTTTCTCTTTCTTTAAAACATCTCTAATATATATACTACCAAATTCACAGAATGTTTTCTCTGAACAGTCACAACAATAAGACTTCAAATCTGAAATTACAAAATTACAACTTGCTTCTCTTTTTTTTGAATGAGGCATTTATTCACAACAACTTTAAAACAACATCTGCAACTGAATTCCAATATCTTCAAAATTCCATCTTCTGAATATCTTTCATGAATTTCTATCCTCTTTCCTCTGGATTTCCTGCATAATAGAAAACACAAAACTGACCACGGAGTGCTCACCTCCCAGCCTAGGCTAACTGGTAGCCACCCCCGAGCTCGGAGAACCAATTCCTAGACGGGTATCAAACAGGCAAACACAAAGAAACACAAACATACAAATATTCCAGACACATTCCCAACCTGGCTTTCACAGCACCACACTCTGGTGGTGAACATTTTCAAAGGGTGGTAGTGGACCAAATACCCTGAGGAGAATCTGCAAGTATGTAATAACAAGAAGCCACCTCATGGCCCAAATAACATATCAAATCTCAACCCCATAATCCTTATGGCCCCCAAAGGCATTTTAGCCTTATAACCCTCCTTATGACCCCCATTGCACAAACAGGCCATGCAGCAAGGGTCACACAAAGATCCCTTGTGATCGCTCTCTAAAGAGAGTCTCTCACTCGAGGGCTGTCACTGCTACCACCCTCAAGATCCTCTTCTCTCCCAAGAGAAAGAGAGATCTTGAGAAAACTCCCAAAACACATTCATTCAAAAATCAAACCAAAAGTTTTTCAAACATCCATTTTCAAGAATACAGATTTCCTTATTCAACAACTTTCAGAAATAAACAAAACTAGACATTAAAAGTAAAAATGAAACCAACCTTATTCTGCCCAAAGGTTATAATGATATCTGAAGAAGAGCTGCCCAGTCCACAATTCTTTATTTTTCCTTAATCAATTTCTTTATCCCATAACATTATTTTCCAAATTTTCTTCTGTCTCCAAAAATGGAGAGTGGGTGATTAATCAGCTATTCCCAAAAATCTTCCTTAAGAAGCTCACTCACTGAGTTCTCACAGGATTCTAAGAAAAATCAACAAAAGGAAGGAAGAAAGCAAAAATGCAAAAAGACTTTCCTTCCAAGAGGGAAAATCTGGATTTGATTTCACTTCAATTTTCAATTTTCGCTCAACTCAAAAAAACCAATTTTAAAAGCATTAAAAAGATCATAATAAAGTAGAAACTTGCCTAAAATTACCCCTAACCCCTAGGTATACCTTATGGGCTTCAGGAAACCCTAATAAACTACCTCTAGGTGTTCATTTAACCCATCTTAAACCCCTCTGAAGTTTATTTTCGGGTCAAACATAAGTTGACCACACCAAATATTATATTCTCAAAATATCTTTTTGACAACACATTATTTTATTTAAAATTAATAATAATTAACACTTTCCCATCAAGAGACAAGATAAAATATTAAAATTTAAATCCTCACATGTGTCAAGTGACACTAATAAAATACTTTTACAAAAATAAACATGAAATTGTCTCTTGAGGTTTTTACACAATAAATTTAAATAACACAAAACACACATGCAGCATATACTGATACGAATAAAATACAACACAAACGGGGTGTTTTCTCTCCAAATAGACAAACCCTGGCTTTACGAACATACATAAGTCTAGGTTTGATTCTCCGTAATTTTCCATGGTCACATGGTAAATTTCCTGCGCATCTCAATGTACACATTAGTACTCCCAAATATTCATATAAAATATAATTCAATAATATAACAATGCACATCATTACTTGCATACAATTTTCATCTGCACAGATTGAATACATCTTTTGTCAAGCAAATTCACATAAGCAATTTTCATCCCAATTCACATAAACTAAACATACATCATAGTTCTATATTCAAAGTAAAGTCCTGCAAATTCATTAACGACATCTATCATTGCAATATCATTCTATCTAATAATCATGTAGTGTTCTATCTCATAAAGCATGTAAGTAAAACATCAATTCATAGCAATGTTATCCAATATCCTGAAGTCATAAAAGTTCTAAATCTAAAAATGCATCAAAACAAAGTATCCATAGTAGTCTAAAATATAAAATCCACTGAATGTCAAACTGAGTCGAGGTGAGGCCTCACATCCTCCCCCTCTAGGCATGAACTTCCTCCTGGAGTTCATCAAAGAGGTGAGGGTACTCTGATCTCATACGTGCTGCGTCCTCCCATGAAGCCGTAACCTCATCATAACAATCCCACTGGACCCTAACCTGGTCCAGCTCTCGACCTCGAAGGGCCAATGTCCGGCGTGCCAAAATGCGAATGGGCTCCAAAGCTAGCTGCCCGTCCGACTCCACCTGCAAGGCATCCCAATCTAAAATGTGAGACTCATCATAGATATATTTTCTCAAAACTGAAACATGAAACACATCGTGGATGCGTGACAGGCTAGGTGGCAAAGCTAAACGGTAGGCAACTGGGCCTATCCTCTCCAGAATCTCAAAAGGTCCTACAAAGCGAGGTGCGAGCTTAGAACCCTTTCTGTAACGGATCGGACTCTTATGCGGTCGCACTCTCAAGAAAACTCTGTCTCCAACCAAGTAACTACGGTCAATCCTTTTTGCATCGGCATACTTCTTCTGTCTATCCTGAGCCTCTCTGAGACGCTGCCTAATCAAATCCACTTGCTGTTCCATATCTCGAACTAACTCAGGACCAATAGCAACTCTATCCTCTATGCGATCCCAACTCAAAGGCGTCCTGCAAGGCCTGCCGTATAATGCCTGGTAGGGTGGCATTCCCAAAGAAGTGTGATGCCCATTGTTATAGGCAAACTCCACTAAGGGAAGATACTCCTCCCACCGGGTCTGATGATCCATGACGTACATACGAAGCATATCCTCTAACACCTGATTGACTCTCTCTGTCTGACCATCTGTCTCCGGGTGATAAGCTGTACTGAAATTGAGCTTTGTGCCCATAGCTGCCTGTAATGACTTCCAAAAGGTAGAAGTGAAAAGAGAATCCCTGTCAGAAATAATCTTGCGGGGTACGCCATGTAGTCTAACAATGTCTCGCAAGAACACCTGTGCTACTGCAGGTGCTGTGAATGTAGTACGAACTGGTGAAAAGTGAGCTACTTTGGTCAACTTGTCAACTGTCACCAAGATAGCATCATGGCGACGAGAAGACATAGGGAGACCAATGATGAAATCCATGGATATAGTATCCCACTTCCACTCTGGTATAGCATGAGACTGAAGCAACCCACCTGGATGGCGGTGCTCCGCCTTTACCCTCTGACACTCGAGACACCGAGCTACTATCTCAGCAATGAGCTGCCGCATTCCCGGCCAATGATACAACTGCCTCAAGTTTGCATGCAACTTCTTAACCCCGGGATGCGCAGCATAAGGAGCTCTATGAGCTTCCGAGACAATAAACTCTCGCAACCCTCCGGAGGAAGGTACATAAATGTTCCCTCTGTGGCGTAATAGTCCATCGGACTCCAAAGAATAATCCACATATTTCCCCTCTAGTGTGACCTGAGAACGTAACACCTGACAAACCTCTGCATACCATCCATCCTCTGACAAATGCCGAAGTATGCGGTCCCTCAAGTCTGTGCCCATGGATATGGTGTAAACCTCATGACGTCTCCTACTCAAGGCATCCGCAACTACATTTTCCTTTCCCTTGATGTAGTGAACGTCAAAATCATATTCGCACAAAAACTCCATCCATCTCCTCTGACGTGCATTAAGGTTCGGCTGAGTGAAGATGTACTGAAGACTCTGATGATCTGAATGCAACTCAAAGTGATGTCCTAGAAGAAAGTGTCTCCACCTCACAAGTGCATGCACTACTGCTGCGAGCTCAAGGTCGTGAGTGGGATAATTAAGTTCATGAGTCTTAAGTTTCCTAGACTCGAAAGCTATGGCCCTACCACCTTGCATAAGAACTGCCCCTAAACCCTCTAAGGAAGCATCGGTACAAACCATGAAATCAGCTGAAGGATCTGGTACAACAAGGATAGGAGCACTAGTAAGTGTCTTCTTGAGTTCCTGAAAGGCCTTCTCGCACTTCTCTATCCACTCAAATTTCTTCCCTTTACGCTGAAGAGAGGTAATAGGGTGTGCGACTCTGGAGAAACCTTCGACAAAACGTCGGTAATATCCTGCTAAACCCATAAAACTCCTGACCTCTGTCACACTGGTAGGCGCTGGCCAATCCATAATAGCCCTAATCTTTGATGGGTCAACTGAGATCCCATCACCAGAAATAATGTGTCCAAGGTACTTGACCTCAGATCGAAAGAAAGCACACTTCGATAGGCTGCCAAACAACTGGTTATCTCGCAAACAGTGCAATACCTGTTTCAGGTGCTCCTCATGCTCCTTCTCATTCCGAGAATATATCAATATATCATCGAGGAACACGATAACAAAACGGTCCAGAAAGGTACGGAACACCCCATTCATGAGACTCATAAAAACTGCTGGGGCATTCGTAAGTCCAAAGGGGACTATGGTAAACTCATAGTGACCATATCTAGTGCGAAATGCGGTCTTGTGGATATCACTTTCCACTATTCTCAACTGATGGTATCCTGACTTCAGATCTATTTTGGAAAAGACTTTGGCACCCTGAAGCTGGTCAAATAAATCATCAATTCTGGGCAAGGGATATCGGTTCTTGATGGTTACTTTATTTAGCTGCCGGTAATCCATACACAATCAGAGAGATCCATCCTTCTTCTTAACGAAGATAACTGGTGCACCCCATGGGGATACGCTAGGACGGATATGACCCTTCTCAAGAAGTTCCTCAAGCTGAATTTTAAGTTCATTAAGCTCATTTGTGGTCATTCTATAAGGTGCTCTGGAAACTGGCTCGGCTCCTGGTACTAGGTCTATATGAAAATCAATCTCTCTGCGGGGAGGCATTCCCGGTAACTCTGAAGGAAATACATCTGAATATCCCTGAACGATAGGATGGTCATCGAGCGATGTTTCTTTTTCCTCCTCTTCTCCTCTGTCACTGATAGTGATAGCAAAAAGCTGACATCCCTTCCGCATGCTCCGCTTGAGCTGCATTGCGGAGATCATACGAAGAGACACGGGCCTCTGAATCCCGGTGATAACTATGGGCGAACCATGATCATCCTCACACTCGATCTTTTTCAGGCGGCAATCCATCTTGGCTCTGTGGGCATAAAGCCAATCCATGCCAAGTACGATTCCATAAGATCCAAGTGGAGTCACTCTAAGGTCTACTACAGTGGTGGTTTTGCCAATCTGCAACTGACATGCCCTAACTTCTGATTCCACTAACACTCTAGCCCCTGAAGCTGATTCCACTTCCCAACTGACACCCTGCCTAGTTGCCACTAGCCCGCAACGCTCCACAACCAACGGAGATATAAAGGAGTCAGTAGCTCCTGAATCAAACAAAATAGATACATTGTTACCTCTGATTATACCTGAAGATTCGATAACCGTGGCCTGATGATCGGCCTGGCGGTTGTCAACTGCTGCAAAAACTCTATGGGACCTGCCCATATCACCAACTGTCGGCTCTGAAGCGGCCATCCGCTGACTCCCTGCTACTTGTCCCTGAGGGCAATCCCTCGCCACCAAACAATAAAGGATCTCATGAGAAAGGAAAAGAAAAAGTAAATGAAATAAAGTAAGAATTTTCAAAACAATGGATTAAGAAGAGAGATCAGAGAGTTGATGAATCTGTCTCTGCACCGGTAGAATAGAGTAACCCTCCACTAGTAGGAGATTCTTCATCTAACTAAGGAATAATCCTTAGGGGGTATGGCAGAAAATTGAAAATCATGCATTCTACCCTCGGTTGATGGTGAGAAGTTATATTTCTTCTTTATCGGAAGATATGTTAAGATTTCACTTAACTGAAAAGAATTTATTGCAGTTGTTGGAGAACATTTTGGTTATATAACACTAGAAAACCCTCATATCAAACCACCAAGCATCCAAGCATTTGAAGAGCATAAGAGAGAGAAAAGGCATTCCCAAGGCAAAGTTGTAAGGTGTTTTTCAAGCATTCAAGGATTTCAAAGTGAAAAGGTATTTTCTGAAATGGCATCTTCATCTTCTGCACCTGAATTTATTACAAACCCTACTATGTTAGAAAACATTAAGTGCCTTAGACTTGTATTTAAAATCATCCCTGAGATTGCTAAGCAAGATGATTCCATCGGAACCTTTTCTAAGATTCCAAAGGGAGTTGATCTTTTCGAAGACCCGAGGATTTATATTCACTCCAACATACAAAATTTAGGGTCAGATGACTTGAAGAACATGTACAGAGATGTTATAACTGATGAACAAGGTTTGATCAAGTCGGAGCATAATATTGTAGGAGACTTAGGATTTGTTGAAATTCTGGACATTCCTGAATTTCCAGATAAGATAGTTTGTCTTGTACTGAGAAGAGTTCATGGGGAGTTTATGTGGCTAGACTCTATTTTTAAGATTACTAAGGAAGCAATCAAGGCAGTTATTGGTTTACCCTCAACCGGTACTAGACCCGACAAAAATAAGAAGATATCAAACAAGGGTGTTATGGACCTAATTGAAGCTACATTTGACAACATATCTCTTAGGGTTAATGATATCATTGATGCAAATGTGAAATATGTGAGCATGGTATTTGGATACAGAGTTACACATGCAAATAGGTTAAATTTTGTTTCTAGTTTGTGTATTCATAGTGCATATGAGATGGTTAAGAAAAATACTAAAATTAACATATGTGAGTGGCTTAGGATGAATTGCTAGATAACTTGAAGAAGATTAAGGGTGACAAGAAAGGGACATTCCATTTTGGGAATCTACTTGTGTGTTTAATGCTTTACTTCACAAAGGAGATACCCAACATTAGTCACAAGGAATTTGCATATGACATCCCGGTAAGTAGACATATCAAGGAAGCTATTACCGACATTGGTTCTAATAGTGATGACATGGTAAAAGCCTATTTTGAAAACTTCCAAACTAAAATGAAGGCTAGAGAAAGGATACCGCAGAGCATTGTGGATAAGTATGAGAAGCAAATTTGTTTTGTAATCAAAAGAGATGAAACATGGAAGGAAGTTGTTACTCCTAGAACTATTTGGATAAAAGAGATAGGATATGAAGTTGATCTGAATATTCTTGAGGCTTGTGCTAAGACACTTCTTGATGCACCTAGGGAACCTTCAGAAGAAATATTTGGTAGTGTTGAGACTATTGAGAGTGTTGTTTCGATGAAAAAGTAGAGAAAAAGAAGAGAAAAATTCATCATAAGTGCATCCAAAATGGCTAAAGAGGTTAAGGAAAATGTGATAAACTTGAGTGGTATTTCTGCTAGTGAACTGGAAGGATTGGAACTGGTAGCTCATGTTTCACCAGTTGTCACTTCTTCGAATATAGACAATGGTAAGGCAACAAAGTTCAAAAGAGTTGAAAGGAGGAAGAGGAAACCTTCACCGGTACCTTCTCCTTCTCCTAAAAAGTCAAGAACATTAAGGAAGAAGCAGCAGGCTATAAGGGAGCCTAAGAAGAAGATAACACCAAAGAAGAAACAACAACCTAAGGCATCAGATACTCTTATACCGAAGGAACTGGTAAATGAGATAACTCAAGATGGTAATGTTTGCAACATAAGTAAACTTTATCATTCATTCAAGGATTCTGATAAGGACACAATAGAGGCAAGCATCATTTTGCATCTTGACATCTATAAGAAAGTTTTGATTGAGGTTGTAGATGATCTGCCGAATGACTTGTACATAATATTAGAGGCTAAAAGAAGGTCAGTTATGGAATTAGATAAAAAGTTAAAGGTACAAGCATTGTTGGTTATTCACCCTATTAATTCTAGGGAGGGAATCGATGAACTGATTGTTGAAGCCAACTGGTCAGTTTTTATGAGTGGTCATCGGCAGGTCAGCCTAATGGCTGGGAGAGTGAAAGAGATAGGTCATGAAACTGTAGACAAATGGGACATAAATTTTGTTGAAAAAGAAAAGAAAGAGGAAAGGGAGAGATAAAAATTGGATAAGACTTTTGCAAAGGTATATCAAAAGGACAAAGGTAAAAACAAAATTGGTAGTGTACCTATTATAAAGGTCATAGATAACCTTTCTCCACCGGCACAGGACACCCCTCCAATAACTTTAGAGACGCTAAATAAGGAGGCTGAAGAAATAACACATGATACTAATCCGGATTCTAAAATTCTCTTTACTATGAATGTAAATAAACATGATGTTAATATTGTTATGGATAAAGAGACTGCAGAGGTTAATACTATTGATACTACAAACATTGAGATCTCTTAGTCACTAGCTAACACTGGTGACTCTCAGAACATTGAAATACCAGCAAAAGCTAAGAAGCCTGACACTGAGAATCTGGAAGATAAAGAGGTAAATACTCAGACTGAGAAACTAGTAGAAGAGGTAATAAAATAGAGTGAGATACCAGCAACAACTGTAAAGAGGAAATAAATGATGGTAAAAATCATGAAATTGTTAAGGTAATTGGTCAAGTATATGTGGAAAAGAAAGTCATTGAACCGAGCACATCCACTACAGATTTCAAACCTACAAATGTAATAGATGTTATTTTGGGTTCAATTAAGACGATCACATAGTGCAATGCCTTAGCATACAAGGCCATTGATGATACATTGCCTATTTTGAAAATGATTGCACTGGCATGTAAGTTAGATCATATTGATGGTTCTTTGAGTAAATTGGATGCATTGTCCAAATTTATTGCTTCAAATGTTCTAACTGTAGATAAGGTCAATGAAGAAACCATTAAGGAAAGAGTAAATAAAGAAAAAGGTGAATCCTTTGAGAAAACTATCAAGGATTGTACTAAGCATATTGAGTCCTTATTACCAGTAGTTAACTACACAATCTTGGAATACAAAGAATTGTACAAGGAAGCTTGTAAGCCTCACCACCTGATTGAAGACATTGATGAGAAGATTAAGGAAACACAAAAGGAGATAGATGACATAGTAGATAATATGAAAGGTTCTTCATAACTTAACTCAGTTCTTGATCAGAAAATAATAGTTTTTGAGGAGAAGATAGAGAAACTGGAGCAAGAAAAAGAAAGGATAAGGTTGAAGGCCCGGGAGCTAAAAAACAAACTTGGACTAAAATTGGATAGTCTAATAACTTAGCGGGTTGAGCTATCTAAGGAATTAATTCAAGGAGAATGATCATCGAAGAAACAGATGCATTATCTGACCAACATGATCCAACAGACATAAACCATTATCTCTAACAGTAATAAATTCATGCAGATCCTGAATCTAATATTGGCAGATATCTTTCAAATTGTAAACAACTAGTTACAGGCTATGAAGTAGAATTTTGTATTGACTATTTTTGACAACATTTGTCATTGATGTCAATGGGGGAGTAGTATGGAGAAAATTGTATGGAAGAAAATGCATAGAAGAAATCACTTGCTCAGGGGGAGCACACTCTTTTTGGGATCAATTTTTTTTGGACAACAGTTTTTTAATTTTTCTCATGAGTGTTGCTATCAATGCCAAAGGGGGAGATTGTTGGCATTATGCAATCACATGAGAATGGTTGATGTTTTCATTGATGGCAATGAACTGGTAATGGGATTTTATAGGTTCACTAGCAACACAGACATCATTCATTGGCACGAGCAGGCACAAAAAAGGTCATTCATCGGCATTTAGTTTACACCAAAAACAAAGCATACCGGCATCCAAGCTGACATGAACAAGTTTTTTTTATGTGAATTATATTGTAATGTCATTAATTATTTATAAGCCGACATGATGTATTGTAAAGACTCATATATGTATGAGATCTTATAGGTCATTTTTGTAATATCATGGAGAGGAAATTATGTAATGATATTCTATAGAAGATAGCAAAAATATTTTGTAATAAGGAAGATAGGTTATGTGTGTGAATATCATTCACCGGTAGGTTTTTTGGTTAAGTTTTTTGACAGAGGTTAAACCGGTACTGAATTAAGCATTGCGGATGCTATTTTGAGCAATATATTCTCTTGAATTCAATTATCCATTTTGTAGTCAGTGAGACTCTTTCATTGAGTAGTGAGCTCTAGGCTATTGGCCTTCCTACATGTGCAGGCCCCTATCATAAGTAGTATTTATTCATATTGGCTAGTGAGTAAATATTGTGGGTCACAAATCCCACCGATGTTTTTCCCTTACCGGGTTTCCTCACCAAAATATCTTGTGTTATGGTGTGCATTTACGTTGTCTCTGTTATTTCTCTTTTTTGCATTATTACTTGTTTATCGGTACATTAATTTGGGTTGCAAAGTTATAAATAAGTTCAAATATTCCATTAACTGATTAGACACTGATTCACCCCCCCCCCTCTCAGTGTCTATGGGACTGTCATTGCATCTAACATAGTATACACAATTAACTCCTTAGGAAGTAAGTAATGCGTCCACTTTTTTAGAGCTTGTACCATGGAATATAGCTCTAAATCATATGAGGAATACTTCCTCTTTGCTTCATTTAGTTTTTCACTGAAAAAGGTCACTGGTCTCCCCTCTTGGCTCAATACTGCTCCTATAGCCAATCCACTTGCATTACATTCAATGGTGAAGACCTTACTAAAATCAGGCAATACTAGGATTGGGTACTTGGCAATTTTTTGTTTTAAACACTCAAAACTCTTATCTTCTTCTTTGGTCCACACAAGCTTCACCTTACCACCAACCTTGATTGTTTCTAACATAGGTGCACAAATATCACTGTAATTTTAATGATTTTCATATAAATGTTGCCAAACCATGAAAACTTCTTACCTCTCTGGTTGTCTTAGGTGTAGGCTAGTTCACAATAGCCTCCACCTTAGAAGAATCCATTTTCAAGTCACCCTTAGAGATGATAAAACCTAAGTACACTAACTCCTGCTTCATGAAGTCACACTTTTCTAAATTTATCATCAACTTATGCTCATGCAGCTACTTCAAGACTACCTCCAAGTGTTTTAAGTGCTCCTCCTTTCTCTTACTGAACACCAATATGTCATCAACGTAGGCTACCACAAATTTCCCTATAAGCTCGTGCAACACTTCATTCATTAGTCTCATAAAGGTGCTACGGGAATTTGAAACACCAAAAGGTATCACAAGCCACTCATATAACCCTTCATTGGTTTTAAATGCATTCCTCCATTCATCCCCCTCTCTTATCCTTCTCCTATGGTACCCACTCTTGAGGTCAATCTTGGAGAAATAGGTAGCTCCCCCTAAATAATCCATTAGGTCCTCTATCCTTGGAATAGGAAACCTATATCTAATGGTTATCCTATTGATAGCCCTAGAATCAGTACAAAGCCTCCATTTCCCATCCTTCTTTGGGGCTTAGACAATAGGTACTTCACATGGGCTAAGGCTCTTTCTCACCAACCCTTTATCTAGGAGCTCTTGAATTAGCCCAACTATCTCTTCATTATGTTGTGGGGTCATTTTATATGTTGCCTTGTTAGGAAGTACTACTCCTAGTATGAGGTCTATTTGATGACTAATATCTCTAATAGGTGGCAGGGAGTCTAGTATGCCTTTTGCAACCACTCCTTTGTACCTCTTTATTAGCTCCCTGACCTCCTTAGGTCCTACCTCACTCACACCCTTCTTCCTTTCTTCCTTAGGCTTCACAATCAAAGAAAAACCTACTCCACCTTCCTCCTTTAGTGTATCAACGAATTATTTTTCCCCTACCATCATCATAATAGATCCTACACATTGTGGATCCCCTTCTAACACTAATTGTATCCTAAAAGTCACACCATCCTTTTGGAAATAGTAAGCATTATTTTCTCCATCATGATGAGCCTTTCTGTCAAACTACCATGGCTTGTCAAGCAAAAGATGGCAAGCATACATTGGAAGGATGTCACACAAAATTTTATCCTTATACCCCCTAATACTGAACTCTACCCATGTTAGGTCCCGGAGACAACTGAGAGGGGGGGAGTGAATCAGTTGTCAAATAAATTCAAACCAAAAACTTATTAACCAACTTAATGCTTAATATTGATAAACCAGTTAAGTATGTCGGTAGACAGTGTTAATAGTAAATTGCTATACCGGTAAGGATTAATGCATGAAACATAAACATAAAGTCATCCACAACACATGACACCAATATTTGTACGTGGAAACCCTATAAGGGGAAAAACCATGGTGGGAAACCTTACCCACAATCAGATGATACTACTGCAGATAGTATATGTACATAAATGGGGTCTGCACATGCAGAAAGACCAACATCCTAGAGCTCACTGCTCAATCACAAAATGGGAGTCACACTGACTACAGTTGGATGGTTAAATCCAATAAGAATGTACTACTCAAAATAACATCTTTATATGTTGGATTCAATACCGGTGTAATGCTGATATGCTTCTACAAAAACCTAGCTTCACCTTCAAATGATGTCTTCATGTATATCCCTACTTGATCTCGCATATACCTTCACACAATTCTTTTTTGCATTCCACACTTGATTTACAAATAAGATCTTACATTTATACCATACCCTAAGACCAATTTTAGTCAGTCAACTCTATAAGATATTACAATAAAAATATTTTACATACAATATAATATCGGATGCAATAACTGATTGAACATGTCATCTTAATGCATTTACAACAATAATAAATCATCTCCATAGTGTGCCATGCTGATCTGGAAAAGATAAACCTGCCGGTGTAACCCTAGATAACCTGGACCTATTTGTCGGTAAAAGAAAATATGCAAATATGAATATACCAATGATTATTTCTTCAAAATAAAGTGTCCACATGATGTCTTCGACATTACCAAGTGTCTTCCATATCATTCCAGGTACCGATGAACAATATATCCTACCGGTGAACCATATACTAGTAACTATTGCACAGTTTACTTGCTTGCCGGTAAATGTTGCTAGATCTCCAAAGTAGGTGTATTAGTAGGTGTTGACATCAATGACAAAACCATACCAAAATACCAACAATATCCCCCTTTGGCATTGATGGCAACACAAGATGGATAAACCATCAAAGTGCCAAAACAGAAATGCCAAATATAAAAACCAACAATCTCGATTTCTTCCCCTGGGAGTAACAATACCAATTTCTCATACCAATTTCTCTTTAAATGTGTTTTTCAAAATCTCTCCCCAAAAGGATAATGTGTTTTTCCATAGATATCTCTCCCCCTTTGACATCAAATGCCAAAGTCACAAAAAGTAAGGTTCATACAAAATACCAATCAATTCAATATACCAACTACTCCCCCTGAGAAGTAGCTTCCTCATCAAATACCAGAATAAAAGATTTGTCCATTTAATTCTGTCGGTTGATGACAATCATCAGTTATCTAAGTCTCTACTGGTGGTGGTATGACTCCAAGATAATCTCCTAGATACTCAAAAGTCTCCTTAGGCAAAGCTTTTGTGAAAATATCTTCAAGCTATTCTTTAGTATTCACATAAACCAGTTTTATCTCCTTTTCTTCAACTTTTTCCCTTAGAAAATTCAGTTTGATAGAAACATGTTTTGTTTTAGAATGTAATATTGGATTCTTAGATATATCAATTGTTGCAGTGTTATCACAATATATAGTAATAGGTTCCTTTCATTTTACCTTTATGTCTTTCAACATTTGCTTAAGCCATAATACCTGTGTATAGTTAGTTGCTGCTGCAACATATTCTGATTCTGCTGTTGATAAAGATGTACAACTCTACTTTTTACTCAACCAAGAAACTAATCTCTTTCCAAGAAAGAATGCTCCTCCAGTGGTTCTCTTTCTATCATCTATATCTCCTACCCAATTTGCATCTGTGTATGCACAAAGATTAAAATTTTCATCTTTACAATACCATAATCCAAGATTTTTTGTGCCTTGTAAGTAACAAAAAATCCTTTTTACTACCGATTCATGATTTTCCCTAGGATTACTCTGAAATCTAGAAACAATACATACTGCATTCATAATATCAGGCCTGATTTGTGTCAAATACAATAAACCTCCTATCATAGATTTGTATCTAGTTGGATTAACAGGTGTAGATTCATCCCTTTGAGATAATTTGTCATTTGTAGTCATAGGTGTGCTTACCAGTTTAGAGTTCTCCATCCCAAATTTCTTTAGTAATTCTTTCAAGTACTTGGATGGACTCAAAAATATACCTTTATCAGTCTGACAAATTTGCAAACCTAAAAAGAATTTTATTTCTCCAATCATAGACATTTCAAATTATTGCTGCATTTCAAGAGAAAATTCCTTACATAATCCATCTTCTCCTCCAAAGATTATATCATCAACAAATACTTCAATAATCAAGATGTCATCATTAGTTACTTTGTAGTATAAGTTGCTATCTGCATTTCCTTTAGTAAAACCAATCTTTAAAAGATACTTATCCAACCTTGCATACCAAGCTCTTGGGGCTTGTTTCAATCCATACAGAGCTTTTCTTAACCTGCAAACCATATCATTGTCATCTGTCAAGGAAAATCCATCAGGTTGTTCAATATATACTTCTTCTTCAAGATCTCCATTCAAAAATGCACATTTAATATCCATTTGATAAACTTTGTAATCCTTGTGAGCTGCAAAAGCCAAGAATAAACTAACTGCCTCAATTCTGGCTACCGATGCAAAGGTTTCATTGTAATCAACTCATTCTTTCTGAGAATATCCCTTACACACTAGTCTTGCTTTGTTTTTGACAACCTTACCATCTTCATTAAGTTTGTTTCTAAATACCCATTTAGTTCCAATTACATTTTTATCTTTAGGTCGAGGAACTAATGTCCAAGTATTATTCTTCTCAATTTGTCCTAATTCTTCTTCCATAGCTTTAATCCAAAATTTATCTTCACATGCCTCATTAATAGATGATGGTTTAGTTTGAGAAATAAGACATACCTCCTCATTTGCCAATCTTCCTCTTGTCATAACTCCTTTAAATTTGTTTCCAATTATCTGATCTTCAGAATGATTCAATCTTACATACCGGGGTGTCTTGGTTTGTTGTTGTTCTTCAATTATTGTGGAATCTTCTAATGATACCGGGGTAACTGGATCTTCATTCTATACTGGTGGATTCAGTATAGGTTCATTTGTCCCAAATTCTGTTGCTGGTTCAGAGTCTATATACCTTGAAGTTCCTCTGAATTGTTCATTAATCTTTACATTTGTACTTTCAACAATTTTCTACAATCTTTTATTAAAACATCTATATGCCTTGCTCTTAGATGAATAACCAAGAAATATTCCTTCATCACTTCTAGGATCAAATTTGCCAATATACTCATCTCTTCTAATATAACATTTACTTCAAAAAATTCTAAAATACATAAGAGTAGGAGTATTACCAAACCATAGATCATGAGGGGTCTTACCAGTTTCACCTTTGATGTGAACTTTGTTGAATGTATAGACAGCAGTGCTAACTGCCTCTCTCCAATACACATGTGGTAGATTTGCTTCTGATAACATACTTCTAGCTGCATCCAAGATAGTTCTATTTTTCCTTTCAACAACTCTGTTCTGCTGTGGTGTCCGAGGTGTTGATAACTGTCTTTTGATTCCATTCACTTCACAGAATGTATTAAAGTCCTTAGATGTGAATTCTCCTCCTTGATATGATCTTAAACATTTGATTTTCTTACCAGTTTCATTTTCAACCATTGCTTTGAATAGTTTGAACTTACCAAGTGCTTCTGATTTCTCTTTGAGAAAAGTAACCCAACACATTCTAGAATAATCAATAATTAGCATGAAATATCTATCACCTTGTAAGCTTCTAGTTCTAGTTGGACCACATAAATCAGTGTGAATTAAGTCAATAGCATTATTGGATTTTTCGAGAATACTTTTGAAACTAGCTCTAACTTGTTTTCCAAATTGACATTCCTTACAAACTGTATTCTAGGGTTTCACAATTTTAGGTAGATCTCTAATTGCCTTAGAAGTACTGATTTTTACCATGCAATCAAATTTTACATGACATAGTCTCTTATGCCATAAGCAACTCTCATCTATGTGTGCAATTAAGCATGCCTTTTCACTGTTATTCAAATGAAAGATATTGCCTTTAGTTTGATTACCGGTTGCAATTTCCAAACCAGTTCTATTCATGATTTTGCATTTTCCATTTTTAAATTGTAACTAAAATCCCTTCTCAACTAATTGACCAACACTTAAAAGATTATGTTTTAATCCTTCAACATAGTAGACATTGTCAGTGTTATATTTACCATCAAAAGATATTGAACCCTTACCTTTGATTGAATAGGCTTTGTCATCTCCAAATCTTACTAAACCTCCATTGAATTCTTGAAAGTTCAAGAATTTACCTTTGTCTCCAGTCATATGATGTGAGCATCCTGAGTCAATAATCCATTCATCCTTTGTTTCAACTTTAGCTACTAGGGCTTGTTCTATCGGTTGAGCAGTAGGTGCTAGTTGATCTTCTATTATAGCAACAAAAACCCATCCATTGTCTGCTGGATCCTCATTAGAATCATCAGTCACACCTTCATCAACAATGTAACAAGATTTGTCTTTGTTCTTCTTAAATCTGTATCTCTGATATTCAGGATTAGACTTGTATGTTCTTCTAGCTTCTTCTCATAGTCTAGCATGTCTATCAGGGCATCTTGAAGCCATATGACCAATCTTATTGCAGTTAAAACATTTAAAGGGTGCTTTACCTTCATACTTACTTCCAATTGGACCTTTTGGCATTTTCCTTGCAAATAGTGCTTCAAGTTCTTCAAGCTCTTCATTCTCCCTTCTGGATTCTTTAAGTTCTCTTGCATAAAAGGCTCTCTAGTCTGATTTGTCAAATGATGGAGTAGATGATGTTGATGCTTTAAAGGCCAAATCAGTCTTTATAGCAACAGGACCAAATTCCTCAATTTCAAACGCTGAAAGTTTTCCAATCAATGTATCCCTAGTTATTGATGTATTAGGCATTGTTCTCAACTCATTTATAGTAGTAACCTTCATTTTATATGCCGGTAGCGAACCTCTTAAGATTTTTGAAACAATTTCATCCTCGCTCAAGGTTCCTCCACAACATTTAATACCCAAAACAATTTCATTTACTCTTTCCATAAAAGCAAAAATCCTTTCATCTTCTTCCATTTTCAGATGTTCATTCCTGACTCAGAAGCTTTCAAGTTTTGCAATTTTGACTATGGAATCTCCTTCATTCAGTGTTTCCAAAAGATCCCAAATAGCTTTAGCAGTAGACCTATCTGATAATCCCATGATTTGTTGATCTGATTATATGCTCAAAAGTGCTTCTCTTGCTTTACAATCATTTTCTTCATCTTTGGCTAAAGTAGTTGGAGCAGTCTGACCAGCTATAGCAGCAGTATAACCATTCTTAGTAACTTCCCAGATGTCTTTACCAATGCAATTCAGATGTGTCTCCATTCTGATCTTCCATATCCCATAGTTGGTTCCATCAAGTTTAGGACTGTCCTTCTTGAAATAATTAGTAGACATTGGATCTCCTCAAGTTGTTAAACTTCTGCAAAAGAAGACTAGGCTCTGATACTAATTGTTAGGTCCTGGAGACAACTGAGAGGGGGGGGTGAATCAGTTGTCAAATAAAGTCAAACCAAAAACTTATTAACCAACTTAATGCTTAATACTGGTAAAGTAGTTAAGTATGCTAGTAGACAGTGTTAATAGTAAATTGCTATACCGGTAAAGATTAATGTATGAAACATAAACATAAAGTCATCCACAACACATGACACCAATATTTGTATGTGGAAACCCTGTAAGGGGAAAAAACACAATGGGAAACCTTACCCACAATCAGATAATACTACTACAAATAGTATGTGTACATAAATGGGGTCTACACATGCAGAAAGGTCAACATCCTAGAGCTCACTGCTCAATCACAAAATGGGAGTCACACTGACTATAGTTGGATGGTTAAATCCAATAAGAATGTACTACTCAAAATAGCATCTTTATATGTTGGATTTAGTACTAGTGTAATGTTGATATGCTTCTACAAAAACCTAACTTCACCTTCAAATGATGTCTTCATGTATGTCCCTGCTTGATCTCGCATATACCTTAACACAATTCTTTTTCGCATTCCACACTTGATCTTACAAATAAGATCTTACATTTATACCATACCCTCAGACCAATTTTAGTAGGTCGGCTCTACAAGATATTACAATAAAAATATTTTACATATAATATAATATTCGATGTAATAACCGATTGAACATGTCGGCTTAATGCATTTACAACAATAATAAATCATCTCCATAGCATGCCATGCTGATCTGGAAAAGATAAACTTGCCGGTGTAACCCTAGATAACCTAGACCTATTTGCCAATGAAAGAAAATATGCAAATATGAATATATGAATATACCAATGATTATTTCTTCAAAATAAAGTGTCCACATGATGTCTTCGATATTACCAAGTGTCTTCTATATCATTCTAGGTACCAGTGAACAATATATCCTGCTGGTGAACCATATACCAGTAACTGTTGCACAGTTTGCTTGCTTGCTGGTGAATGTTGCTAGATCTCCAAAGTAGGTGTTTTAGTAGGTGTTGACATCAATGACAAAACCATACCAAAATACCAACAACCCATGCTTGTTCAATATGAGTATGTGTTGCCCTTTGTTCAACCAAATGACTCTATATGGACAACTATGGGGTGTCCTTTCCAACTTCAACTTGTTTACTTCTTCCAAAGATACAATGTTATCAGTAGACCCTGAATCTATGACAACTTTACAAACCTTACCTTGAATCTTGCAGTTGACTCTAAACAAAGCCTTTCTTTGGGTTGGCTCAGTCTTCACTAGTTCCTTGAGCAGTGTCCTCTTGATCATCAGGTTCTCTCCCATCTCTGAAGTCAAATTCATTTCAAGAGATGTCACACTCCTTGCGTATTCTTGAGTCAAAGTGGTTCTCCTCTCACCACCATGAGAAGTTGAGGCCTTCTCTGGACACTTGTAGGCTAGGTGCCCCATCTAATTGTAGTTATAACATCTCATATTGGAGAACATGGATCCTCTCCCTGATCCATTTGTCCCACCTCTTCCACTAGGTCTTCTCCCATGGTAGCCTCCTCTACTACTTGAGTCCCCAACTTGCTCTCCTTGGCTAGACTCACCACTAGAACTTTGGTTAGGAACTCTTCCTCCAAAACTACCTCTGCCTCTGAAACTTCACTCTCCTTTACCTCTATTATCCTCCTCACTTCTTTTTAGTTTCTCTTCTACCCTTAGGGCCAATTGAAAACACTTGTTCACCATCTCTGGTGCCAAGATGTTGATCTCATCTTGGATGTTCATCCTTAGTTCGTTCACGTACTTGGCTACTTTCTCTTACTACTCTTCTTGTCTCTTCAATCTAAGATTTATTTTATGAAACTCCTCCGTATATGCATTCACATCAAGGTCTCTTTGTCTGAGGTTCTACAATTTTTTTGTACATCTGCACTTCATAGTCAATGGGCATGAATTGTGCCTTGAATTTAGCCTTCATCCTTTCTGAGGAGGTTATCATACTCTTTCCCTCCTTAACTCTCTCCCCTTGTACATAGTTCCACCATGTAAGAGCAGACCCCTTCAACCTTTCTTTTTCCAACTGTAAAGGCCCTCCTCGATCAAGCTTTGATTAACTTAGTTGACCATGGTTGACCTTACTAATAAATGTTATAATTCAATAGGATGGGCTATGTTAGACGGATAGATTGGTGAGAAAAGTAATTGAACCAGGTTACAGAATCATTTCACCTTGAGATATACATTTTGATGTATTATGGATACATAACTTTATATGATTCTAGAATAGGATAACTTTGAGATGATGTATGTCATTATTGGATTTTTAGGACTTTACTATGATGATATAAATAGGATGCATGTCTTATGTATGGATCAAAATTATCAGGATTATGATAATTGCTTATGTGGATTTATTTGGATATAAGATATATCGATTTGTTCAAATATAAATTGTATGCAGAGTGTTTGATGTGTATTCTTATTCATGTGCTTAATTTTATATGAGGTTCTTTGAAATTACTAATGTGTAATTGAGATGCGCAGGAAAATTATCCATGTGACCATGGAAATATTATGGAGAACCAAACCTAGACTTATGTACGTTCGTAAAGCTAGGGGTTGTCTATTTGGAGAGACAACACCCCATATGTATCGTATTTTATTTGTAATAGTAAATGATGCATGTGTGTTAAATTTTATTGATTTATTTAATCCAACAAGAGACAATTTCCATGTGTAATTTTGTAATGTATTTTATTTTGTCACTTGACACGTGTTGATTTATGTCTTGAATTTTGACTTGTCTCTTGAAGGGAGTTGTTCAACTATAGCTTTTTCAAACATTTGAATGTGGTACTAAATATTCCTTGGGTAGAGAATCTTTGGAGTGGTCAACACAGGTTTGACCCGAAATTTAACTTTAGATGGGTTTATAAGGTGTCAAATGGACTCCTAGGGGTAGTTTAAAGGTGTTTCCTAAATCCCATAAGGTATACCTATGGGTTAGGAGTATTTTTAGGCATGTGTCTACTCCAATGTGATTGTTTAGTCATCCCCAAAAGTGGGTTTTCTAAGATGTGTGAAAATTCAAAATTAGAAGGTGCCATCTAGGTTAGATAACCTTCCCTTTTGATGATAGATCTTTTTTTATTTTTTTCTTACTTTTTCCTTTTTCAGTTTTAGGAACCTATGAGAACTCTCACTGAGGTCTTATTAGGCAAGAATGAGAGATTTTGTGGGTAATCACCCACTCTCTATTTTTGTAGACTATGCATTTTGAAAAAATTGGTTTTTGGATTCAAAATTTGGCTAAGTGTAGAGGGAAGGATTGTGGATTTGGGCT
This sequence comes from Cryptomeria japonica, assembly GCF_030272615.1. Taxonomy (NCBI): domain Eukaryota; kingdom Viridiplantae; phylum Streptophyta; class Pinopsida; order Cupressales; family Cupressaceae; genus Cryptomeria; species Cryptomeria japonica. The sequence goes on from NC_081407.1 coordinate 210,890,465, forward strand.
GCTCATCCTCAAACTAGTTCTAGCATACCTTTGGGCAGATTGAAGGTTGGTTCATCCACTTCTTTTGTTTTCTTTTAAGTTGCATGTTTGTGTTGGAAATATTGTTTGAATGAAAAGGTTGTTGTCTTGTATTTTCTTTTGTAAAGATTATTATGTGACCCTTCTTTTATTCTTTTATGCATTTTTTGTGATTTGGGAGTAACCAAGGCCTTCTACTCTTGGGAGAGTAGGATGGTCTTGTGGGTGGTAGGATTTTGACAGCCCTCGAGTGAGAGACTCTCATTATGAGAGAGAACTCAAGGGGTGTATATGTGACCCTTGCAGCATGGCCTGGTTTGTGCATTTGGGGGTCATAAGGGGAGAAAGTATGGCATGAATGCCTTGGGGAGCATAAGGAATGTGGGGTTAATGATTTTATGATATATCTTTGTTTTCCATGAGGTGGCTTTGTGATCTACTATTCTTGCAGTCTCCCAAGGGTATTTGGTCCACTACCACCCATGTAAAATCATCACATTTTGTGATGGAGTGTAGCCTTGGTTGGGAAAGTGTTTGCTATATGTTTTTCCCTTGCTTGTTGTGCTTGCATGCATGTAACCTATCTAGGGCTTGGTTCTTCAAGCTCGGGGGTGGCTTCTAGTAAGCCTAGGTTGGGAGGTGAGCTCTCCATGGTCAAAACCTTATGATTTATTTGCAGGTTGCTTGGAATGGAAGGAAAAAGACAAGCTTGGAAGTTGCTGGTTTTACTTGATTTGCAGAAAATGTTTTGGGAATGGGATATCATATTTTAGTTGCAGCAATAAATAAGGAAAGCTATATGTTGTATTTATTTGAAAAATAAATGTATTCATTTGTTTAAAGTCCTCATCTAATAGAAATGAGAGACTAGATGGGTAACCCACCCATTATAATGTTGACTATATTGTATTTTGAACATGCTTTAAAGAAATGCATTATTTTTATTAAGCTATTACTGTAAAAATGAAATGTTTCTTTTTGGATTAAGTTCATATAGTTATTGAAATAATAATTGTTGTATACATATTATTTTGAAAATAAAAGTTCACTTTATCTCCTTATGCATAGTAGAATAATGGAAATGAGTAAAGAAATAAACTTGCATGTTAGTAAGAGAATATTAAGCATTTAGTCCTGATTATTTATTGTCAAATACATATGATGGATTAATAGATTTAACATGCCTATCTCTAAGGTAAATTTAAATGATTTGTAGTCTAATATAGTTGCTGTTAAAGTTTATTAAATTCTGTCACTTTATTTATTTGCAGTAAATAAATCTAGAATTAATAACTCATCTCTAAAGTTAGCAAATAGATTGTCAATAGAAAAAGGAAATGCTTTATTTAAATCTGTTGGTTTTAAAAATCTGCTTTAAGTGATTATAGAAAAAAAATAAAAATAAACAGATTGTTTAAAGGAAATAAAAGAAATTTTGCCCTATTATCACGCTATTAATATTTTTAATAAATTCTGCATGTTTTAAAAAGGTTTAAAAAAATATGTATATGAATTTTTTAAGTGCGTATATATATATATATATATATATATATATATATATGTATATATATATATATATATATATATATATATATATATATATATATATATACTATCTGTATATGTATATGTATATGTATATGTATATGTATATATATATATATATACATATACATATACATATACATATACAGATAGTATATATATATATATATATACATATACATATACATATACATATACAGATAGTATATATATATATATATATATACATATACATATACATATACATATACATATACATATAACTACACATTTTATTTAAATATATCTTCAGCCTGTGAAATTGTTTGTTGGAAAACTTTATAACCACAGAAAGATAAATATATATATATATATAAATATGTATATATACATAAATATATATATACATATATATGTATATATATATATATATATATATATATATTTTGTATTTTAAAAAAATATAAATATAAACAAAAAAAAAGATCTAAATTTATTTGTTTTTTTTAGCAAAAAAAAATATACGAGGGGAGCCTCAGCCCCTCCGCACTGTGGACGGTGACCCCCAACAGCAGCCGCAGCCACCACTGTGGGCTGCAACCCACAGTCAAGGAGGCTTCTGCCCCCCCTATGGGTGGCACCCCCCAGCGGCGGCACAACCAGGCTGCGGGCCGCGTCCCACAGCGGCGGCCAAGGATGCACTATGGGTCGTGACCCGTAGGCTTGGCTACGGTCGCCCCTGTGGAGAGCCCCCACAGCCCCCATGGCCACTGCTTCTAACCGCCGTCGCTCTCCCTCGGCCCTACACAAAAAAATAAAACCCTAACCCAGTTCGTGTTAGGGTATATTTGAATTATAAAAAAAAAAGATTTAGATTGAAGGAAGATCAATATATTAATAATGTTAATCTAATTTCCTTATTTATAACATAATTTTAGGGTTTGTTGTTATTCTGTTATTTAGGAAACAATAGAATATATATATATATATATATATATATATATATATATATATATATATATATATATATATATATATATATGATTTTATATATTCATGTAAAGGTCTAAATTTTAGATTATTATTTTATAATGTATTTATATTTTATATATGTTTTATATAAACATATGGGCATGTAAATATTCAGATATGATGTTTTTTTTTAAATTTTAAATATCTTTTAGGAAATTTATAATAACTTTATAAATTCTTTTGACCATAAGGGATTATTTTTAGTCCACCCAAATTTAGGCAATTCAGATTTAATTTTCTAAGAGCAATTTCCACTATGGGTTTATTTGGTCGTTTAGTCGAGATTGTTAGTTACATTTTTATTATTGTTAAATTGAATAATAGGTTTTGATAATCTTCGTGCCAGGACTAATTAATTTAGTTCCTAAGTAATTGAAAGGTTATTGGAAATTATTGATTAAATGAATTAATTAATTTATTAAATCGAATAAATTCTTTGGAAGAGGATATCATGGTGGAATTATATATATTCAAAAATAAGTCCAAGACCTTGATCTTGCGAACCCATTTAGCCTAGATGGAATCTTATACTAAATAAAGCAATTAACATTTTAGCATTTGACACTTCAATTTTCAATTGTTTGATAAATTAATATCATTACGTTAAAATCATATTAATAATTAATTTATAGATGCAAGATTTAATCAAGTTATAAAGGAAGGATGTATTATCACGGATGGAGGAAACTTGTTAGGAGATAAATAATTATTATTGAATCCAGTAATTATATTAATGCCTATTAGTAGAAGTTGATCTAATCAAGAATTATAAATTGCAACTATAATAAAGGGGACATTCGATGTGAATATATTATTATCCTTATAAATTCTTTTTGTTTCATTTGATTATAGGAGTTATTGTAATTTGTTATGTTAGGAATATCCTAACTTTGTCGTCTAGGAGTTTCATAGAAACCTAAGGCTTCTAGATAAATTTGTTCTATTCATCGCTCACATTAGAAAAATATTTTGTTATAATTTAAGGTTCCGCATGGGGCAATCTGTTAGGTTGTCACATCTAATTAAGCATAGGTTGCATGTAATTAACTATTCAAAAAAAAAATTGTTGTGTGTGTTTTTGCCCAAAAGTTTGGGCATGACAGTTTGGTATCAGAGCCCTAGGTTCATACATTGGTGAACATGGGCTACCTTCATAACTTAGTTGAACTAAACTATTGGCTTCAAAGTGTAACACCTAGGTGGAAAACTTGCGAAATAACAAAGTGAAACATAAGTGAAAATTCTTCTAAATCAACAGATCAACATATATCAACTCAAGGGGTTCCAAGGGTCACTAAAAGCCTTGAAATTTGAAACTAATTAGTCATAATGTTTATGGCATAATAAGACCCCAAAGACTACAAAAATTTTAAAATTATAAATATTCTTGGTATTTAATAAACAAAATTTAGATCATTAGTACTTATAAGGTTACCATTCGATTGGAACTCAAATGCAATTATTTCCCTAAGCAAATCAAGTAGGAGGGGTTAATTCTACAATAATATACCTCTGATGGTAACTAAGAGAATACCATATTGGCATTTTTGATGTTTATGTTGTGATTGTCATTGATGGACACACACTTGCATTGAGATCTTCTTTATATGTATGAGTTAGAGTACAACCGATATTTGTTCCAACCGGTATGTTGTATTATAGTCTTTAGACTATTGATGTTTTGTAGAATGTGTTTCCCAGTCTGGAGCGGCATGATGACCCCAAGCGGTACAAGGGATTAAAGTGGCATAACACATGTCTACCAGACTTCATTTTTGTCGAACCGGAAACCGGCATTTTGTATGAACCAGTAATACTTTGTGATGAGATACCACCCACCGATTGTTTGACGGTGCCGATACTATAGCGATGCTTTTTGTGATGTATTACCTAGTATGTCAAGGTTCATTGAACCTAGGAAATTGTGATGTAATCCTATTGGACCAACATGAAATCAGTTTCGTTTATAAGGACATCATGTCTAGGGTTTTAGGTTGTTGTTGTTATTGTTGTTGCGATAGTTGATATTGCGGCTAGGGTTTAAGGTGGTTGAGGAGTTGGAGAGATTATGAATGTGTAGAAGACTAAAGTAATGCTATAGTGCATTAAGAATGAGCTATCAAGGATCTAACCAAGCAGTCTGTGCTATTAGCTAGATCAAACACTTGTTGATTACTCACATCTTTGACAAGTCTGTAGCCCTTAACCAGGTAGGCCCAAAAGCTTCTTGTAAATCCTCCAACAAGGTGGTTCATATCTGTGGATCTAAAATCCTCTAGCAAGGTAGTCTTTAATAGGACTTGTCTCCTAACAGAGATTGAGATTCCTAATAGGATTTGTTCTGGTAAAGAACACTGTAAGACCTTAACCGGTCTGACCTTAACTAGTCTAGTTCCTATTTTGCAAATAGTTACTTGTGAGTTCCATCTCACCGTGGTTTTTCCCATTTGGGTTTCCACATCAAAATATCTTGTGTTATGGTGTTTGTGCTGCTATGGGTGAATGTATTATTAGCTATTTGGTTTGCATGTTTGTTAACTGGTTTGTCTGTTAAACTGTTTTATTGGTTCACTGCTAGTATTGTAAAGTGTTTAAGTGCAAAGGTTTTTGGCATACTAATTCACCCCCCCCCTCTTAGTATTCATCAATTGGTATCAGAGACAACCTTTCTATAAGTTTAACCACTTGGAAAGAGATATGGGGGAATACACCTTGAGGGAACTTACTCAATGACTCACTCAGTCTGAGCAGGCCTATGATGATCTTATGGTCAAATACAAGGCATCTCAAGCAAAAATGAGAGAACATGCAGAAAAGTTGATGGAGCTACCTGAAAGTAGTTTTGCAGATGAAGCAGATATGGAAGCCCTAATTGCAAAAGTAAATAAGTTGAATGAATCAAACTCCAACCTGAGAAAGGAGTTGGAAGGACTGACTATCCGGATGTGTCAAGAGCTTGAGAACTAGAGAAAAGCTAAAGACCTAGTGAAAGAAAGAGATCTTGAGATCTCCAAGCTGAAACAAGAGATGAGTGCCCTAAATGCTCAACTCCATGCAAGAAGGTGGAAAAGGAAGACATGCAAGGAGAACTGAACACTGCCATCTCTGAGAATGAAAAATTATTGGAAACAAATGCTGCTATTTCCAAAGAACTCTCTAAGTCAAAGGAAATACTTGCTAAGTTCAACAAGATTACTGTCAAGCTAGAGAAAAAGCTTGAATCTACCAAACCGGTCAAGAATACCAATGGACTTGGTTATTCCGGTAATGAGGAAGGTGAAACCTTTGGTACAAATACTGGAACTTCAAAGAAACAACTGACATCAAAGGATAAAGGTAAGCAAAAGTTTAAACCTATTTGTTTCAACTATCTTAAAGAAGGACATACTGCAAATGTGTGTAAGAGTAAGGCTTACAACAATTTTCCTTATTTTCTAAATGATAAGCTTAGACCCTATAGATTTGATGGTAACTATTATGCATGTAACAAGTATGGGCATAGGGCATCAGAATGCAAGTCTGTTATGAATAACACTGGAAGATATCCTCAGAGGACCCAAGGAGCTAGTCCTGAACCTTTTGTGAATCAGAATCACAACCGGTTTAATGTCTTCAATCATCAGCCAAGAAGCGGTGGTTATCAAGTGACAACCAAATGGAGAGAAAATTGTATGATCTATCATGGTCATGGTCACACTACTGCAACATGTAGAAGGAAGAATGGAAACATGAACAACAGACCTTGGAGAGCACCTGGATTGGTCTGCTATCACTGCAACAAACTGGGTCACATTGCCAGATTCTGTAGATCAAGAAAGGACATATCTGATGATATACTGGTCACTCTAGAAGGAGACATTGATGTTGACACTGTTCAAGTGGATATGAACAAAACCTGGAAGAAGAAACCAGTGGTGTTACAAGAGGAACCGGTTTCTGCACCTAGTGTTGAAATCATGGAACCAGCAAACTAAGCTTCAAAAAATCTTAGGGGGAGCAAATGACAAAATGTTTTGAACCTCTGGTTTACACTGGTAAAAGACCTTAACCGGTATGTTATACCTGTCATTTGGCAGAAGACTGAAACCTGTAAAAAGGCAAAATTAGGTTTTAGGCCCTAATGGAGGAGCATTAATGACGGTAGGTGAGGAATATGTTTAAAAGCATTTTTCAAATCATTTCTCACTATCAGTTTTCAAGCGAAGAAATTTTTTTCAAAGAGAAGAGCAACAAAAAGGCGATTTGAGCAGAGATTTTGAGAAATTGAGAAACCGTGAAGGAGATTCAAATTCAAACTGGCAAGTGGAGAACACAAAGCGGTGATTTAGCAATTGACAGAGTTTGAAGTGAAGGAGAATCGGCAAGCCCTAATTTCACATGTTTTAAAAGGTATTTCTCAAGTTCTTAAGATTTCTATAATGGCTTATGTATCTCATACCAGTTCTAGTGCATCTATCAAGTCTGCAAGCTTTATTCAACGGAAGTCCAAGTATAATGCCCTATCACAAGTTCTGGCTAGTGTGATAGTAGAAGAGGGAATTTCTGACTACATAGATTGCAAAATAGAAGACCTAGGGTCTCTAGCTATCCATACCCAATTAGGTTTATTTTGCGGTAAAGATAAGAAGATCAAACCGAAGTTTAATATTTTGGAGAAGAAAAAGCTCCACAATGCTGTTTACTTCCTAGAAGATTTCACAGAGGATCATATAAGGATCATTTTGAGTAGAGTCCATGGTGATAAGATGTACCTAGAGAGGACACATGACATCATGCCACAGGCAATTCATGTAGTCACCAAATTCTACAACATAGGGGAAGTGCCAGCCCTAATAATGGTAAGCAAAACTGAAATGGCCAAGCTCACCAGTTCAACGAGTGACTCACAAGGCATGACAGTAAATTCTATCAAGGATGATCTGGTGAAGTATGCATGTATGGTGATTGGATATCGGACATTCTCAGCTAGTAGGATTAACTCTATATCTGTTGCAGTGGTAAATGTCGCTTACCGAATGATAAAGGAGGATGCATCATTTGATCTGTGCACCAATATGCAGAGACAACTCCTACTGAATCTGAAGGTGATCAAATAGGATAATGCACTTAGGTTCAAGTTTTGACAACTACTGGTTGGGTTGTTCTTCTATTTCCAAGGCTACTTCCCAGGAGTAGGAGATGTTCAGTGGTCTAGTGACCAACTGATAACCAAGTAAATCAAGGAAAGAATTGAAGAACTTGGAACCGGTTACCCTGATATTCCGAACAAGTATTTTGATGAGTTTAGAAGGAAGATGAGCCAAAGAGTGAGGATATCAGGTGACATCGTCAAGAAATATGAAGATGATATCTGCTTCACCATCCAAGTAGATAAATGCATAATGGAGGTTGTTGAGCCTAGATAGGAAGAAGTGGAGCCAATGGGCTATGAGGTGATGTATGATATGCTGGAAGGGTATGCCTCTACCCTTATTGCCTCACCGCTTGATCCTAAGGTGAAGAGAACCGGCACCTACCTAGAGAGGATAGCACCAGTTGAGGAACCACCAGCAATGAAAGAAAAGGAACCGGTAGTGAAGAAGGCAAAGGTAGTGCCTGCAGCATCCGCACCAGTTACTACTAGAACTCCAAAAGTGACCAAGCAGTCACTAGCCAAGAAGAAATCGAAAGCTGCACTAGCTAAAGTGTTCCAGAGAAAGAGGAAGACAAGGAACACCTCTCCAGACTCAGAAGAAACCTTATCTAAGGAAAATCCTATAGCATCGTAAATTGTACGCACTCGCTAGGGTGGTACAATTTCACACCTAGTTTAGCACCCGCCTTAGTGCATTTTACATTCTGCATTGCATTTCTCCTTTAGCACTTAATTAATCAAATTAATTAGGTCTAAGGTTCTATTTCACCATTCTCTACATCATAAAGTTGGGCCCTTTCACTAAAGCGCGCCCTTCGCATTTTATTCCTCCAATACATCACTCAATCAAAAACCCTAATTAAGTCCTATTTCGAACTTGGGGGCTTGGTTTCGGGGTCAAAACATCTCAAAATCACCTGTAACTTCGGGATTCTCTCTAAAATCATCATATCTGATGGCCCTGAAAATTTGGTGAAAAGTTGTCAGGACCGTGGCGCCCGGAGTGCACATGGTCCCGGACATTTTTCTCAAAATTTTAGGAGTGCGATCCAATCATAAAATAAAGCTTAACCCCAAGAAATTGGCAGGATATTCAATCTCTAGGTCGGCCAAAATACGAATTTACGATCTAGGGTTTCCTACATAAGAGCTCTCTTTCTTCATTTGAAGGGATCCGAATTTTGTTTTCAGGAACTTCATATGCAGCGAAAGAGCAGATCTTTGAAGACTTCAACATCTTACAACATCCTTCTATCAAGCATCTATCAAATTCATTCATCCACTTAGGGCTTGGAAGACATGGAAGAACAATAGGAGATTACCGACTGAAGATTGGCTTGTACTCCTCCCTTGAGGGTTGGGTATGATTTCATGTTGTTTTCATGTCTTTACATAAGCTTCAATACATCATTTATTCATGCTTTAGATCACTTTGCATCTTGATTTAGAGCATTTATGTTATCATTTACAAGAAATTAGGGTTTACTTTCTAGGTTGCTCTAGTTTTCTTTCTCGCATTTTAGGACCTTGCACACACACTAGGTCTGCACACACAATACATTTTACAAAACAACTTGGCTATTCATGGAGGTGGAAATCACCGAAGCGGGGGTTTGACTAAGGCAAAACCCTATATAGCCGCCCACACACCCTTTTTCAGATATCATTGCAGGTTTCAAGATTCAAACGATGCCGCGGGATACAGATCTGGAGAGAGAAGGTCGAGACAGCACTCTGTATCAAATTGCAGAGCAGAAGACTGGGACAGGGGCGCTGGGCACCCTGGTCCTGCCAGGATAGGGGCGCTGGGCGCCCTGGTCCCTGGGACAGAGGCGCTGGGTGCCCTGGTCCTCCGGACAGACAACTTCCCGACAGTGTTTCAGAGTGCAGAACAGCAGTTTCCGATGCAGTTTTCAGGACAGTGGCATCCGCGCCCCCGTCCTGAACATTTTCAGTCCGATTTTGACTCCGGGTACACATCTGCATTCTTATTTCATCCTTGTATTTACAACTGTTCATTGTTTAATCTCAATTCTACAATCTTGTTATTAGTTCATACTTGCATTTTGGGATTAGGGTTTGAACTTGCATTACTTGATTTTACAATTTCAACAAGGGAATAGAAATCCTAATAGATATCCCGTGGCTCTCTCTTTCACAAAAAGAAGTAGCCAATTGTGCGATATCTCTAGGCTCTTTTTTATTCCGTAATGTGTGTCAAAAGGTAGGATTAGGGCATGATTAACCTAGTCTCACTTTTTCCCCCACACATTTTGGTGAACCCGACGTGAAATCTATTATTGCTTCCTCTTGCATTGCATTTGTTAGATCTAGATCTAGATTTAGTGTGTTTTCATTTCATTTTCATTAAAAAGAAAAGAAAAAAAAAAGTGTGTTTCTTTGCATTGGGTGTTTAAGTTTTGTGTAATCTTTCAAAATGTCAGATTTTTATTTGCAAGATGTTCATGCTTTCGATGATTATTATGAGTATAGCCAAGACGAATTAGATGAAGCTTTAGATGAGTTTTTAAACCCTAAAGATGCCAAACCTTCATTTTACCAAAAACTCATAAACCTTGTTACTATGCCATTTCGTTGTGATGAGAAAGATAAGTTGAATGAGTCCTCTCAAGGGTACATTACTATCAACTCTTCCACTAAATCTAGTAACATGGTTGTTTTCACCAATCCCCTCTATGAGGAGATGTCTCCTTTTGAATCAAAGGATAAACCTTTCAATAGATATGATCATGCTTTGTTGGATGATGCTCTTGATGACTTTGTGGCTTTATCGAAATCTTTAAACAAGAACAAAACTTCTAAATTAGTTAACATGATAAACTTGAATGAGCATAAAAAGCCTCTCTTTGAAGTCCAAGGAGCTTATCCTTCTCCCACCTTTCAAGTTTCTAAGTCACCTCTCCTTACTGTCCAAGGAGGGTATGATCATGATTCCTTTCGTATTCCGAATAAACCAATCATCACTGTGCAAGGAAGAAAACCTATAAGTCCTTATAATTATGCCGAGCAAATAACTAGAGAGAGTTATCATGCGGTTGCCCATACTTATCATACCAGAAATAATAGGCAACCTAGTCCTCCTCCTGTTATCCCAGTTTCCCTTCCGAATCCTCAACTGGTTCTTCCACAAGCTCCCCGTATTTCACAAGTTCTTGGAAAGGAATATGATCTCATAGAACAACTTAAAGCTACCCCTACTAAGATATCCCTTTGGGATTTGATTCAAACTTCTTCCGCTCATCATGGAATGTTACAAGATGCCTTGAAAGATTTGAATGTTCCTCCACCGAATACATCTAGTAATATAGCATCTTTGGTTAACTCTGTGATGAATCCTAAAGCTCAAATTGTGTTTACTCAAGATGAGTTGCCTACTAGTGAAATCCAACATCAATATGATCCCTTGATGATTGTGGTTATCATGAAAGACACTACTATAAGGCGAACACTAGTAGATAATGGCTCTGGTCTTAATGTGTGTAGCATTAATCTTTTGCATAAGATGAAAGTGGATACATCCTTAATTGAACCGGACTCTAATCCTATTCGAGGCTTTGATAATGTGGCTAAAACTTCATTAGGTACTATCACCTTACCCATCACAGTGGGGCCTGTTACTTTGCCTACACCTATCCATGTTATGTCGGGAAATCTAACGTACAACTTGCTACTGGGGAGACCTTGGATTCACAGTATGCAAGCTATCCCTTCTACATTGCATAGACAAGTTAAATTTATTTATAACAATAAGACATATACCTTGATAGGCGATACTAATTTTCAAGCTTGTTTGCAAACATCCACTTCTAAGGGGGGTTCTTCTAAGCCGTCCTCATCTAGTGATGAATCTTTAAATAAGATACCTATCGGTGAATCCTCGCTCTCTGATGATCAAAATTCTTTGGATGAGTCTGGAGCTCTTGGAGAAGATTCTTCTCAACTTGAAACTACACATAAGAAGGATTTTGATCCTGGGAAGATCCTCGAAGACGACGATTGGGGATCCCTTGATTTTAATCCTACCTTTGTGGGTGAATATAAGGTTCCTTCTAGAGAAATTAAAGTTGAAAAGAAGGAAGAAGCTGAAAATCATAAAGTTGAAAAGAAAGAATCAACCTTACCTGAATCTATGAGTAATAATTTTGTGGCCGCCTCTCAAACTTCTTCTCCTCACATCTCTAATTATGAAGAGTTTGATTCTTTGTCTTATGAAAAACCACCTTCTCTTCCTGAAATGGCTGATCGTTATGGTCGTGGTTTTCACATTTTTGCTAAGCATGGGTATCATGGAAAAGGTTGTGGTGCTCATGAACAAGGGATAAGAGTTCCTTTAGAGACTAATTTTCACAATTATGCCTTTGGACTTGGCTTTAATCCCTGCAAATGTACTAAAGCTTCTAAAAGACCATGCATTAGTGTTAATGCTATCTCTACATCTTTATCAATACAACATCCTGAGTATATTGATGGGGATCCTTCGTGTGCCTGTGCTTTGGATGTCTTCCCTACCAACGATGCTTTAGCTAAGTTCTTGGGAGCCTATGACACTCTTCCTCGTTATCATCACAATAGGGGACTCCCTTATTGTTTGAACACTGAAGCCTATTTTGGAAAAGAGATTGATAATGACGAGATTGTGAAAGAATTCCCTCAGTTAAAGGATACTCCTCAAAAAGTAATCTTCTCATAAGTGACACCACTGATGTTAAGATGGATCCTTGCAATAAAGAGAAAGTCATTAAAATTGGGAAATGTTTGGATGAAGAGGAACAGAAACAATATGAAAAACTATTGCATGAATTCCCTGAGATCTTTGCTTGGGCATATTCTGACATGCCTGGTATAGATCCTAAGATCGTTACTCATAATATTGTCTTAGTTCCTGATGCTAAGCCTGTGAAACAAAAGATTCAAAAAATGAATCCTAAGGTGGCTCTGCTTGTTAAGGCTGAGATTGAAAAATTATTGGAGGCTAGATTTATCCGCCCTATTGACTATTCCCCATGGATTTCAAATATTGTTGCTGTGGCTAAACCAGATAACAAAATAAGAATGTGTACTGACTTTCAAGATCTAAATAAGGCTTCTTTAAAAGATGATTTCCCTCTTCCAAACATTGACATGATAGTTGATTCTATCGCAGGACATGCCTTGTTATCCTTCATGGATGGTTTTTCAGGCTACAATCAAATTTTTATTAACCCTCAAGATCAATTCAAAACTGCTTTCACCACTCCTTGGGGTACGTTTTGTTGGATAATGATGCCTTTTGGACTTAAAAACGCCGGTGCAACTTATCAACAAGCGATGACCCTTATCTTTCATGATTATATGCATAAGATTTTAGAGGATTATGTTGATGATATTTTGGCCAAATCCTTTCTTCGCATGGATCATGTTAAAATCCTTCATCAAATCTTTGAAAGAATTCGTAAATATCACATGCGCTTGAATCCCCGCAAATGTGTTTTTGGTGTGGATAGTGGAAAACTATTAGGGTTCATAGTTTCGCATCATGGGATTGAGGTGGATACTAAGAAAATAGATGCTATTGTCAACATGCCACCTCCTAGAAATGTGTCTCAACTTAAAAGCTTACAAGGAAAGATTCAAGCTATTCGTAGGTTTGTGTCTCAGCTTGCGGATCATACCTTTCCTTTTACTCAACTTCTTAAAAAGGATATCACTTTTCAATGGAATGAGGATTGTCAGCAAGCATTTGAAGATTTAAAAGTGTATTTGGCTAGTCCTCCTATTCTTCAACCTGCCGAACCTTCTAAACCTTTCCTTCTGTATACAGCTGCTTCCTCTCATGCTCTCGCAGCATTGTTGGCACAACATGATAAAGATGGTAAGGAATGTCCGGTTTACTACATAAGTCGTACCTTACTCGATTATGAGACCCGATATTCTGCGATAGAAAGACAATGCTTGGCCTTGGTATTTGTGACTCAGAAATTGAGACATTATCTTTTGAATTCAGAAGTCCACGTCATGGTAAAGTTTGATCCTTTGAAGCATCTTTTCTCTAAAACTGATTTATCAGGACGTCTAGCTAAGTGGGTTATGATGTTAACTAAATTTGACCTTAAATTTGTTTCACAAAGAGCAATTAGAGGACAAGCATTGACCGATCACTTAGTTGAGGCCCCTTCACCTTTCTCCTTCCCTAACCCTGAGTCCTTTCCTGATGACTTCATTCTTTCTATAGAGAAAGATGAAACTTGGGAGTTATACTTTGATGGCTCTAAGTGTCGTACGGGATCGGGGGCAGGTGTTGTTCTGATTTCTCCTACAAAGAAACCCATTCCCTTATCCTATCATCTAAATTTCCTGTGTACCAATAACATTGCTGAGTATGAGGCTCTTATAGCGGGAATAAAAGTAGCCTTAGCTCTGAACATAAAACACATACATATCTATGGAGATTCACAATTGATTATAAGACAAGAATATATCAAGCAAAACAAGACAAATTATCACAATATAAAGATCTTGCCATCTCTTTATTACATAAATTTGATTCTTATACCATGGAACCTGTTCCTCGAAAAGATAATCGACATGCGGATGCAATGGCATGTGTGGCTTCTCTAGTATCTTTAGAGGACCCTATGGTTGATCTTAAATTTGTTATTCACAACCTTATTTCTCCAGCTATTGTAGACGATTCTAGCTTGGTAACATGTTGTGATTTTATAGACTCAGATGAATGGTACTCGCATATCGTAAGATATTTGACCGATGGTACCTTTCCTGATTCCGCTAATAAAAACACTAGGGCTAGAATCCGCAAGCTGTCTGCTAGGTATATCATTCTTTCTAATGTCCTTTACCGAAGGGGTTATGATGGTCTTCTCCTTCGTTGTCTTAACAAGTCAGAAATCCCTGTTGCTCTTGAAGAGGCACATTCAGGTGCCTGTGGGGGGCATTTTGGGGGCAAATCCTTGGTTCATAGATTGCTTCGTATGGGATACTATTGGCAAACTATGCAGAAGGATTCCTTTTCATTTGTTAAGAAATGTCATCAATGTCAACAACACAATAATCTGATTCATGCTCCTGCCCAAGAACTCCGTTCTCAAGTAGCTTCTTGGCCTTTTTCCGCATGGGGTTTGGATCTTATTGGTAAAATCTCTCCTCCTTCATCTCAAGGACACACCTTCATTATAACCGCAACAGATTACTTTATGAAGTGGGTAGAAGCTATTCCCCTTCGCTCTACCACTGCTGAAGTGATTTGTCAATTTCTTCTAGAAAACATCATTTCTTGATTCGGGATACCTTCTACTATAATCTCAGATAATGGGACATCATTTAAGAACAAGGACGTGAAGAAATTCCTCGAGAAGTATCATATCAAACATCGATTTTCTACACCATACTATCCTCAGTCAAATGGTCAAGCCGAATCATCCAATAAGATAATTGAACAAATTCTTCACAAAACCATGAATAAGCATGGTAAGGATTGGAGTAACCAGCTAATATATGCTCTTTGGGCCTACTGAACGAGTGTACAAATTGCTACGGGAACTACTCCTTATAATCTTTTTTATGGTGCTGACGCTATTATGCCCTTAGAATTAGAGATTCCATCACTTAGGGTTTCTCTCAAAGGTATAGTAGATGATGACTCTTATAGAGAACAACGACTTCAATAGCTTGAGATGCTCGATGAACAGCGTATAAATGCTCTTGAGCATATTCAAGCGTATCACAAAACTCTACAACGAAGCTATAATGATAAGGTTATTCAACGTTCCTTCTCACTAGGTGACTTAATCCTTTATGAGAATCAGCGCAATGTGAATGCCTTACCTGCAGAAAAGGGAAAATTTAGTCCTAATTGGCTTAGACCATATATCGTTATTGAGGATTATGGATCAGGTGCTTACAAAATAGCGGATGTAGATGGTACGCCTCTTAAAGAACCTATCAATGCTATGCACTTGCGTAGATATTATGCTTAATTTTTTGTTCTTCATCTTTTCAATTCTTCAACATTGGATAATATGTTAGTGTCTCTTAATTAAAGCAAAATAGAATTAAATGTTATATCTATATTGCTTCGTTCCTGACAAGCATGTCTTCTTACTTTATGGTTTGTCTTGAATTCATTTATGTAAATTGTGAAAGATTTACATTCCATTATGCTAGCATATTATACAGTGTCGTTATGTGTTAAGTAGAATCATATCATGTTGTGTTTAAGTTCAAAATTAATTCACATTAGTTATATGATTCTTAGACTTAATGCATATGTCTTCCTTATCATCAATGTAGTACTTGATTAAATATTTAATTAAGTCACACATGCATCAATTTAATCATGGAGCATTGAGAAATCAATCACATGGAAATTAAATTTTGAACATACATGTACATTTACCAGATGTATTAGATTTAATCAAAACAAAACATACATTGTTTTAAGCATTAAAGATAACACATTTGAGACAAAAGAGAAGCATGTATATATACATATATATATGTGTGGATCGTATACAAATATAGGTCACTATACATCCAAAAATGTGACCTCTCCTACATCATAAAATCATCTCCTATCCCTAGGGCTAGTGGCTGGAGAGTGTCGACTGGACGCTCCCTCCTGATCTGGCCGTGAAGGTGGACCCATGGGTGTGTAGCGCGATACATATCATGAGTGACTCCGAGAGGAACTCCTGCGATCCCTATCCATAAGGATCGCGCGATAGGTGGTAGCCTCGGTCTGAGCTGCTGCTAGATCTCGCCGCACCTGCTGGAGGTCTTCTGATAGGACTCTCTCTCTCTGTCGTGCCTGCTGGAGGTCCTCTGATAGGACTCTCTCTCTCTCCCTCCATATATCTACCTGTACTCGGAATGGGAAAAACAAATCCTCATGTCGACCCGCATTCCCTTGAGGCCTATAGGCAATCTGTGAGGAACTGGGGATCTGTGCTATCGTGGAAATGTCTGTCATTGCCTGCTGAATTAAAGAACGCCACTCTTACACATTAGCTATGGCAGTAGAACAAATTTTTTGTTAGTACCATTCTATATCATCAAAACATCAATCAATCAATATAAACCTACTATACCTGGATCTCCCTTGTGCCAGTAGGGATCATGATATGGTAGTATCTGTGCCTGGGAACCGCTAGGCTCCCCTCGCTTGAATAATCTATCCATGATGGGTGTAGGCTGGACGGTACTAGGGACAGGCCTCCATATCGCCTCATGTTCCCCCTGTTGGGGAATAAGAGGTGGATCTAGTGCTATGGTATCATCTCCTGAATGGTGGGGAGCTGCATCCGACTCCTCCTCATCATCTCTATCCTCCTCCTCGTCATCCTCCTCGTCATCCTCATTCTCGTCCTCATCCACATCATCACCTGTGTCTCCCTCATCCTCCTCTCTATCTGTATCCTCCTCCTCCTCCTCGGCACTGGGCTAATCACCTATAGGTGGATCAGGATCTCCTGCCTCCTCATGACACTCTCCCTCCTCTGGCTCCTCTGACCTGGATCCCTGGTCCTCGTCTTGGTCTCCATGTCTCCATGGGCCTAGATAACCTGTCGGATGATCTGGTGGAAAGATAGGACCTGGATATGATCTCATAAACCATGAGATGTACCTCCTCTATGCTCCAGGCTCTGCAGAATAATCAGTGACTACATCCTGATCAGATCCCTCTAAGTCTGTAGTCTCGATGTCATCTATCGTCGGTCTCGCTACTGCTCTAGGTCTGGGAAGGACCCGTGAGTGTCGAGTATAGATGGGCACGTCGGCTGGAACACACTGCTCTAGCCCGAGCTGCCTCCGTACTCGGTCAAAGTAGAAAGGGACTATGATGTGTGGTGGTTCCTCTGTAGGCATGCTAACTATCTCTCCATCCCATCCCATCTGTGCATCCGTAGGTAAGGTCTCCACACTGTCACCTCGGCTGTCACTCTGTCAAAAATCACTCTCCAATATAACAAATATCCAAATCTCCACTCGCTGGTAAGTGGATAAGCGAACACCCTAGGTCGCTCACTCGCTGTACTCAGTGGAAAGCCGAGGGGCCTGGTGCATGTGAAGTGCTCTAAAATCCACACCTGCAGAAGTGTGCATGTCATCAAACTGCACCCCTGTCCAAATACGTACTCCTCAAGATCGTGATAGAGATGCGCAAGCATACTCTGACCCCAAGCATACACTCTCCTGTGTCTCTCCATCGCTTTGATACACCATGTGAGACCCCCATGCATGTGTGTGCCTCGCCCATTAGGGCAGACAGCTAGTGCTATGATGGCTATCATAAGGCATCTCAGAAGGGGTACCTCCCCTATAGGATGTAAGAGCCAGCTGACCATGATGTGACCTCTCATCTCGCTCGGCATAACTCTCCCTATGCAATACACCTGCTCTCTCTGATGATCCTCCGCTAACCGATTGATCGCGTATGTAACAGTCGCTCTTCTGATAGGAAGATGAAGTATACGGTACACATCCTCGAGTGTGACTGTCAGCTCTCCTACTGGAAGGTGAAAAGTGCATGTGTCAGGATCCCATCGCTCCATCAATGCCATCAGCATCGCAGGATGGAACCGAATGGCCGACATGAGGATCACATACCATAATCCTACTATCAACAGTGTGTCTCTCTCTGACTGAGTAAGCCATGGAATCTGATCTCGTAAACTATGAAGAATATGTCCCGCTGTATGCTCTCTCATGTACGGAAGGCCCTGCAGCACAAAAACATAACCGTAATCAGTACTCAATCATCAAAATCGCTAATGCAAACTATCAAACATCATGTGCTAGTCCTAAAACCCCTCGCCAAGCCCTGATTGGGGACCATAGTGTCCTGTTAGGGACCATGGCACCCTGTCAGGGACCATAGCGCCCTGAGGGGACCATGGCACCCTATCAAGGACCATGGTGCCCTGAAGGGACCATGGCGCCCTTGACAGGGACTGTGGCACCCTGGGGGGACCAGGGCGCCCCACAAGGACCATGGCGCCCTGGGTGGGCCCCGGTCAGCCTTCAGGGCCTGCATACGATCACATAAAAGTCAACATGCGAAAAATCAAAAGTCAAACATTCAGTCAACTCACCTCGTCCAGTGGCTCGTCGTCGATCACGGCCTGGCACAGGATCTCAACCCTCGTGGGACGCTCTGGTCGTCGTGAAGGCATGATGATGGCTATGTGGGCTCTGCTGCACTGAATAGTATTCTGGAATCAACAAAGTGACGAATGCAAGTGTCACTTTCGAGGTATATACTCTCGTTTGTTTATTCTTACTTGTTGAAACCCTAATTTTCCTCTTTCACTCATTTCATCATAACTTGAGTTTGGGAGATGCGATTTTCAAACCATTTGTTGCATAGGAATCGTATTTTCATTCCCCTACTCTCGGGATGTTCCAAAAAGTGCTCTGATGAAGCCTATTTAGTGAACACCCCTCATCAATACTACCTTACACAATTTGTTGCAAGTAAACATGCTACCCTGTTTCACCTCCCTAATAAGCAAGTCGAAACAGGGGTGCGGTTCCTAACTATGTACTGCAGATGCCCTTGGGGGCTTCGTCTGACAACTTATGGATATATCCTTTTTCAAATAATGTTTACTTTCTGTACTTTAGCTTACATATGCACATAGTACTCATATGACCGCTAAAGTGGGGGCTAAATGTAGCGTCGTAAATTGTACGCACTCGCTAGGGTGGTACAATTTCACACCTAGTTTAGCACCCACCTTAGTGCATTTTACATTCTGCATTGCATTTCTCCTTTAGCACTTAATTAATCAAATTAATTAGGTCTAAGGTTCTATTTCACCATTCTCTACATCATAAAGTTGGGCCCTTTCACTAAAGCACGCCCTTCACATTTTATTCCTCCAATACATCACTCAATCAAAAACCCTAATTAAGTCCTATTTTGAACTTGGGGGCTTGGTTTCGGGGTCAAAACATCTCAAAATCACCTGTAACTTCGGGATTCTCTCTAAAATCATCATATCTGACGGCCCTGAAAATTTGGTGAAAAGTTGTCAGGACCGTGGCGCCCGGAGTGCACACGGTCCCAGACATTTTTCCCGAAATTTTAGGAGCGCGATCCAATCATAAAATAAAGCTTAACCCCAAGAAATTGGTGGGATATTCAATCTCTAGGTCAGCCAAAATATGAATTTACGATCTAGGGTTTCCTACATAAGAGCTCTCTTTCTTCATTTGAAGGGATCCGAATTTTTTTTTCAGGAACTTCATATGCAGTGAAAGAGCAGATCTTTGAAGACTTCAACATCTTACAACATCCTTCTATCAAGCATCTATCAAATTCATTCATCCACTTAGGGCTTGGAAGACATGGAAGAACAATAGGAGATTACCGACTGAAGATTGGCTTGTACTCCTCCCTTGAGGGTTGGGTATGATTTCATGTTGTTTTCATGTCTTTACATAAGCTTCAATACATCATTTATTCATGCTTTAGATCACTTTGCATCTTGATTTAGAGCATTTATGTTATCATTTACAAGCAATTAGGGTTTACTTTCTAGGTTGCTCTAGTTTGCTTTCTCGCATTTTAGGACCTTGCACACACACTAGGTCTGCACACACAATACATTTTACAAAACAACTTGGCTATTCGTGGAGGTGGAAATCACCAAAGCGGGGGTTTGACTAAGGAAAAACCCTATATAGCCGCCCACACACCCTTTTTCAGATATCATTGCAGGTTTCGGGATTCAGACGACGCCACAGGATACAGATCCGAAGAGAGAAGGTCGAGACAGCACTCTGTATCAAATTGCAGAGCAGAAGACTGGGACAGGGGCGCTGGGTGCCCTAGTCCTGCCAGGATAGGGGCGCTGGGCGCCCTGGTCCTTGGGACAGAGGCGCTGGGCACCCTGGTCCTCCAAACAGACAGCTTGCAGACAGCTTCCCGACAGTGTTTCAGAGTGTAGAACAACAGTTTTCGGTGCAGTTTTCAGGACAATGGCGTCCGTGCCCCCGTCCCGAACATTTTCAATCCGATTTTGACTCCAGGTACACATCTGCATTCTTATTTCATCCTTGTATTTACAACTATTCATTGTTTAATCTCAATTCTGCAACCTTGTTATTAGTTCATACTTGCATTTTGGGATTAGGGTTTGACCTTGCATTACTTGATTTTACAATTTCAACAAGGGAATAGAAATCCTAATAGATATCCCATGGCTCTCTCTTTCACAAAAAGAAGTAGCCAATTGTGCGATATCTCTAGGCTCTTTCGTATTTTGTAATGTGTGTCAAAAGGTAGGATTAGGGCATGATTAACCTAGTCTCGCTTTTTCCCCCACACAAAGCCAAAGAAAACACATAAAGCAAAGAGGAAGACAAAGGATGAACCAACATCATCTACACCGATAAATATTGATATCTCCTCCTACAAACCTTTGACACATTGTCAAAGAACTATCAAAAACATTAAGAGAAAAGTATTCAATGATTTAATTGATTATTTTGATGACTTTAATGATGATGAAAAGGAGGCGGTGGAAAAAGAAATAATTCAATATTTATGCGTTAATGACCAGTCCCCTTCAGAAATTAGATCTAAAACACCAGATTATTTGTATAAGTCGTTAGACAATAAATGGCACATTGCCATAGAGCAAGAACAAGAAATGAGAGAAAAAGTTTTTGCTGAACATTTTCCTAATGTATCAAATTTGAAACTGTTTGATGTAATGAACAAATACAAAGGTCTTTTCTTCATGAGAAGAAGAAGACTCCTGTTACTAGAAGGAAAAGGTAAGTAAGTGCTCAAGGATACACACACTCATGCTCTAGATGCTCTGAAGATGCATTGAGTGGCTGAAGCCAACTGGCAAGATGAAAAAATACTGGTTATATCCAAACTGGGTGAAGTACTTGATGATGAAGGAAATCCAGTTGATGAACCGGTCGACACTATTGATGTTGATGCCCTGGATGGAGAAGATGTTACCTAGGAGATACCATCTGAGGCAATAGGACAAGAGCAATAGGCTAAATAGGAGAAGAAAGCCGAGGACAGATAGGAAGCGACAAAGGAAGAGGCTGAGCAGAGGAAGAAGGATGAAGAAGAGAAGAGGAAGAAGGCTGAAGAAGAGAAGCGGAAAAAGGAAGAAGAAGAGAAGCGGAAAAAGGAAGAAGAAGAAAAGAAGAAAAGGATGAAGAGGAGAAGAAGAAGAAGGATGAAGAGGAGAAAAAGAAGAAAGATGAAGAGGAGAAAAAGAAGAAAGATGAAGAGGAGAAGAAGGAGGAGGAAGCAGAGAGGAAGAAGAAGGAAGAAGAAGATAAGGAATAGGAGAAGAAGAAGGAAACAGAAAAGAAAAAGGATGAGGAAAACAAGGAAGTAGAGAAGAGGAGAGAAGTGGAGAAGAAGAAAGCGAAAGAGGACAAGGTAGGAGAAGTGGCGAAGAGCACACAGATGGAGACTCTAAAGACAACCAAGAGTCAAGCAAAACCAGCTAATCTCACCAGTCTTATAGATCTCCAGTCTGCAAGTGAAATGGAGCTAATGCAGAGCATCAAGGTAGCTCAAGAGCACCTTGAAATCATTCAACAGAAGAAGGAGCATGATGTAATCCAAGAAGCTGTGGATACGCTTATCGGTTTGTTACCCAGTACAAATCTTCCAAACATCGATTCATCACTAGCTAGACTTAAGCTCGTATGCACAGTAGTAGATGATCAGGTGCAGAGCCTTGAAGAGGCAGCAGAGGCTAATGTCAAGAAGGAGCATCAAAAAGCTCTTAATATAGCTCTGGTGAAGAAGTTGAATGAGCTTTGGACTGAACTGAAGAAAGGACAAAAGGATATAAGGGATGCTCTAGATGAGGGGAATTTGTTGCTTAGCAAAATCTGCCAACCCCATCTGTTCTATGATGATGTGCTAGCTCATAAGCAAAAACTTGAAAAGGACTTGCAGTCCTACTTGAGCACATTCAAGCTACCTTATGATTCCTTCACAACTTATGGGCAAACCGTTCACTGGTTTCACATCTAGTCAGTGAAAATGGAGCAAGAGAACAACACTTGGTCTAGATATTTGCAGGAGCTACAACTGGTTCTACTCCCACTCTTGCAAATTCTTCAGAAGTGCTATCTAAACCTAGATGCCTTAACCGTTACACAAGGAATGAGCACAATTGATGTCATGGAAGAACAAGTCTCCTAGATGCAGATAGAGCAAGAAGTAGCCACCTCCCTACTTGAGTCCTGGTCTTTGTCAGTGAAACAATTCTTGCAGAACTTTAAATCTATTTTTGACAAGTATCATTCCTTGTTGTCATAAACTTATATTATTTTTTAATATATCAAATGAAAATAGGATTGTTCAGCTATACTTTGTCATTATTGGCAAAGGGGGAGAAGAATTCTATTGGGTGAAGTATCTAGTAATCAAATTTTGATTATATTCTCTATATATCTCAACGTTTATGCTCTTTATGCAAAATTGTTATACATTGTATTGTCAAAGGGATAGTGTATATGCTTAGGGGGAGCAATTTTGCTAATGGCATGATTTTGTTGTAAAACACTTAGATGTCAAAATTTTATTTTCCTAAGTGTTGCCATCAATGCCAAAGGGGGAGATTGTTGGCATTTTTGATGTTTATGTTGTGATTGTCATTGATGGACACACACTTGCATTGAGATCCTCTTTATATGTATGAGTTAGAGTACAACCGATATTTGTTCCAACTAGTATGTTGTATTATAGTCTTTAGACTATTGATATTTTGCAGAATATGTTTCCTGATCTGAAGCGGCATGATGACCCCAAGTGGTATGAGGGATTAAAAAGGCATAACACATTTCTACCAGTCTTCATTTTTGTCGAACTGACAACTGACATTTTGTATGAACTGGTAATACTTTGTGATGAGTTACCACCCACCGATTGTTTGACGGTGCCGATACTATAGCGATGCTTTTTGTGATGTATTACGTAGTATGTCCAGGTTCATTGAACCTAGGAAATTGTGATGTAATCCTATTGGACTGAGATGAAATCAGTTTCCTTTATAAGGACATCATGTCTAGGGTTTTAGGTTGTTGTTGTTATTGTTGTTGTGATAGTTGATATTGTGGCTAGGGTTTAAGGTGGTTGAGGAGTTGAAGAGATTATGAATGTGTAGAAGATTGAAGTAATGCTATAGTGCATTAAGAATGGTCTATCAAGGATGTAACCGAGCAGTCTGTGCTATTAGATAGATCAAACACTTGTTGATTATTCATGCTCCTTCCCAAGAACTCCGTTCTTAGGTAGCTTCTTGGCCTTTCTCTGCATGGGGGTTGGATCTCATCAGTAAAATCTCTCCTCCTTCATCTCAAGGACATATTGTCATTATAACCGCAACAGATTACTTTACAAAGTGGGTAGAAGCTGTTCCTCTTCGCTCCACTACAGCCGAAGTGATTTGTCGATTTCTTCTAGAAAACATTATTTCTCGATTTGGGATACCTTCCACTATAATCTCTGATAATGGGACATCATTTAAGAATAAAGACGTGAAGCAATTCCTTGAGAAATATCATATTAAACATCAATTTTCTACACCATACTATCCTCAATCAAATGGTCAAGCCGAATCATCCAATAAAATAATCGAGCAAATTCTTCGCAAAACCATGAACAAGCATGGTAAGGATTGGAGTACTCAGCTAATCTATGCTCTTTGGGCCTACCGAACGAGTGTACGAATTGCCATGGGAACTACTCCTTATAATCTTGTTTATGGTGCTGATGCTATTATGCCTTTAGAATTAGAGATTCCATCACTTAGAGTTTCTCTCAAAGGTATAATAGATGATGACTCCTATAGAGAACAAAGACTTCAACAGCTTGAGATGCTTGATGAACAGCGTATAAATGCTCTTGAGCATATTCAAGCGTATCACAAAACTCTACAACGAAGCTATAATGATAAGGTTATTCAACATTCCTTCTCAGTGGGTGACTTAGTGCTCTATGAGAATCAGCGCAATGTGAATGCCTTACCTGAAGAAAAGGGAAAATTCAGTCCTAATTGGCTTGGACCGTATATCGTTATTGAAGATTATGGATTAGGTGCTTACAAAATAGCGGATGTAGATGGTACACCTCTTAAAGACCCTATAAACGTTATGCACTTGTGTAGATACTATGCTTAATGCCTCATTCCTTATCATTTATCTATTTCCTTTCTCACTTCTTCAAAATTGGATAATATGTTAACATATCTTTGGTTAGAGAAAATAGAATTAAATGATGTTTTGTTTAATCTATATTGCTTCGTTCCTGACAAGCATGTGTCTTTACTTTATGGTTTGTCTTGAATTCATTTATGTAAATTACAAAAGATTTACATTTTCATTATGTTGACATATTATACAATGTTTTTATGTGTTAAGTTGAATCATGTCATGTTGTGTTTAAATTCAAACTAAATCACATTGGTTATATGATTCGTAGGCTTAATACATACTTTCTTCCTTATCATCAATATAGTACTTGATCAAATATTTTAATTAAGTCATACATGTATCAATTTAATCATGGAGCATTGAGAAATCAATCACATGGAAATTAAATTCAGAACATACATGTACATTTACCAAATGTATTAACTTTAATCACAATACACATTGTTTAGGCATTAAAGATAACACGTTTGAAACAAAGAAGCATGTATATATATATATATATATATATATATATATATATATATATATATATATATATCTGTGTGTGTGTGTGTGGATCAGTATACAAAGGTAGGTCACTACACATCCAAAATGTGACCTACCCTACATCATAAGATCATCTTCTATCCCTAGGGCTGGTGGCCGGAGAGTGACGACTAGATGCTCCCTCCTGATCCAGCCGTGCAGGTGGACCCATAGGCATATACCATGATATAGATCATGAATGGCTCCGAGAGGAACTCCTACGATCCCTATCCATAAGGATAGTGCGATACGAGGTAGCCTCGACCTGAGCTGCTGCTAGATCACACTGTGCTCGCTGAAGGTCCTCTGATAGAGCCCGCTCTCTCTCCCTCCATATCTCTACCTGTACTCGAAATGGGGAAAACAAATCATCATGCCGACCCGCGTTCCCTTGAGGTCTATAAGCAACCTGTGAGGAACTAGGGATCTGTGCTATTGTGGAGATATCTATCACTGCTTGCTGGATCAAGGAGCGCCACTCCTGCACATTAGCTGTAGCAGTGGAACAGATTTTGTGTTAGTACCATTTTATATCATCAAAACATCAATCAATCAATATAAACCTACTATACCTAGATCTCCCTCACGCCAGTAGGGATCATGATATGGTAGCATCTGTGACTGGGAACTACTAGGCTCCCCATGCTCGAACAATTTGTGCACAATGGGTGTAGGCTGGCCCGTACTAGAAACAGGTCTCTGTATCGCCTCATGTTCCCCCTTTTGGGGAATAAGAGGAGGATCCAGGGCTATAGTATCATCTCCTGAATGGTGGGGAGCGGCATCTGACCCCTCCTCATCATCTCTATCCTCATCCTCATCCTCGTCTGCATCCTCACCTGCATCCTCGTTCTCCTCATCTATATCTATGTCATCATCCTCCTCGTCCTCGGCACTAGGCTGATCCTCTGTGGGTGGATCAGGATCTCCTGCCTCCTCATGACCCTCTCCCTCCTCTGACCTGGATCCCTGATCCTCATCTCGGTCTCCATGTCTCCATGGGGCTGGATGGCCTGTCGGATGATCTGGTGGAAAGATAGGCCCTGGGTATGGTCTCATAAACCATGAGAGATATCTGCGCTGTGCCTCAGGATCTGCAGCATAATTAGTGACCACATCCTGGTTGGACCCCTCTATATCTGTGATCTCAATATCATCTATCATCGGTCTCGCTACTGCTCTAGGATTGGGAAGGACTCGAGAGTGTCGAGTGTAGATGGGCACATCGGTTGGAACACACTGCTCTAGCCCAAACTGCCTCTGTACTCGGTCAAAGTAGAATGGGACTATGATGTGGGGATATCGTCCTCTCAGTAGGCGGTTCCTTTGTAGGCATGCTAACTGTCTCTCCATCCCATCCCATCTGTGCATCCACAGATATGGTCTCCACACGGTCACCTCAGCTGTCAATCTGTCAACTATCACTCTCCAATACAATAGATCTCCAAATCTCCACTCGCTGGTAAGTGGATAAGCAAATACCCTAGGTCGCTCGCTAGCCGTACTCATTAGATAGCCGACAGGCCTGGTGCATGTAAAGTGCTCAAATATCCACACCTGCAGAAGTGTGCATGTCATCAAACTGCAACCCTATCCAAAAACATACTCCTCGAGGTCGTGATAGAGATGTGCAAGCATACTCCGACCCTAGGCATATACTCTCCTATGTCTCTCCATAGCCCTGATGCACCATGTGAGACCCCCATGCACGTGTGTACCTCGCCTGTTAGGGCAGACAGCTAGTGCAATGATGGCTATCATAAGACGTGATCCTATCTCTAAGCGAACCTAGAACACCTAGGCTTGATATTCCTATCATTCTTGAGAAGGAAGTTCTTCCTTTGAAAGATAAAACTAATGTCTTTCCTCAAGAAGATTCCCAACCCATCCCTATGGATGTGACTATGCCTATATCTAATAAACTTTCTAAAAGTAGACCTATACCTCCTTGTCATGATGGACTTGGTCTCCTTCCTAAACCAAATATTCCTCCCTTATATGGAGCAGTTCCTCCTCCTTCCTCTTATGGAGAGAAGAGACCTTCCTCTTCTCCTATTATTCAACCTAAGAGACCACAACCTAAACACCCAAGTGATAAGGATGAGAACATTCCTCCTCCTCAATCTTCCCAACTTCCTACTAAGACTAGACGGAATTGTTCTGCACGTGAACACCGACGAAAGCATTGTCTTAGAGCTCAGGCAGCTGCTTCTCAAACTTTGCAACCCCCAAAAACACCTTCAACTAACATTATTCCATTTTCTCCTCAGCCGAAGATTGAGCCAAAATCTCCTAAACATAAGATGCATGATGGTCTTGATCCTGTGCGAGTTAAAGATCCTATTTTTATAAATCTTGATGATGATATAGATGAAAATGTTATTCATGATGAAAATGTTACTCCTGTTCATTCTGATAGTGAATATGTTGATGTTGATAACCATCTATCTAACGAATTTTCTAGAGCACTTATCCTAGCTCCTAGACAAGAACACTGTGGCTTGGGGTATGAACATAGCCCTTGTTTGGATCTTGTGATAGCTCCATCTGCTGTGTTGGATGTTCCTCCTCTAGCGTGTTTCCTGCCTTCTCAAGATATTGATCAGCAAGATCGGGGGGCAGATGATGTGCTAGACTAGTTCATTAGCATAGCAGATTCTCTCCTCCTCTCTTTTGTCACTTCTTCTATGTGTTATTCTCATTCTTATATTTGTTGTCCTTAGTGTTGTCTACTTGAGGACGATGCAAAACATTGAGATCTCTTTTGGTCTCTCTCATGTTGACTCAAAAGACACATGTGTTCCCTTCTTCTAGGTGACCTTCCTTGATTGGGGAATGAAGAACAATTATGCATACATACATATGATATACATGAATTATCATACAGCATACTGACTCCAAGGAAAGCGAAGTCACCTCGTGCTTTGTGTTTTGTGTCTATTATCCTTGGGCTTATCTCACACTTGGGGGCTAAATCCTTGTGATAATGTGCTCCTTTCTCATTTCTTATATGTATCACTACCTTAAAGCAATCACCCCCAGTGAGGCATGTGCGATCGCTTTAATGTAGGGGGGCATACATCCCGTTCATATCTTTTCAAGATACTTGAAAATTTCTTGACAAATTTAGCTTTGCCTTGAAAATTTTTGATATCTTTCTTGCATGACTCATAGTGAGGGAACCTTACTACTGAAAGTCATGGTTCTCCCTCATGATCTTCCCTTTTACTTTTTCAATCGAAGTCATAAGATCCTTAGTCCACTGGGGGCTTGGTGTATCTTGCCTCCTTGACGTGGTGAAAGTCTTTCAATGTTGATTCCTTGTACTTTACCGGAAGTATGAGCGTACGCTTATACTCCCACTAAAGTGGGGGCTAAATGTAGCATCCTAAAATTGTGACACTTGCAATTTTGACTACATTTGGGTCTTCACGATGGCGATGCAACACGAAACCTGAAAGGAGACCCTGAAACTTGTTCATGACATCAAAAATTGCATTTTTCAGTACCCTGGCCTGATCCTCCTTGCACCCTACTGTCCCTGGAGGTTGGACCATGGCACCCAGCACCCTGGTCCTTCAGGACTAGGGCGCACAATGCCCTGGTCCCCTAGGACCATGGCGCCTAGTGCCCTTGTCCCTGGCCCTATTTTGGGCCCGGTCTCTTTTGGGGCTTCAGTTCTTTAAGTTTGCAAATTGGAAAATAATATTTCCTGGTCAGCCTAAGGTCGGGAAAATCAGTCTTTCAACCCTAATTGACAAGTATATAAACTACATTTCCTCTCCCATTTGGGGAGGACATAGATGGGAGAAAAGGCAGAAATGATATTCAAACATTCAAACATTCAAGCATTCAAGCATTCAAGCATTCAAGCATTCCTTCAAGCAATTAATCATTCTAAGTCTCCATTCAAGGCTAAGTGTTGCATTCAAGACAAGGATTCAACCATTGAAGAGGAGATCACATACAACATACAACATACTACATACATTACACCTTCGCATGTAAGAATACAAACATTCTTACAAGGTATCAGTACTTGTTTACATTACAAACATTTACACTTACAACATTCTCATTTCTTGGTTAATTCCAAAACTGGGGTTTGACCTAAAGGCAAACCCCTCATCCCTAACCCCCCAATCGTCCTCTCTTTTCTGTGTGTAGGTTGCAGGTACGCGGCTGTAATTGAAGATCTGGAATCCTTGTGCAGAGACGAACAGATCCCCCTTCATTTCACAGATTTTTCGGAGGACCGTGTGCACGCCGAGCGCCATCATCCTGTCAACTTTCACTCAAATTTGCAGAACAGCACCATCTCGACATTTTACTGCTAATTCCAGGTCCACAGCTTCATACCTACTTTTACATCAAACATAATGACTACTTCAATACAAGACATTCCTCCTATGATCACTAGTCATGGGGCCAATCCTTCTTCGTCAATTAACCCTCTTCCTTCATTCAATCCGACTTCTTCATTCATTCCTTCAATGAGTGTCCCTATTATATCTCCACAAATGAACATGACACAAGGGGGCAATTCGTTTAATCATTCCATTCCTCCTTGCAGTGTTCCTCCTGTCCAATCATCTCCTATGACTAACTATCATAGTGTCCCACCACCTTACTCTCTACCTTCTTTCAATAACATAACACCTCCATCACAATCTAACACATCTAATATGAACTCTTCGACTGAAGCGACCATTAACAATCTTGCACAAACTGTCTCTTCTTTATAGCAACAAATTGCCTCTATGAATCAATCTAAGTTTAGTGTGCCCACATTTGATGTTGCGAGCCCACTTTCTCTTGACATTGTTCGAGCTATTCCCCTTAAACATGTTGAAATTCCGCATTTGGAGCTTTATAATGGTAAGGGTGATCCTCTAACACATGTGAAGACCTTTCAAACAATATGTACTGATTTTGCTTGTGACCAAAGGTTGCTTGCAAAACTATTTACTAGAACATTAAGAGATAAAGCCCTACAATGGTATTGCTCGTTGACTTCTTATTCTATTACTTCTTTCGAACAACTTGAAAATGCTTTCATTCAACAATTTCAAAACAATATAAGTCCTAAAGTTACTTTGATTGATTTAATGCATTGTAAACAAGGTGTTAAAGAAAAAGTGACTGATTTCATTGGTAGATATAAGCATTTGTATGCTCAAATTTCTTTTCCAGTGCCTGACAATGATATTCAATGAATCTTTATTTCTAATTTACAAAAAGATATTAGAGAAAAACTCTTATTTTCTGAGTTTACTTCTTTCCAACAGTTGTGCGCAACTCTTCACAATTATCAACTGACTGTGAGTCAAATGGAACAAGCAAATCCTATGGCTCCGAGTGATAAGGGTGATAGTAGTCAACAACCATTTGGGAAGTTTAAACTGAATAGAGAGTCCATTAAATTCAATGAAAACATCATCAACAACAATGTGAATGTGGCATCAGGTGTGCCTCCTATTTCTAAGTTTTTCAAGAAGGAAAGAAAGTTTACTCCTTTGAATGAATCATTGCATAGTATTATGAATAAGTTATTGGAACGAAATGTGCTTACTCTTCCTCCTATAAGGCAAATAGATCCTGCAAAGATTAATTCACCCTATTTTGATAACAAATCTTTTTGTCAATTTCATCGTCATCCTGGGCATGATACTGAAAAATGTTTTGCTTTAAAGGGTAAAATTCAAGATTTGATTGATAATAGTACTATCTCTGTTTCTGGTGTGAATGATAAAGGCAACACATCTGTAGCTCCTCCTAACCAAAATCTTAAGATTTTTACTGATCCATTGCCTTCTCATACCTCTAATGCGATTGATACTAATGATTCCTCTGTCTCACCTGATGATCTTGTGTCTATGACTTCGAATGTGATCAACCTTGTGGAGCAGCAGAAAATCCCTAAAGAACCTTCCATCACCTTTGATTCTAGTGAAACTATCAGGGCACCTGATGGTCCTTTATATATAGTTGCAAAAGTCAAGAATACACCTTGCCGTGGAGTGCTTATTGATCCTTTTTGTATGGTTAATATCATTACTGAAGAATTTCTTTTTACTTTACAATTGAATCAAGTGATCTATGACAAAACAAATGTGGTTGTGAAACTATTTGATGCATTTTCTTCTCCTGCAATCGGTTCTATTACATTACCTATTGAGGTCCATAACAAATCCCTTGATGTGGACTTTGCTATTATTCCATCATCCAAACAATTTCGTGTGAAGCTAGGCTATCCTTGGCTATCTTCCATGAAAGCTATTGCTTCTCCTATTCACAAGTGTTTGAAATTTCCCCATAATGGTGAAGTTGTTACTATCAATCATAGTCTCTTTAAACTAGCTGAAAGAACTTCTAGCATTCCTATTGATTACTTTTGGCCTAAACAATTCCAATCTCTTCCTCTGCGAAGTGATCATCTTTTTAAATCTTATCAAAAATGAAAGAAAGATATGATCCTATCTCTAAGTGAACCTAGAACACCCAAACTTGACATTCCTATCGTTCTTGAGAAGGAAGTTCTTCCTTTGAAAGATAAAAATAATGTCTTTCCTCAAGAATATTCCCAACCCATCCCTATGGATGTGACTATGCCTATGATTAATAAACTTCCTAAAAGTAGACCTATCCCTCCTCGTCATGATGGACTTGGTCTCCTTCCTAAACCAAATATTCCTCCCTTATATGGAGCAGTTCCTCCTCCTTCCTCTTATGGAGAGAAGAGACCTTCCTCTTCTCCTATTATTCAACCTAAGAGACCACAACCTAAACACCCAAGTGATAAGGATGAGAACATTCCTCTGACTCAATCTTCGCAACTCCCTACTAAGACTAGACAAAATCGTTCTGCACATGAATGCCGATGAAAGCGTCGTCTTAGAGCTCAAGCAACTACTTCTCAAACTTTGCAATCCCCAAAAACACGTTTAGCCAATATTATTCCATTTTCTCCTCAGCCAACGATTGAGCCGAAATCTCCTAAACATAAGATGCATGATGGTCTTGATCCTGTGCGAGTTAAAGATCCTATTTTTATAAATCTTGATGATGACATAGATGAAAATGTTATTCATGATGAAAATGTTACTCTTATTCATTCTGATAGTGAGTATGAATATGTTGATGTTGATAACCATTTATCTAACGAATTTTCTAAAGAACTTATCCTAGCTCCTAGACAAGAACGACGTGGCTTGGGGTATGAACATAGCCCTTGTTTGGATGTTCCTCCTCTAGCGTGTTTCCTACCTTCCCGAAATATTGATCAGCAAGATCGGGGGGTAGATGACGTGCTAGACTAGTTCATTAGCATAGCAGACTCTCTCCTCCTCTCTTTTGTTACTTCTTCTATGTGTTATTCTCATTCTTCTATTTGTTGTCCTTAGTGTTGTCTACTTGAGGACGATGCAAAGCATTGCGACCTCTTTTGGTCTCTCTCATGTTGACTCAAAAGACACATGTGTTCCCTTCTTCTAGGTGACTGAAGAACAATTATGCATACATACATATGATATACATGAATTATCATACAGCATACTGACCCCAAGGAAAGCGAAGTCACCTCATGCTTTGTGTTTTGTGTCTATTATCCTTGGGCTTATCTCACACTTGGGGGCTAAATCCTTGTGATAACGTGCTCCTTTCTCATTTCTTATATGTATCACTACCTTAAAGCAATCACCCCCAGTGAGGCATGTGCGATCGCTTTAATGTAGGGGGGCATACATCCCGTTCATATCTTTTCAAGATACTTGAAAATTTCTTGACAAATTTAGCTTTGCCTTGAAAATTTTTGATATCTTTCTTGCATGACTCATAGTGAGGGAACCTTACTACTAAAAGTCATGGTTCTCCCTCATGATCTTCCCTTTTACTTTGTCAATCGAAGTCATAAGATCCTTAGTCCACTGGGGGCTTGGTGTATCTTGCCTCCTTGACGTGGTGAAAGTCTTTCAATGTTGATTCCTTGTACTTTACCGGAAGTATGAGCGTACGCTTATACTCCCACTAAAGTGGGGGCTAAATGTAGCATCCTAAAATTGTGACACTTGCAATTTTGACTACATTTGGGTCTTCACGATGGCGATGCAACACGAAACCTGAAAGGAGACCCTGAAACTTGTTCATGACATCAAAAATTGCATTTTTCAGTACCCTGGCCTGATCCTCCTTGCACCCTACTGTCCCTGGAGGTTGGACCATGGCACCCAGCACCCTGGTCCTTCAGGACTAGGGCGCACAATGCCCTGGTCCCCTAGGACCATGGCGCCCAGTGCCCTTGTCCCTGGCCCTATTTTGGGCCCGGTCTCTTTTGGGGCTTCAGTTCTTTAAGTTTGCAAATTGGAAAATAATATTTCCTGGTCAGCCTAAGGTCGGGAAAATCAGTCTTTCAACCCTAATTGACAAGTATATAAACTACATTTCCTCTCCCATTTGGGGAGGACATAGATGGGAGAAAAGGCAGAAATGATATTCAAACATTCAAACATTCAAGCATTCAAGCATTCAAGCATTCAAGCATTCCTTCAAGCAATTAATCATTCTAAGTCTCCATTCAAGGCTAAGTGTTGCATTCAAGACAAGGATTCAACCATTGAAGAGGAGATCACATACAACATACAACATACTACATACATTACACCTTCGCATGTAAGAATACAAACATTCTTACAAGGTATCAGTACTTGTTTACATTACAAACATTTACACTTACAACATTCTCATTTCTTGGTTAATTCCAAAACTGGGGTTTGACCTAAAGGCAAACCCCTCATCCCTAACCCCCCAATCGTCCTCTCTTTTCTGTGTGTAGGTTGCAGGTACGCGGCTGTAATTGAAGATCTGGAATCCTTGTGCAGAGACGAACAGATCCCCCTTCGTTTCGCAGATTTTTCGGAGGACCGTGTGCACGTCGGGCGCCATCGTCCTGTCAAATTTCACTCAAATTTGTAGAACAACACCATCTCGACATTTTACTACTAATTCCAGGTCCGTAGCTTCATCCCATATCCCTATCTCTGTTTATAAGTGAATCTTTCCTACTTTACATGCATTCCTAGTTCAATCTTTCTATCTACATTCTTTACAAAAGAGGGTATCCTTGCTATCTTACCCCTTGAAACTCATATAGAATCCAATCTTGCATTGTGTGGGATTGGATCTTGTAGGTTTTAACCCCTCTTTTGAATGTAAAGTCTCTCCTAAGTGAAAACCATCAACCCTAGTGACTCTCCCTTCTCTCTCCTTGGAGTTGGGGAGGGGAGAACGACTAGGGTTCAATTTTTTCTGCTTTACAGGCCCAAAAGCCTCTTGTAAATCCTCTAACAAGGTGGTTCACATCTGTGGATCTAAAATCCTATAGCAAGGTAGTCTTTAATAGGACTTGTCTCCTAACAGAGATTGAGATTCCTAACATGATCTGTTCTGGTAAAGAACATTGTAAGACCTTAACTGGTCTGGTTCCTATTCCGCAAATAGTTACTTGTGAGTTCCATCTCACCATGGTTTTTCCCATTTGGGTTTCCACATCAAAATATCTTATGTTATTGTGTTTGTGCTGCTATGGGTGAATGCATTATTATCTATTAGGTTTGCATGTTTGTTAACCGGTTTGTCTGTTAAACTATTTTACCGCTTTACTGCTAGTATTGTAAAGTGTTTAAGTGCAAAGGTTTTTGGCATACTAATTCACCCCCCCCTCTTAGTATTCATCATACCATCCATTGAGGTATATTCTTGACTTGGAAAGTCAAGCAATCTAGTTAGACATAAGATGAAGGCACAATAAGCAAGATAATTGAGATAGCGACAACTCAAGTTAATTTTTTTTAGCTATGCAAAAATTTTGGTGGTTCGAGGACCACGACCGCCATTTGGGACAACAATGAAGAAGAGGTAAGAGGTAATCTTGCAAATAATAGAAAGAAGCATTAACCTATCCTAATGAATAGGTGCCTTAAGCATGTGATCAAGCTAGGTTACTTATTAAGAGCATTCGTTAGACAATCCTTGTAGCAATGCAGAGAAGCTAGAGCTGTATAACCCTAAAGATAAGGACTAAAGTGATGAATGACAATCTCCTTGATAAGTGGACCTTAGCAATATTATAGATAAATTAACTAAGGAGAAATGATGCATGAACTTCTTAGGTTAAAGCACGTAATTGCAATAAACCCTAAGTTCATCCGTAGTTATATAATTGGGGAATCAAGCAAAGTAAAGCCACAACTAGTTCCCAGATGGGAAGACACTCTTGGAGAAATTAATGGCAAGGAGAGTAAGGACGATTTGGGAATCATACAAAAAAAAATCCCTATTGAAGTGCAAGGAGGGTAAAAGTATTAGGATCTTATACTCTAGGAATGAGTAACTAATATTCGTTCAGAACCTAAAGAGAAAAGTGCAACCCAATCATGGCTAGTCGCTAGTTACAAGACAATATGTAACACAATTTAACTACTTGACACAACTGAAGTAGGTTTGTAAATTTATGGCACTCAAGTGTGAAGGTATGCTAAAACATTAAGTATGGATGAAACAACATGCAGATGGAAATGGCTTATGGAATGATAGTATAGCAGTATTATAATACGAAGGTTTTAATGACGATTAGTTGTCAGTATAAGATATTATATGAGAACATGGATAAGGAGCCAAATTATGTGGTTAGCCAAGGGAGAACTAGGAAATTATGGGAGTCTTAAGACATTGGTAATTATTGGACACCCTTATGTTATATTGTAATTAGGTAACGGGATATTATGATGATAAGGCAGTTTACGTGGTTTGAAGGAAATTGTACGCTGTGATATGCCAAAAATTGTCTAGTAAGTAAATATAACTAAGTAATATGGAAAAAGATAACTTCTTTTTACCATATTTTAATTAATAGGGTGAGTGTTGGTCACTTCTTAAGTGCACACCCCCTTGATATCATAAGTTGCATGAGGGAAGTAGGAGGGAATAAGTCAACTCTCCGTGTTGTTTTAAATATGTCATGAAATGGGTGGGAAGGAATTAGTTGTCAAGCATTATTGATTTTACTTGACAATCGGTCCACCCCAAATGGTTCTTAACCATAAGTGTTAGTAATTTGGCAACATGCTCCTTATTGACGAAGATGAAAGGATGATTAGAGGTGAAAATTCAAGGAGCTAGCAAGGGTGCTAAGAAAACAAATGATGTCCCTAGTAGAATTATATGATTACATTTTTTTTTAAATCCTAAGTGTTTCTAAGTATACAAGTGACAATTTTGTGTCGAACTATCCAATGCATGTGAGTAAGACATGAAAGTGTCGATGCATGAGTTACCATGTAATATTGAACCAAGTTTTAACATATCAAGAAAATTAATGGAAGTCCTAGAAGAATGGACGGAGAATGGTAGAGTTAGTGCAATCACCTATTAGATATAATTATGGATGTTAATAACCCTACATAGATAACGGATTATGTTGGAAAGTGTGGCTTGCAATAGCAATCACATGAAGGTTAAAATGGAACATGATCTATAAAATGATTGCAAGCTCATGTGTATAAGATATTTCGTAAATAATAGAGGAATATAGATAATCTAAGAGTCTCGAGAGTCTAATAATCACTTCCTAACACACTCAGGATGTGTGATCTTGGGTGATGTGTTGCGGTTACTCCCTATACCATGGCTAGAATGGTCATCTTGTTTCGATTTTGATTCGACAGTATTTTTGACTTTCTTTGAATAGTATTTTGTGACCTAGGGGCTAGTACTTTCTTTTTATTTATTTTTATTTTTTATGATGAAAGGACCACTAAATTTATGTTTCTTTTTATTGGAGCTATGGTACTTGCCATGTTGCTAATTTTAATATCTTTCAATTGTCGACTCTTTTCTTCTTTGATTGGACTTGGTAAAAGTAATTTTTATTTTAATCTTTTAAAGTGTCAAGTGGTCATTTTGACATTCATATAGCTAGCCCTAGTGATGTGATTTGTGTAATGTCTATCATGTTTGTTGAACCACTGATAGTGTGTCAAGGGAGAATACCGCAAGGAGTGAAATTAGGCACACATAATAAACAAAGAATTTTATTTAGAAATAAGGTAAAGAAAGGAATATTCTCCTAAATAAAATTATTTGCGAGTAATCTAAGAGAGGAAATTTATAACAAAAAATTAATAAAATAAATATGTGTGTGTGTGTGTGTGTGTGTGAGTGAGATCTAGACCTAATGAATTGCGAAAGTGATGATAATTGCAAACTGATAAATTTGGCATGTGTGTGGAGATGATTGCATGGATGAGATCAAAAAGAAATAATAATTATTAATTTTCATCACTCCCTTAGAATGGGATGGTTATGTACCTTAATGTTTGGGTTTTGCAAATAATGTACCTATGAAACTAAAACCTTGGTGCTTAGAACTACCAAGCATTGTGGGCCCTAGGAGTAGAAAATTTCTCTACTCATGGGTAGATTCAAAGAACTTAAACTTGATTATTCCTTGTCGCCTAAGGATGTTGGAAAAAATCATGCACCTAGGGTGGTTTACCAAATATGTAATTAACCCCCTTGTGAGGCACCTAGATGTAAAATAAGTAGATTCATTATGGATAAACTATGATGTCAATTCTCTTTAGTGGCGAGAATGGATGACAATTGCAGTGGGATAAACATGTTCTACACGAACCCTAAATAAGTATGACTCCTAGAAATTAATAAGTAAACTATCATGTGTAACCTTTATTATGGGAGTTGATGTGTGTTATTGATATAATTTAGATGGTGCATTAACATAAATTGTTGAAAGATAGAATTTTGTAGACACCTACCTGAGATTGAAGGGAAATGTAAGAGTTTAACCTTATAAAGATAGTAAGCTAATTACAATAATAAGTTGGTTTTGGTAATGCATCTTTCTAGTAGGCAAGATAAGATTTAGAGTAACCTATGAAAATTGTGGGAAATGTTATGTCCCTATTTAATATTCTGCTCATACGACTTCCAGGACTAAGTTGATCTCTAGGGGAGGAGGGTGTAGAGCCCCTCCCTAATCAAGCTTTGGTTAACTCAGTTGACCATGGTTGACCTTACTAATAAATGCTATAATTCAATAGGATGGGCTATGTTAGATAGATAGATTGGTGAGAAAAGTAATTGAACTAGGTTACAAAATCATTTCACCTTGAGATATACATTTTGATGTGTTATGGATACATAACTTTATATGATTCTAGAATAGGATAACTTTGAGACGATGTATGTCATTATTGGATTTGCAAGACTTTACTATGATGATAGAAATAGGATGCATGTCTTATGTATGGATCAAAATTATGAGGATTATGATAATTGCTTATGTAGATTTATTTGGATATAAGATATATCAATTTGTTCAAATGTAAATTGTATGCAGAGTGTTTGATGTGTATTCTTATTCATGTGCTTGATTTTATATGAAGTTATTTGGAATTACTAATGTGTAATTGAGATGCACAAGAAAATTATCCATGTGACCATGGAAATATTATGGAGAACCAAACCTAGACCTATGTACGTTCATAAAGCCAGGGGTTGTCTATTTGGAGAGACAACACCCCGTATGTATCATGTTTTATTTGTAACAGTAAATGATGTATGTGTGTTAAATTTTATTTATTGATTTATTTAATCCAACAAGAGACAATTTCCATGTGTAATTTTGTAATGCATTTTATTGTGTCACTTGACACTTGTTGATTTATGTCTTAAATTTTGACTTGTCTCTTGAAGGGAGTTGTTCAACTATAGTTTTTTCAAACATTTGAATGTGGTTCTAAATATTCCTTGGGTAGAGAGTCTTTGGCATGGTCAACATAGGTTTGACCCGAAATATAACTTCAGATGGGTTTATAAGGGGTCAAATGGACTCCTAGGGGTAGTTTAAAGGTGTTTCCTAAAGCCCATAATGTACACCTATGGGTTAGGAGTATTTTTAGGCATGTGTCTACTCCCATGTGACTATTTAGTCATCCTAAAAAGTATGTTTTGTAAGATGTACGAAAAATTCAAAATTAGAAGGTGCCATCTAGGTTAGATAACCTTCCCTTTTGATGAGAGATCCTTTTTCATCTTTTTCTTACTTTTTCCTTTTTTAGATTTAGAAACTTGTGAGAACTCTCACTGAGGTCTTCTTTGGCAAGAATGAGAGATTTTGTGGGTAATCATCCACTCTCCATTTTTGGAGACTATGCATTTTGAAAAAAATGGTTTTTGGATTCGAAATTTGGCAAAGTATAGAAGGGAGGATTGTGGATTTGGGCTGCTCATCCTCAAACTAGTTCTAGCATACCTTTGGGTAGATCGAAGGTTGGTTCATCCACTTCTTTTGTTTTCTTAAGTTGCATGTTTATGTTAGAAATATTGTTTGAATGAAAAGGTTGTTGTCTTGTATTTTCTTTTGTAAAGATTATTATGCGGCCCTTCTTTTATTCTTTTATGCATTTCCTATGATTTGGGAGTAATCAAGGTCTTCTACTCTTGGGAGAGTAGGATGGTCTTGCAGGTGGTAGGAGTTTGATAGCCCTTAAGTAAGAGACTCTCATTATGAGAGCGAACTCAAGGGTTGTATAAGCGACCCTTGCTGCATGGTCTGGTTTGTGCATTTGGGGGTCATAAGGGGAGAAAGTATGGCATGAATGCCTTGGGGGGCATAAGGAATGTGGGGTTAATGAACTTATGATATATCTTTGTTTGCCATGAGGTAGCTTTATGATCTACTATTCTTGCTGTCTCCTCTAGCTATTTGGTCCACTACCACCCATGTAAAATCATCACATTTTGTGATGGAGTATAGCCTTGGTTGGGAAAGTGTTTGCTATATGTTTTTCCCTTGTTTGTTTTGCTTGCATGTTTGTAACCTATCAAATTGTTTGTTTTGCTTGCATGTTTGTAACCTATGTAGAGGGAAGGATTGTGGATTTGGGCTGCTCATCCTCAAACTAGTTCTAGCATACCTTTGGGCAGATTGAAGGTTGGTTCATCCACTTCTTTTGTTTTCTTTTAAGTTGCATGTTTGTGTTGGAAATATTGTTTGAATGAAAAGGTTGTTGTCTTGTATTTTCTTTTGTAAAGATTATTATGTGACCCTTCTTTTATTCTTTTATGCATTTTTTGTGATTTGGGAGTAACCAAGGCCTTCTACTCTTGGGAGAGTAGGATGGTCTTGTGGGTGGTAGGATTTTGACAGCCCTCGAGTGAGAGACTCTCATTATGAGAGAGAACTCAAGGGGTGTATATGTGACCCTTGCAGCATGGCCTGGTTTGTGCATTTGGGGGTCATAAGGGGAGAAAGTATGGCATGAATGCCTTGGGGAGCATAAGGAATGTGGGGTTAATGATTTTATGATATATCTTTGTTTTCCATGAGGTGGCTTTGTGATCTACTATTCTTGCAGTCTCCCAAGGGTATTTGGTCCACTACCACCCATGTAAAATCATCACATTTTGTGATGGAGTGTAGCCTTGGTTGGGAAAGTGTTTGCTATATGTTTTTCCCTTGCTTGTTGTGCTTGCATGCATGTAACCTATCTAGGGCTTGGTTCTTCAAGCTCGGGGGTGGCTTCTAGTAAGCCTAGGTTGGGAGGTGAGCTCTCCATGGTCAAAACCTTATGATTTATTTGCAGGTTGTTTGGAATGGAAGGAAAAAGACAAGCTTGGAAATTGTTGGTTTTACTTGATTTGTAGAAAAAGATTTGGGAATGGGATATCATATTTTAGTTGCAGCAATAAATAAGGAAAGCTATATGTTGTATTTTTTTGAAAAAGAAATGTATTCATTTGTTTAATGTCCTCATCTAATAGAAATGAGAGACTAGATGGGTAACCCACCCATTATAATGTTGATTATATTGTATTTTGAACATGCTTTAAAGAAAACCATTATTTTTATTAAGCTATTACTCCAAAAATGAAATGTTTCTTTTTGGATTAAGTTCCTATAGTTATTGAAATAATAATTGTTGTATACATATTATTTTAAAAGTAAAAGTTCACTTTATCTCCTTATGCATAGTAAAATAATGGAAATGAGTAAAGAAAATAAACTTGCATGTTAGTAAGAGAATATTAAGCATTTAGTCATAATTATTTATTGCCAAATACATATCATGGATTAATAGATATAACATGTCTATCTCTAAGGTAAATTTAAATGATTTCTAGTCTAATATAGTTGTTGTTAAAGTTTATTAAATTCTATCACTTTATTTATTTGCAGTAAATAAATCTAGAATTAATAACCCATCTCTAAAGTTAGCAAATAGATTGTCGATAGAAAAAGGAAGTGCTTTATTTAAATCTGTTGGTTTTAAAAATCTGCTTTAAGTGATTATAGAAAAAAATAAAAAAATAAATAGATTGTTTAAAGGAAATAAAAGAAATTTTGCCCTATTATCATGTTGTCAATATTTTTAATAAATTCTGCATGTTTTAAAAAGGTTTTTAAAAAAATATATATGGATTTCTTAAGTGTGTATATATATATGCATATATAAAACTACACATTTTATTTAAATATATTCTCAGCCTGTGAAACTGTTTGTTGGAAAACTTTACAACCATAGAAAGATATATATATATATTGTATTCTAAAAAAATATAAATATAAACAAAAAAAAAGATCTAAATTTATTTGTTTTTTTTTAGCAAAAAAAAATACAATGAGGGGAGCCTCGGCCCCCTGCACTGTGGGCGGCGACCCCCAATGACGGTCGCAACCGCCACTATGGGCCACAACCCACAGTCAGAGAGGCTTCGGCCCCCCCCGTGGGCGGCGCCCCCAGCGGCGGCGCAGCTGGGCTGCAAGCCGCGTCCCATAGTGGCGGCCAAGGCCGCACTGTGGGCCGTGACCCACAGGCTTGTCTACGGCTGCCCTTGCATAGAGCCCCCACAGCCCCATGGCACCCTCCACCACACCTTCCACCACGACCGTTGCTTCTAGCCATCGTCGCTCTCCCTCGGCCCTGCACAAAAAAATAAAACCCTAACCCGGTTCGGGTTAGGGTATATTTGAATTATAAAAAAAAAAGATTTAGATTGAAGGAAGATCAATATATTAATAATGTTAATATAATTTCCTTATTTATAACTTTTAATTTTAGGGTTTCTTGTTATTCTGTTATTTAGGAAACTATATATATATATATATATATATATATATATATATATATATATATATATATTTACACATGATTTTATATATGCATGTAAAGGTCCAAATTTAAGATTATTATTTTATAATTTATTTATATTTTATATATGTTTTATATAAACATATGGGCATGTAAATATTCAGATATGATGTTTTTTTTTTAATTTTAAATATCTTTTAGAGTGCAATCTTTTAGGAAATTTATAATGACTTTATAAACTATTTTGACTATAAGGGATTATTTTTAGTCCACCCAAATTTAGGCAATTCAGATTTAATTTTCTAAGAGCAATTTCCACTATGGGTTTATTTGGCCCTTTACTCAAGATTGTTAGGCACATTTTTATTATTGTTAAATTGAATAATCTAGGTTTTGATAATCTTTGTGCCAGGACTAATTAATTTAGTTCCTAAGTAATAAAAAGGTTATTGGAAATTATTGATTAAATGAATTAATTTATTTATTAAATGGAATAAATTCTTTGGAAGAGGATATTGTGGTGGAATTATATATATTCAAAAATAAGTCCAAGACCTTGATCTTGCGAACCCATTTAGCCTAGATGGAATCTTATACTAAATAAAGCAATTAACATTTTAGTGTTTGACACTTCTGATGAATACTAAGAGGGGGGGGTGAATTAGTATGCCAAAAATCATTGCACTAAAACACTTTAATAGTCTGAAGACAAACCGGTATAACAGTTTAACAGACAGACTGGTTATCACACATGCAAACCAAAATGCAAGTAAAGCATTCACCCACAAAAGCAATACAACTATAACACAAGATATTTGATGTGGAAACCCAAATGGGAAAAACCACGGTGGGATGGAACTCACAAGTCACTATCTACAGAATAGAAACCAGACCGGTCAAGGTCTTACAATGTTCTTCACCAGAACAGATCCTATTAGGAATCTCAATCTCTATTAGGAGATAAGTCCGATTAAAGACTACCTTGCTAGAGGATTTTAGATTCACAGTGGTGAACCACCTTGTTAGAGAATTTTACAAAGGCTTTTGGGCCTGCCCAGTTAAGGGCTACAAACTTGTCAAAGATGTGAGTAATCAACAAGTGTTTGATCTATCTAATAGCACAAACTACTTGGTTATATCTAGTATTGCTCACTGTTAATGC
Organism: Cryptomeria japonica; assembly: GCF_030272615.1. Taxonomy (NCBI): domain Eukaryota; kingdom Viridiplantae; phylum Streptophyta; class Pinopsida; order Cupressales; family Cupressaceae; genus Cryptomeria; species Cryptomeria japonica. The sequence goes on from NC_081407.1 coordinate 210,934,251, forward strand.
ATTCCAGCATTACTTCAGTCTTCTCTATCTCTCTCTCAGTTACAACTTGATATTCTCAAATAAGATCGCTCTTACAACAACTCAACAACCACCTTAAACCCTAGCACAACATAAACCCTTTCAACAACAACCTAAAACCCTAGACATGATGTCCTTTTAAAGGAATTTGATTTCATGTCAGTCCAATAGGATTACATTACAATTTCCTAGGTTCAATGAATCTAGACATACTTAGTAACATGAAACAAAAAGCACTGTCAATGTGTCGGCACCATCAAACAATCGGTGGATTGGTAACTCATCATAGAGTATTACCAATTCATACAAAATACCGGTTGCTAGTTTGACAAAAATGAAGATTGGTAAGAATGTGTTATGCTGCTTTTCTCCCTCGTACCGCTTGAGATCTATGAACCGCTCGAGGTCGACATGCCACTTCAGACCAGGAAACATGTTTTGCAAAATCACCAATAGTCTAAAGACTAGAATAAAACATACCGGTTGGAACAAATACCGGTTGAGCTCTAACTCATACATATAAAGGGGATCTCAATACAAGTGTGTGTCCATCAATGACAATCACAACATAAACATGAAAAATGCCAACAATCTCCCCCTTTGGCATTGATGGCAACACTTAGGAAAATATAATTTTGACATCTAAGTGTTTTACAACAAAAACATGCCTTTAACAAAATTGCTCCCCCTAGGCATATACACTATCCCTTAATCAATACAATGTATAGCAATTTTGCATAAAAAACATAAACATTGAGATATCAGAGCATATAGCATATGTCAAAACATATATCAAAATTTTAAAACCAGATACTTCTCCCTAATTGTCTCCAAAATAGATAGAGTACTTCTTCCCCTTTGCCAACAATGACAAAGTACTGCTGAACAATCCTGTTTCCATTTGATATTGAAATAATAAAAGTTTATGACAAAAATGAATAATACTTGTCAAAAACCGATTTATAGTCCTGCAAAAATTATTTCATGGATAGAGACCAGGACTCAAGTAGGGAGGTTGCCACTTCTTTCTCTGTTTGCATCTAGGATACCTATTCCTCCATGGCATGAACTGTGCTCAGTTCCTGTGTAACTATCAAGGCATCCAGATTCAGATAACACTTTTGAAGAATTTGCAAACGTGGAAGTAAAACCAATTGTAGTTCCTGCAAATCTCTAGATCGTGTACTGATCTCTTGCTCCATCTTGGCTGACTAGATCTAGAACCAGTGAACAGTTTGCTCATAAGATGCAAAGGAATCATAAGGTGGCTTAAATGTGCTCAAGTAGGATTGTAAGTCCATTTGAAGCTTTTTCTTCTGAGTTAGCACATCATCACAAAATAGATGGGGTTGACAGATTTTTCTTAGTAGCAAGTTTCCCTCATCCAAAGCATCTCTTATATCCTTTTGGTCTTTCAGAAGTTCAGACTAGAGCTCATTCAACTTTTTCACCAGAGCAATGTTAAGAGCCTTTTGATGCTCTTTCTTGACATATGCCTCAGCTGCTTCTTCCAGGCTCTACACCTGTGTTACTACTTATTAAATTGCCATTAGTTTTTATGTTCAAAGTCATACTATATATTCTAGTCGATTAGCATTACCGAATCATGCAGTCAATACACATAGAGAAGTCGGTATGAATAGTCTAGTCAGTTATAGAAGAAAGCAGTATTCACCGAGTTGTTCACCAAGTATCCTTTTATGGCTACCGAGCAGTAAATTTAACACACCAAGTTGATATTCACCGAGTGAAACGTGTTACCAGATACATTGAACCTGGATATGCATATGAAAATGTGTTACAAGATCGAGGCACATCTAACCATTATTACATTGGAAATTGCACTAGAAGATTGTGTATGATTGTAAGGTCAATCTAACCAATGAAATATTTTGTCTAGTTATTCATTCGAGGAATCTTGTTTGTAAGATCGAAGCAATGTATTAGATCACCGCTTTAAGAGATCTATTTATACAACATGAGTTTAGAGTAAAGTGTGTGTGCATGTATGAAGGAAGACTGTTACAGAGACATAGAGAGGTCACCGAGAAGGTTATCAAAGAACAGTCGAGGAATAGAGTAAACAGAAGGGTTTACCGAGTTACTATATAAGCTACTGAGGTATGCTATAAGAAAGGTAATCTTATTCTGAGCACATAGAATCTACTATAACATTTTAGATGTAAAGTTGTAGATATTTGTAATGATTTTATTGTAATATTGTGAAGTTGAAAGAGAAAATTGTAATAGGATAAAAGACTCTAACCAAGTCTATAAATTGTAAAGCCTCTAACTAGGTGCAACATTTAGATTAATGTTGTAAAATCCTTTAGCAAGGTAGATCTAACAGATCTTGTTACTCATAACAGGGTAAGCTATTAGAAATAGCTAAATGTAGCTCTAACCGAGCAATCTTTATTATTGCAGTAGTGAAGTTGTGGGTGCCATCCCCACCGCAGTTTTTCTCTCTAACCAAGAGTTTCTACGTAACCAAAATATATGTGTTATGGAGTGAATCATGTATGATTGTTATCTGTTTGTTTTAACTTTATTTTATGTTACTACACTATTCTTTTTACTACCTAACAGTAAGGTTATTATTAAAGAAAGGTTTTGGAGTACTGATTCACCCCTCCCCTCTTAGTACATTAGCCTAACAATTGGTATCAGAGCCTGAATCTTGGAAAAGGGTTTAACTACCTAAAGAGAAAGATCTTATAAATGGAAGGCTATAAACAATCTCAGAGGATTGTGTATCTACAAGAAGAGCTAGATCATGCAAATCAAGTGATTGCAGACATGCAAAGGCAAATGCAAAAATCTCTAAAAGTAAGAAGAAGATTATCTGATGACTTGCAGGATTCTCAAGAGTTAGTGGAACAAATTGAAACATCATCTGAGAATAGTATATCTGAAGAGACTGAAGAAATGATTAGAATGTTGAAAGAAAAGAGCAAAGCATTGGCTGATCAACTAAAAGCAATGAAAAGAGAACATGAACATTTCAGTACACAAATGACTGAAAATCTAGATGCATTGAGGATAGCTGGGGATAAAGCAAGAGATATACAAAGAGAGAAACAACAACTTGAAGTCTTAGTATCTAATAAGAATGATGAAATCATAAGGTTAACTAGGATTCAACAAAATAAGACAAATCAACTAGGTTATGCACATCATGAAGCAATTATAAAGAATGATGAGAATCAAGCATTAAAACTTGAAGTATCAAGGTTGACTGGTGAACTTGAAATAGAGAAGAAATCCAAAGAGACATTGAAGAAGAGTTATGAAGCATCAAAGATGTTGGATGAGCAACTGAATACAATAAGACCCAACAAAGATGCAGGACTTGGTTACAAAGGAAAAGAATCTACCGATAAAGGAATTCATACTACTGAGAGAGGAGAATCATCAAAGAAAGCTAGAAACAAGAATAACATCAAAAGGAAGAAGCCTATTTGCTACTACTATGGAAATAAAGGTCATACTGCCAACATGTGCTAGATTAGAAAAGGTAAGCAACTGAATATCACTAAGTCCAATAGATATTGTTACAATTGCAATAAATATGGTCACACATCTAATCAATGTAGGACAAAGTCTATTAACAACTATCAAAAGGCAAAATTCAAAGGGTTTTGTAGAAACTACTATAGATATGGACATAATACCGAGAAGTGTTGGTCTAAGCAAAAGAACTATATGCGGTATCCACACCGAGCAAACACTAGAGGTTACCAAATTCACACATATCCTTCTTGGCAATATGCAACAGTACCATGGGATTACAATACAAGGATATGGTGCGAATGTTGCGGAAGATATGGACATATTAGTGCCAACTATTTTATAAGGTTTGGAATGAACAACCAAAGATCATGGAGAAATCCTAGTGTGGCATGTTTTCATTGTCACAAAGCTGGATATTTAGTTGGAGATTGCAGAGATCAACCTAGAAGAGACACTATGTGAGGCCCTACCTCGACCTATCCTATCTCTTCAGTTATTTTCATATTAGAACTATTTTGGATACTAGTTTTGACTCACTATGGATATAGAACTTTTTATGATTCCATGATTTTTGGTAATATTGATATATATTTGATGCCCCATTTCTATGCCTTGTGGATTATAGAATATTACATGATTCTAGATTAGGGTAATATTGTGATGATGTATGTTATTATCTGAATTTTAGGATTGGTTATAATGTTAGAAATATGGTTGCATATCTTGTAGATGGATCAAATTTTGAGGATTATGATGAATTGCTTTGATTTGTGACAAATCGTATTTTATAATGACAAGTCTTTGCAAATGAATGTATTGTATTCTAATTTTGTGTTTTATATTATATGAGGCTATTGGGAAGTACTAATGTTTAAATTGAGATGTGTAGGAAAATATCCATGTGACCATGGAAATATTATGGAGAATCGAGCCTAGGCCTATGTGCGTTAGTAAAACCAGGGGATTGTCTATTTGGAGAGACAACACCCCGTATGTATTGTATTTTATTCGTAAATGTAAAATGTTACATGAGTGTAAATTGTATTTATTGAATTGTTTAAATTGTTTTAGGGACAACTGCCATGTATGTAATTGTGATGTGGAATTATGTTGTAGTGTCACTTGACACCTATGTAGTATGTTGTGTTGGCAATTTGTCATGTCACCTTTTTGGAGGGTTTTATTTTTGTTAATTGTTTTATCTCCTAACTATCCTTGAAGGAACCAAGAAACCTAGGTTAGTGAGCCACAAGGAGGGTCAACTCAGAGTTGACCCGTAGGTTAACTTCAGGTGGACTTTCTGAGGGTCAAATCAACTCCTAGAGTCAATTTTGGAGCTTTTCTATTAGGCCTCATGGGGTACCTATGGGTGAAGGCCAAAATTGGCCATGTGTCTTTCCCTTAGGACTTGTTTAACCACCCAAAAAATTGCTTTTCCCAAGATGGACGAATTCCATCTATAGGAGTGCCCTCCTTGGTAGGGTAACCTTCTTGAAGGGAGTAATCCCTCTTCCCCATTCCATTCCCCTTCTCTAGATACCTAGGTTAGGGAGTGTGTAAGACCTAGGGAAGACCAACCCAATGGGGGATCCCTCACTCTATCCAAGAGGTTGGAAGGAGTGAGAGAGGCCTTCTTAGGCTAAGAATGGAAGCTTAGTGGGCTAATCACCCACTCTCCATCCTTGGAGATTTTTGGAAAATTTTGGAGGAAGATCAGTTTTAGGATAGCAGATTTGGGGGAATTGCAGAAAAGAATTAGTGGATTGGGCAGCTCTTCATCAAGCTTTCCCTTAGATTTCCCTTGGTAGGTCAAGGTTGGTGTTATCTTTTCCCCTCTTATGTAAATGTAAAAATGTAAAAGAATGTTTGAATGCAAATTGCTGTAACTCTTTATTGTGTCGTATTTGTAAAATTTATGTGTTTTTTGTTTATATCTGTTTTATGTAATGTTGTGTTTGGGGAGTGTTCAAGACCATCCTTTCCTTGGGAGGAAAGATTGGTCTTGGGGGTGGAAGAAGCTTGACAGCCCTTAGGGTGAGAGGCTCTCATTTTGAGGGTGATCTCAAGGGTCTATCCATGAGACCCTTGTTGCTTCCTTTTGTGTTATTTCTCTTGGGGGTCATAAGGGGGAGCAAATATGGCATGTTGTCTTTTTGGGGGTCATAAGGGTGTAGGGCTTAAGGATGAATTCTGGTTATGCATTCATGGGTGCCATGAGCTAGCTGTAAGTTTGATTTAGCAGATTTCTCCCCTAGGGTACTTGGTCCACTTCCACCCTAATAAGGCATCACATTTTGTGATGGAGTTTTCAGCTTGGGAAAGGGTGTCTCTGTTGTGTAATTTTTTTCCCCTTTGCTTGTTGTATTGCTTGGTTGTAACCCCATCTAGGTCTTGATTCTCCTAGCTCGGGGGTGGCTTTTGGTAAGCCTAGGCTGGGAGGTGAGCATCCCATGGTCACAGCCCTAAAATTTTACATGCAAGTTGCTTGGGAAAAAGACTAGGAGTTGCAGATTTGCTTGGTTGCAGATTTTTATTCAGATACAGATTTTCTATTTAAATGCAGAAAAGCAAAAAGAAAATGTAATTTTTATGAATTGTAGCAAAATAAATATATGTGAATAAGGAGTTTTAGGTTGATTTCTTTTATTCTCTGTATAAAGATTAAGAAAGAGAAGACTGGTTAGATTATTCACCCATTTTTATATATGGGCTATTGTAACTTATTATTCTGGAAGCAATGTAATTTTTATTTAAATTTTGATGTCTATTATGTTGCTGTAGACTACATCTAAATCTGGTCTGTTAACTTGTTTATTTACTGCAATATTAAAGAAAAGAAAAAAAAAGAGGGCATTAGGTTTCATTATTTACTTGCATAGTTTAAATTACTGTTATTTTATGACTGTTAAAAAAAAAAGAGAACTAGTATTTTTACATTGCTATAGAAAGTATGATGTATGACTGTTAAAAAGAAGAAAAATAAGACCTATTCTTAATGTTGTTAGAAGACTAAGAACAGAATGTTTAATTGTTAAAATCTCAAAACAATATAAGGGTTTTCAGCCCTATTATTTTAACATTTAATTATATATATCTATAAATATATAAGTATATATATTGAAAAATATATACCTATATATATAAATATATATATATATAAACTGCTATATGTGCATACCCCTGCAACAACAAAAAAAAGGAGATATATTCTGAACTTGTGTATCCCTGTTACAAAATATATAAAAGATTACATACTGCTGTGTTAAAAATAACTCAAAATAAACTTCCTAACCCTATCGAGTATATATATATATATATGCATGGAGGTATATGTATGTATTCTGGTCATGGCAGTGAATATACACACACACACACACACACACACACATATATATATATATAAAAATATATGCATATAGAAATATATTTATATATATATAATAATATACATATACATATATATATATATATATATATATATATATATATATATATATATATATATATATATATATATATATATATATATATATATATATTCTGTTATATTAAAAAAAGGAAAGCGAAATATTAAATATTAAAACCTACAAAAAAAAAACTCATTGGAAAATCGTGGGTACCGAGCCGAGCCACTGTGTGTTAACATAGTGGATGGCTCACGGCCGAGCCACTGTGTTTACACACAGTGGGCGGCGCCAAAGGGCACCGCACTGTGTGCAAACACAGTGGAGTGGGCGGCGCCCGCCACTGTGTGTGTACACAGTGGGCGGCAGGTTACACCGTCCGCCACTGTGTGTGCACACAGTGGGCGGTGCTGCCGCCACTGTGTGTACGCACAGCGACGCCCGGGGGAACCCCGCGCCAAACCCTCCGCTCTCCCCTCTTCGATCCCTCTGCCGTGCCCTATCCGCCGTACCTGCAATCACACTAAACAATAAAAAAAAAATGGTATAATAAACCCTAACCCATTTCGGGTTAGGGCATAAAATGATAAGAAAATAAAACAAAGTGTAATATATAGAAATGCAACCCTAACCCAATTTCGGGTTAGGGTTAGCATTTTAAGAATTATATATATATATATATATATATATATATATATATATATATATATATGGGAGATTTAGATTGGAGTTTTAAAATTTGGTTTTTAATTTATAATTAGAGTTAGCATTTTAGGAAAAGGGGAATTCTTTATTTAAAAAGAATTTTAAATTAGGGATGGGAAATTTAAATTGGAATTTTAAACTTTGATTTTAATATATATTTGGGGTTAATTTAATAATTGAATTATTATATGTCTTTTTATTCTTTAGGGAATTAAAATTTTAATATAGTAAAGTTAAAGGGGTTTAAAAATGAAGAGTTATTATAGTTGGATACACCATACATTAAATCGATTAATTTATTTAATTAATCAATAGATTTTTCTCAACTCATTTGGGCATTAGGTTATATTGTAAATGGGGAAAATTTAAAAAGGAGAAATTGTAAATAAATTTATTTGAACCATAAGCCTTGTGACCAATTTGGCCGAAATAATTAAATCATCAAAATTAAGAGGTTAGGAAAATTAGAATTGGCTTTAGCCTAATATCGGCTTTAGTGGGCAAATGGTGTTAAAAAAATTTAAACCATATCGGTGGGATTTCAATAATAAATTTGTGTGTGCATCAATTAATTAATAACATTATCATTATATGATTGGGAATGATTTAATACATCAAGTTATCCGATTAACCCTTGTTTTAATTAGCGACAACTTAGTTAAGGAAATTGAGCTAGCTAACTAATCCGTGGCACTAATTAATCTCCACCCATTAAGTCGCTCGATCGAGTTGGTTAATTAACTTAACCTTAGTAAGTAAATTTATTTACATCCTAGATAAGACAAAACTCTAATAAAGTTATTATATTGTAGAATATGTTGCGAATTCATGATGTCAAAAAAAAATTTGTTGTTCCGTTTTTTGTGCCCAAAAGTTTGGGCACGACACATTGAAGAGATAAAAGAAAAATTCAAGATGATTTGGAAAAAGAAGGAAATCATGTCAGATGAAGAAAGCACCTTACTTACCGAGTTAGGTGCACCTATTCCAAATTAGTTAGAAAAGGTATGAAGGGACTGCATTCTCTAAAGGTTAAATCATAACAATTCCTATTCTATTATGTACAAAATTCAAAATCTGCATAGTTAAGATGCATTAGTAAGTTTGAAATTCTATCAAAATTACTTTACAGGAAACCTGTCAAGTTGATGTATACAGGAAGCCTGTCAAGTCAGTTAATGAAGGAAATTTGGTTACTCGGTTAAAACGAAAAAAAAGAGTAAATCGATTAAAGGTGAACCGAGTGCATTTAATGTTTTGACCTAACTTGCATGAAGCCCAATAAGGTATTTTTGAGTACTTGAAGTTATTTTCGTGGTTATTTTTATTCACCAAGTTTTCAAGAGAGTAGAGCAGAGCGAATTTCAAGGTATTTACATCAAATCTATTCACACTATTAAGCTGGTTTCCGATCTTGTCAAATTGCTATTATCTACCAAGTGTGAAGTGTTAGTCGTTTGTAAACCCTAAGGATAGTTTACTAAATTTTACCTGAAACCTTCAATGGCACCCAAGATCCAAGATCCCCTAGTTGTCAAAAATGTGGAGAAGCCCTCACTGAAATACTCTTTGACTCCCAAAGTCGCCTCTGAACCTGATGACAAAACTGCATTTTCACTCATCTCGGATCGAGTCTTGTTAGTTGAAGATGTTATATTCTTCACCAAATGCCATGTTTAATAACTTAGTCATGTTGAGATTAGTGACACATATGATGAACTTTTTACAGATGGCAAAATGGATAGCAAGTACGAGCATATCAAAATCAAGGGATTAACTGAAGCCCTAGCCTATCCCCATGTGTTCAAACCCCAGTGGGTTAAGTTTGTTTTAAGTAGAGTACATGATGATTTTATGTGGCTAGAGGAGCAACCATTCAAAATCACTAAGGAAATCATTCATGTGATCACCGGATATCCTATCTATGATCATGCATGAGCACAGAAAATGATATCACAGAAGGAGCTAATTAGTCTAACTGGAGTAGAATCTAATTACCGAGGACTGAAATTGAACAATGTCACTGATGCAAAACTTAACTTTGCAATTAGAGTAATTGGTTGTTGTTTCTTCCAATCTGCAAGGAAAAACAGTGTACCATGTGCAACAGTTGACTTAGCCTATAAAATAGTGAAAAAGGGAATGAAAGTAGATTTATGTGAAGTGCTACTGAAGAACTTGTTTGGGAACCTGAACACAATAAGGAAGCTAAAGAAGAACAACTCCGCAAATACACTGAAGTTTGGTTCACTTCTTGTATGCATGTTTTTCTACTTTGAGAAGTTCTTTCCCTCAGTTGGTAAAGTAGTTTGGGAACTACACCAACCTATCACCCATCAAATCAATGATTTTATCAAGAAACTAGGAGATAAATTTAATGATATCGTGGATGAGTATTTCAGCAAATTTCAAGAAAAGATGCACAACAGGTATCGGATTCCACCACAGCTGGTAGAGAAATATAAGGATGATATATGTTTTGAGGTAGACACTGATTATTGTTATATGAATGTTGTTGAACCAAGGACTCAATCTTTGCCACCAATGGGTTATGAGATTGACTATGATATAACACAACAACAAATTGATGCCTATCTTTCATTACCAAGGCATGCTACCGAACTAAGATATGGAACATATGAAGAGGTGAAGGAAAAAGTAAAAATGAGCATTGTAGTACCTAGAGCTACAAGAAAAGCTACAAAGATGATCAAGGTTTTATCTGAGAAATTCGGAGAAGAATCCTCCTCTACACCTATCAAAGGCACTCTTTCCATTACCAAAGAGGAATCAAAAGCTCAAGAGGAAGAAATAACATTAAGTACTGAGTTACCTAAGGGTAAAGTTTTGAAAAGAAAGAAACAGGACATTTCAAAGGCCCTACTGGCTCCACCAACAAAGAGACCTAACACTAGAGCATCAGCTGCATCACCAAGTAAGAAACAAAAGAGTGTTACTGTAGCCAAGGTAACCAAGACCTACTAGAAATCTACTTAGAGACTCATTTTGGCAAAAGAGTCTAGTGATACAGAATTTGATGATGTGAACAAATTTCAGATTGTAAAAAGAAAGAAGGTAAACATTCATAGTGTTGAAAATTTTTGTGCCAATCTTAAAGAATACAGTGGATTTGCAGGATTTAGATATGTTAAGTATGAGACTAGGAATAATGATGAGAAGTGACAAATTGAAGAAGCTATCATCTGCACACTTCTAAAGTTTCGTCTAGCTCGATTAGAATTAGTAAAGTCACTTTTGAGTGAATTATACTTACATATTGATAACAGATGGAAATATGCAATGGACTCAGAGAGACAAATAAGAGAAAGAAGTCTAGTCCATCTATTCCCTGATATGTCTGTAGCAAAAATCAAGGATCATTTGACAACATACAATTCTAAATTTCTTGTCAAACAGAGAGCCTTAAAATTGATGAATGAGCTAGACATTGATGTGGAAAATGAGACAAAAGCCAAGTGGCAAGAAATCTTCAAACTAAAGGACGTCGATGAACAATCCCAAGTTGAAATTGTTGATGTCACCAAGCAAGATCTCGATGTCACCGAGCAAGGTCCTGATGCTACCAAGAAAGACCGGCTGACACCATTCAAATTGATGAAGATGTCATGGATGAAGAAGCACCGGAGCAGGAAATGATTGAAGGCACTACCTATGCAAAACTTGTATCTAGTGAATCTATCTTAGAACAAGTTTAGCCTTATCCGCCAATCAAGCCACCTATCTCTACCGAAGCTCCTAAGGATACAGAACTGTTAGGGGTCCCATAGATACTGAGAGGGGGGGTGAATTAGTATCTAGCTAGTAATAAGAATTTATTAAGTTAAAACATGCAGAACATAAAATAACAGTGTACCGGTATGCAAGAAATAATGCAATAAACAAAATCAAGAATATTCACATAAAAAGTACACCATAACACAAGATGTTTAACGAGGAAACCCAGTGTGGGAAAAACCTCGGTTGGATTTGTGACCCAAAATATTCACTCACTGGCCAATAAGAGAATATTACTTACAATAGGGGCCTGCACATGTAGGAAGGCCAACTGCCTAGAGCTCACTGCTCAATGGGAAGTCATACTGACTTACAAGAAGGATTATACTAATCCAATTGACTTGTCCTGCTTTACAATAGCATCTCTAATGCCAGATTCAGTACCGGTTCTTGCTTTGTTCTTTACATATACCCTTGACCTATAATTCTCACATTAGGTATGCCTAATAATTTTTTTATGCCCTTACATCACTTATATTAAATGTCTATAATGATCTCCTTTATATACAAGAGTCATTTTACAATTTGCCAAGTCGGCTTACAATAATAAACAAAATATTACATAACAAAAATCCTATCGGCCTCTGTGCCGGTATACATATTTTCTTCTGTGTCGGTGTTGGTGTAGAGTGATCTATTGATGTCGGTGTATTGTCTTGCATGTGTAATGCTTTGCTAGTGTAATGTCTTGCCGATTCCATAGGATTGCAAGGTTGCCTATGTAATGCTTTGTCGGTATAATGTCTTGCCAGTGCCATAGGATTGCAAGGTTGCCATCAATGACAAAACCTTCAATCACATACAATGTCTCATTGGAGTGTCCATATGCCAACAATCTCCCCTTTGGCATTGATCCCAACACTCATGAGAAATTTCAAAAAGTATCCAAAATGTGTAGTCCAAAAAAGTTACCAAAAATGTTTACCAAAAATATGAGAGCTCCCCCTAAGTATATGATTCCTGTGTTTTGAACTTTCTCATCCCACTACTCCCCCTTTGGCATCAATGACAAAGGTTGTCAAGATGTCAGTAGAGTTTGTAGTTACATCTATCCATATCCTCAACCCTGTAGCTAGGTAGTTATTATCTAAAAAAGATCTCCCAAAATTAAGTTTAAACTATCCATAAATTTCTTACTATCTTTTATTGTTGTCTCAATTCTTTTTACTGTACCGGTGAGATGCTACAAATGTTCTACCAGTGTTTTGCTGCCTTGTGTTAATGCCTCTGAGATTTCCTTCTGTAGAGATGCTAAATAGTCCAATCTTGGACTTAGTTTAGATCTCAAATGCTTTGCCTTGTTTATTCTTTCTTTTTCCCTTTCCAGTTTGAGTAATTCTTCCTCAAAATCTGCTATCTTCTCTTCAAAAATTGATAATGAATCCGGTGAGTTGACAAAATTGTCTGCAAGCTTATTTATTTCATCTCGTGTCTTGCTTATTTTCTTGTCAATATCTACAGTCAAAAAGTTTGTTTTACATGTATCTTTATACAAATTTTTGTATTCTTTCAAAAAACTACATAGTTCTGGTAGAAGTGTGTCAAAATTTCTGTTACACTTCTTTATTTCCTCATCAAAGAATTTTTGTTTCTCTTTTTCTACCTTGTCCTTTACTGATTCTTCCTTTATTTTATCAATGTTTTCATAAACATATTTGCACAATATGTATAATTGTCCTAAAGAATCTTTATTATCTATATTATAGTTTGGAGCTATTGCCTTCAAAATTGGTATTGAATCATCTATTGGCTTATAAGCCTGTGAACTGCAATCAGTTATTTTCTTTATAGAATATAATAATACCTCAGTCACATTTGTTGACTTGAATGTTGATGATGACCCAATAATTTGAGTGCCGGTGGAAGTAACCATGCTTGTACTGACCTCTGGTAGGTCAGTTTGTGTTTGCATTTCTTTTAGCACTGGTTTTCCTACTTCACTACTTACCGGTGGCACTGTTTTCTTATGACCCTGTTCCAGAGCCTTTAGCTCTTTTGGTTTCTCTGTATGTTGTGTTGTCTCTATCTGTGCCTCAGATTCTACCTTTTTCTCTATATCCTCTACCGGTTTCTTTGTATCCTCTACCAGTTTCTCTGTTTCCCCTGCTACTAGAGGCTCTTTAGCCATATCTGACTTGTCAGTTGTATCTTTATTAACTATTATGTTGATCTTTTGGGTATCAACATTTACAGTATATAGAACTTTAGAATTAGGATTTCTATCTTCTGCATCCATACTTTTTGCTGCCGGTTGATCTTCAGTAGTTGTAATTTTCACAGGTGGGGGTAGGTTGTCTTTAACTTTTATACTTGGTGGTCCACCAACTTTGCCTTTCCCCTTGTCCCTATCCTTCTGATATACCTTTATAGGCTTAGGTTTCCTGTATTCTTCTTGTTTTTCCTTGTCAACCAGGAATATATCCGAATCATCTTCTATTTCCTTTGTTACTTCAGTAACTCTTCCTGCCATTGGTGAAATATGCCGGTGTGCAGTAGAGAATACTAACCAGTTTGCTTGAGCAATCAAATCATCAATTTCCTTGGGAGAGTTTACTAGATATACAGCAAGTAGTTTCTCTATTTTTATTTTCTTATCTAATTCAATCACTACTTGTCTTCTGGCCTCAAGTCTTTTATACAAATCATCAAGAATTTCATTTGCTACTTCCATCAAAAATTTCTTGTACATGTCCATATGCAATATCACACTTTCTTCAACTTGCCCTTTCTCATCAGCAGATAGAGTGTCATAAATTTTCTCTATGTTTTTCAATTTTCCTTCCTCTGTGATTTCATTTAACAATATATCTAGAGGGGTCAAATCACTGTTTGTCCTTTTCTTTTTCTTTGGTGTTAGCTTCTTCTTGGGTGTGACTTTTCTAACCGGAGATCTCACTGCTTGTTGCTTTTGCCTTGTCCTTCTAGGTGAAGTAGTGGTTGCCAGTGAGGGATCTCTTTTTCTAACAACTCTTTTAAAAGTTGTTGGCATGTCACCTTCCGAAGAAGTACCTACCAGTGATAGATGAGCTTCAGGTTGTGGAGCTGCCAACTCATCTTCTGTTATGTCAGTTTTCTTTAGTACATCTTCCTTAATGGCCTTTGCTTGCCTGGATCCTTTCCTTACAAATGCCTCAACCTTCTTTACTCTTGTCTTTGATTGTATTTATCTTTCTATGGTCTCAGCACTACCAAATACTTCTTCCTTGGGTTCATTGGGGGCTTCCACAAGTGCTTTAGCATAAGTTTCAACTATGTGATCATCTGTCTCATAGCCCATTTTGGTTACCCAAATTGTCCTTAGGATGACCGCTTCCATCCAGATTTTATCTTTCTTAATAACAAAGCATATATCATCTTTGTATTTGTCTACTATTTTCTGGGATAACCTTATTCTTTGCTTCATTTTGGTCTTCAATGCTTGAAAAAATTCATGAATATTGTTCTCCTTGTTCTCACCCATGGTATTGAACAGTTCTGTCAATTGCTTTCCTATCGGTATGTCATATCCAAGTTCTTTATAACCTATATCAAGAACCTATTTTGTTATGTGTAGCATTAGACATACTAACAGATTTCCAAATCTAAAAGTTCCTTTCTTGTCCTTCTTTATCTTTCCAAGGTTGTCTATTAGTTCATCCTTTAACCATTCAAAGATGTCAATTTTTGCATTATTTGTTACCATATCATAAGCACTCTTAATGCATAAACTTGAAACTAAGTTAAGTCTGTTAGCATGAGTGGCTTTGTAACCTAATATCATACTTATGAATCTCACATTGATATCTTTTACATCGTTAACCCTTAGAGATCTCTTATCGAATGTTACACCTATTAGTTTTGTAATTAGGTCATTTGGAACCTTCTTGGTTTTGTCTGGTCTCTTACCAGTGGTCGGTAACCCTGTGACAACTTTCACAGCTTCCTTGGTGATCTTATGGATTGCATCTAGCTAGAAAAATTCTCCATGAACTCTTCTTAACACTATCCTAATCACATCCTTAGGGAATTCAGGAATGCTAAGGATTTTTGTGAATCATACATGGTTTTGATTTCCTCATCTCCTAACTCTTCAATGTTGCAGTGGATGTACATTCTAGGGTCTTCAACATATACAACACCTTTAGGGATTTGAGAAAATGCACCTAAGGTATCATCCTTCTTTGCTATCTCAGGGACTAGCTGAAATACGAGCCTAGGTCTTTTGATTACTTCAACAATAGTAGGGTTTTCTATGTATTCAATTGCAGAGGTGGATGCCATGATTAAATACCTTTTTCTACCTTGGATGGATGATTGCTTGGAGTGCTTTCTCTTTGCTCGAAATGCCTTAGCTAAGAATCTTCACGCTCCTTGAAAATTTGAAATCACGGTGAAATGAAATGGAGCCAAAATCTTATTTTTATAATGTCTTTTTGCTATCTACCACATTAATTGCATGCTGGTTAAGTATTCACTTGACATTGTCTACCGGTAATAAGTAATTTTCAACTTCTTATTTCTATCTGAGGGAATAATTAGCACTTGTGTCATTTGATTGCCAAACCCTCAAGGAAATTTTCTTCAATTAGATGAAGAACTTCCTACCGGTGGAGCACTGCTCTGTCCTACTGGTGAAGCATCACTTTGTCCTACCAGTGGAGCATTGATTGGTTCTACCGGTGGACAAGTATTCCCACTATTTAGATCTTCTTTTCTAATCCATTACTTTGAGAATTCTTACTTAACCTCTTCAACTTTTTCTTTACCTTTCAAGCTAGCACTTTTGTTGTCTACCGGTGTACCTTTGCTTCTAAAAAATTTAGCAATATGCCCAATCTTGTTACATGCATAACAAGTTACATTATTCTTCTAAATAAATTTCCTATAACCTATGCCGATTTGTGTTCTACATTGACTTGATAAATGTCCAAATCTTCCACAAACATAGCATCTCACATTCATTCTACAGTTTTTAGAGTTATGACTAACTTTGTTGCATTTTGAACATTGACCGGTGGGTGTATTGATATTATGATAATTCCTAGATCTACATTCATTTTCTTTATGACCATACTTATTACAGTTAAAGCATCTTCCATTGAATTTATAAGCATTAGGTTGTCCTACCGGTTTGCTGTGATCCTGAGTATTTGTAGCACTAGAGCTTTCACCAACGTCAAAGCCAATTCCAGAAGTGTCACCTTTAGGTTTTTTATTCTTTAGTAAGGTACCAAGTTCCTCTTAGCTTTTCTTGAATTTTTCTTTGTGTTGATTTGCAGTTTCCAGTTCCCTTTCCAAGATTTCTTTTTGTCTCATTAGTTCATTTGAGTCATTCTGAGTATGCATCAGATTTGTCTTCAACATGTCATTTTCATAGCTAAGTCTTGTGTTCTCATTTGCTGCATCACTTAGTCTTCTGGTCAATTCTTCTTCATTCTTCTTTCTATCCTTAATCTCTTTGCAAAATCTCATAGTCATATCCCGCATTTCATTTTTTGTTGTCATGATCTCTTGTTTCAACTTGCTTATCACATCATTAAGTGATTCCTTTTCATCATTCTCATTTTGCAATTTTTCACAGAGTTCTCTTCTCTTATTTCTTGCAACAGTAAAATTTTCTTGAAGTGCCTAAATGATATTCTGAGCTTCTCTTAAATCATCTTCTAATTTGATATTTTTCAATTTTTTTACATCATAGTTTGTAAGAGCTCCTTCAAGTTGCTTCATCAGATTTTCCATCTTTACCGGTGTCAAGATCTTCCTCAAGCTATTAGGCTTCTGAAAATAGAGGACCAGGCTCTGATACCAATTGTTAGGGGTCCCATAGATACTGAGAGGGGGGGGGTGAATCAGTATCTAACCGGTAATAAGAATTTCTTAAGTTAAAACATGCAGAACATAAAATAACAGTGTACCAGTATGCAAGAAATAATGCAATAAACAGAATCAAGAATATCCACATGAAAAGTACACCATAACACAAGATGTTTAATGAGGAAACCTAGTGTGGGAAAAACCTCGGTGGGATTTGTGACCCACAATATTCACTCACTGGCCAATAAGAGAATATTACTTACAATAGGGGCCTGCACATGCAGGAAGGCCAACTACCTAGAGCTCACTGCTCAATGGGAAGTCACACTGACTTACAATAAGGATTATACTAATCCAATTGACTTGTACTGCTTTACAATAGCATCTCCAATGCCAGATTCAGTACCAATTATTTCTTTGTTCTTTACATACACCATTGACCTATAATTCACACATTAGGTCTGCCTAATAATTTCTTTATGCCCTTACATCACTTATATTAAATGTCTATAATGATCTTCTTTATATACAAGAGTCATTTTACAATTTGCCAAGTCAGCTTACAATAATAAACAAAATATTACACAACAAAAATCCTATCGGCCTTTGTGCTAGTATACATATTTTCTTTTGTGCCAGTGCCAGTGTAGAGTGATTTGTTGATGCCGGTGTACTGTCTTGCCTGTGTAATACTTTGCCGGTATAATGTCTTGCCAATGCCATAGGATTGCAAGGTTGCCATCAATGACAAAACCTTCAATCACATACAATGTCTCATTGGAGTGTCCATATGCCAACAAGAACAAGGCACTGAAGCTCACAAGTCTGAAGCAGCAAAAGATACAACTAAAGATCAGATGTCTCAAGCACCGTCTAGCACTGAAAATGTTACAGCTGAGACCCCTAGTACTGAGACACCCAAGGACACTACAACATCTATAGGAACTGACCAAAGTGTTGCATCTACTGAGCAACCTACCAAGGGTCAGCAAGCCTCACAAGCACTTGTCTTAGTGCAACCGACCAAAGGTAAAGAGAAGAAGGTGAGAAAGCATAGTTTCAAAGTTGATTTGACTAAACCGATAGTGTTGCCCAATGTGGATAACTCAAAATTAAAAGGGTAAGCACTTATTGATTTCGGTGAACTATGCAAAGCTAAGGCTGAATAGACAAAAAACTTGGCTATTCAAAAGAAGAATAAAGTACTCTAGAAGGTAAAGACACTACTAACAGAAATGCTACATTCCACAACAGTGTCAATCAATGCAGCCATCCACATTCAACTAGATGAACTCCTTAGTCAAATGGAAACATCTAGAGTTGATGCATCTGAGTACTTAAGAAAGCTAAAAGATAAAGAGCTTACAACAAAGATGATTGAAGAGGTACAAAAAGCTCTAGCTATTGGAAAAGTAAAGCTTGTCAAATTCATTGCTGAGTTGTCCCCTCAACTCAAGCATATTTTTTATTTATTTCAGATAATTTTTACATTTTCCTTATTCATTAAAGATACCAAGAATAAAATTGATGCAATTGAGAAAGAGATCACCGATCTCTCAACTAAGTTGACCACCGAGCCTAACTCAATTCAGAATTTTTATACCAAGCTTCAACAGCTCATGGCTCAACAGTTAGAACTCAGGAATGAAGAGCATAAGATCAGGATGGATATAATGACCCTTCAGACATTATTCCTTCCTCATCTCTCATCAGTACAGGAATAGATCAATAGAGCTACATGCCTATCAACTACATAAGAGGGAAGCACTCTTGATGGCTTAATATCACTATTAACTGATATTCAACCACAAAATTATTTAATGGAAAGTGTAAAGGATGCACTCTCAGTCGCCCTCGCCGACGCCCAAAACAAGTATAAATCTATTTTTGATCAGTTACCGCCCCCAGATGGAAATTAAGTTTTTGATGTTTGTCAAAAAAGGGGAGTGATACTACATAAGGGGATGATACTACATAAGGGGAGTAATACTATATTTGGAGAGTGACACAGTTTTGGTAACACATTTTTGAGTATTGTATACAAGGGGAGTATACCAAGCAGAATATATAGAGCACACAAGCACAGAACAGAACCAAGCATGCAAAATCTGAAGTTATGTACAAAATAATGATAAGGGGAGTATATCTGCATATACTATTTCATTGACTATTGTATATATTGTCAAGTGTAGTCATTTTGCAAAATATATAGATTTTTGAGTTATGACTTTGAAAGTAGTTTTTGTCAAACATCTCAACTAATGTCAAAAGGGGAGATTGTTACTACTTATCAAATTGCCATTAGTTTTTATATTCAAAGTCATACTATATATTCTAGTTGGTTAGCATTACTGAATCATGCAGTTGGTACACATAGAGAAGTCAGTATGAATAGTCTAGTCAGTTACAGAAGAAAGCAGTCACAGAATGCAGTATTCACCGAGCTGTTCACCGAGTATCTTTTTATGGCTACCGAGTAGTAAAGTTAACACACCGAGTTGATATTCACCGAGTGAAACGTGTTACCAGATACATTGAACCTAGACATGCATATGAAAATGTGTTACAAGATCGAGGCACATCTAACTGTTATTACATTGAAAATTGCACTAGAAGATTGTGTATGATTGCGAGGTCAATCTAACCAATGAAATATTTTGTTTAGTTATTCATTTGAGGAATCTTGTTTGTAAGATCGAAGCAATGAATTAGATCACCACTTTAAGAGATTTATTTATACAGCATGAGTTTAGAGTAAAGTGTGTGTGCATGTATGAAGGAAGATTGTTACAGAGACACAGAGAGGTCACCGAGAAGGTTATCAGAGAACAGTCAAGGAACAGAGTAAATAGAAGGGTTTACCAAGTTACTACATAAGTTACTGAGGTATGCTATAAGCAAGGTAATCTTATTCTGAGCACATAGAATTTGCTATAACATTTCAGATGTAAAGATGCAGATATTTGTAATGATTTTATTGTAATATTGTGAAGTTGAAAGAGAAACCTTTAACAGGGTAAAAGACTCTAACCAAGTCTATAAATTGTAAAGCCTCTAACCAGGTGCAACATTTAGATTAATGTTGTAAAATCCTTTAGCAAGGTAGATCTAATAGATCTTGTTACTCCTAACAAGGTAAGCTATCAGAAATAGCTAAATGTAGCTCTAACCAAGCAATCTTTATTATTGCAGTAGTGAAGTTGTGGGTGCCATCCCCACCATAGTTTTTCTCTCTAACCAAGAGTTTCTATGTAACCAAAATATATGTGTTATGGAGTGAATCATGTATGATTGTTATCTATTTGTTTTAACTTTATTTTATGTTACTACACTATTCTGTTTATGCATAACAGTAAGGTTATTATTAAAGAAAGGTTTTGGAGTACTGATTCACCCCTCCCCTCTCAGTACATTAGCTTTCCATATTGGGCCTAACAACCTGATCATCCACTATAGTAAATAGTAGCTTAAGCTATGCTAGTGATGATTCAGTGCTGGGAAGATTGGTACCGGGGATCAAACCGGTTAGGGTGTCTACAGCCGCTTGAATGATATCTTGCTTATTTTTCCTTCGTATGATTTCAAGGCGCTCTTGAGCAACCTTGATGCTCTGCATAAGCTCTGACTCACTGGCAGAGTGGAGATCGATAGGACTAGAGATATCAGCCAATTTGGCTTGACTCCTGGTTGCCTTCGGAGTCTCCATCTATGTGCTCTTCATTGCTTCCGCTGCCTTGTCTACTTCTTCCTTCTTCCTTTTCTCTACTTCCTTCTTTTGTTCTTGTTCCTTATCTTCCTCTTCTTTCTTTTTCCTCTCTATTTCCTTCCTCTTCTCCTCTTCTTTTTCTTCCTCTTCCTTCTTCTTCTTTTCATCATCTTCCTTCTTCTTCTTTTCTTCCTCCTCCTTCTTCTTCTTTTCTTCCTTATCCTCTTCTTCTTTCTTTTTCCTATCATCTTCTTGCTTCTTCTTCTCTTCATCTTTTCATTTCTCCTCTTCCTCTTTTCTCTTCTCTTCCTCTTTTCTCTTTTTCTCATCTTCATCCCTCTTCTTCTTCTCTTCCTGTTCCTTAGCCACTTCCTGTGTGTCCTTGGCTTGCTCACTACCCTGTTCGCCTTGTTGCCCTTGTTCTGTTCCCTCAGAAGGTATGTCCTGAGTGACATCTTCTATGTCTAGTGCATCGACATCAATAGTGTCTATTGGCTCTTCAACTACGTTTCCTTCTTCATCAAAAACTTCATTTGGTTTGGATACAACCGGTTCTTTTTCTTCTTGGAGGTTGGCCATTCGTGTTTTGTGAGAATTGATAGCATAATCCATATGTTGATGAGTATCTTTTTCAACATCATCAATTCTCCCCTCTAATAGCCAAAGTCTTCTTCTCCTTGTGAAGAAGAGTCCTTTATTCTAATCCAAAACATCAAATAATTCTGAATCTGAGAGGTCGGGAAAGTACAGGGCAAATACTTTCTCCCTAATCTCCTATTCTTTTTCAATGGAAATGAGCCATTTGTTATCTAATGCTTTATATAAAGAATCCGATGTCTAAAATTTAATCTCTGATGGTGATAGGTCATTTTTACACAAATAAATAATGATTTCCTGTAATACTTCTTCTTTCTCCTCTTCATTAAAATCATCATAATAATCTACTAAATCATGCAATAATTTTCTCCTAATATTCTTTATTGTCCTTTGATAATGTGTCAAAGGTTTGTATGAGGAGATATCAATATTTACCGATGCGGATGCTGCCGGTTCATTCTTCTTCATTTTCTTTGTCTGTCTGGCCTTCTTTGGCTTTTCATCAGACTCGGTCTCTTCAGAGTCTGGTTCATTTGACTTAGTCTTCCTTTTTCTTTCAAATACTTTTGCCGGTGCTACTTCCAGTTTCTTCTTTGCAGGTGACTGCTTGGTCACTCTTGGAGTTGCAGTAGTAGCCGGTGCTGATGCTACAGGCACTGCCTTTGCTTTCTTTGCAGCCACTTCTTTTCCTTTCTTAATAGAGGGTTCCTTAGTCAGTGTAATCCTCTCCAAATAGGTTTTGGTCCTCTTAGCTTTGGGATCAAGAGGTGAGGCAATAAGGGTTGAGGCATACCCTTCCAGTAAATCGTACACCACCTCATAGCCCATTGGCTCCACTTCCTCCATTCTAGGCTCAACAGCCTCCATTAGGCATTTGTCCACTTGAATAGTGAAATAGATGTCATCTTCATATTTCTTAACAATGTCACCTGAGATCCTTACCCTTTGACTCATCTTCCTTTTTAACTCATCAAAATATTTGTTCAGTACATCAGGGTAACCAGTTCCAATGGCTTGAATGCTTTCCTTAATCTATTTGGTTACTGGTTGGTCAGGAGACCAGTGGACATCTCCTACTCTAGGAAAGTAGCCTTGGAAATAGAAAAACAACCCAACCAATAGTTGCCCGAACTTGAATCTTAGTGCATTATCCTATTTAATTGACTTTAGGTTAGACAGGAGTTGCTTCTACATACCGGTGCGTAGGTCAAATTATGCATCCTCTTTGATCATTCATTAAGTGGCATTTACCACTACAGTAGATACAAAATTAATCTTGTTGGCTGAGAATGTTTTGTAGCCTATCACCATGCAGGTGTACTTCACTAGATCATCCTTGATAGGATTAACTATCATACCTCGTGAGTCACTTGTTGAACCAGTGAGCTTGGCCATTTCCATTTTGCTTACCATTCTTATATCATGCGTCCTCTCCGGGTACATCTTGTTGCCATGGACTCTACTCAAAATGATCCTGATATGATCCTTTGTAAAGTCTTCTAGAAAGTATACTGCATTATGGAGTTTTTTCTTCTCTAGGATACTAAACTTTGGTTTGATTTTCTTGTCCTTTCCACAAAATAAACCTAACTGGGTGTGAATGGCTAAGGACCCTAGGTCTTCTATTTTGCAATCAATATAATCCAAAATTCCCTCTTCAACTATGACTCCAGCCGGAACTTGTGATAAGGCATTATATTTGGACTTCCTTTGAATGAAACTTTCTGACTCAATGGATGTACTCAAACTGGTATGAGATGCGGAAGCCATTGTAAAGTATTTCAAGAACACAAAAAATACCTTTAAAATGCAAATTTAGGGCTTCCTGATTCTGCTTCACTCCACTCTCTGTCAGTTGCCAATCACCACTTTGTGTTCTCCATGACCGTTTGCAAACTAGATTTGAATCTCCTTCAAGACTTGTCAATTTCTTGAAATCTTAGCTCAAATCGCCTTTTCTTCACTCTGCACTTTGAAAAACTTTTCTTTGCTCAAAAATAGATAGTGAGAAATGATTTGAAATATGCTTTTATACATGTCTCTCACCTACCGCCATTAATGCTCCTCTAATAGGGTGTAAACCCTAATTTGCCTTTTTACCATTTCTGGTCTTCTGCCAAGTGATAGGTATCACATACCGATTAAGGTCTTTTACCAGTGTAACTAGGGGTTCACAATCATTTCACCATTTTCTCCCCCTAAGCCTCTTTGGAGCTTAGTTTGCTGGTTCTGATATTTCCACACTAGGTGCAGAAACCAGTTCCTCTTCCAACATTGTTTGTTTCTTCCTCTAGGTTTTGTTCATGTCCACTTGAACTATTTCAACATCAATTTCTCCTTCCTGAGTGACCGGTATATTATCAGATATACTCTTTCTACTTCTGCAGAATCTTGCAATGTGACCTGGTTTGTTGTAGTGATATCAAACCGATCCAGGTGCTCTCCAAGGTCCATTGTTCATGTTTCCATTCTTTCTTCTACATGTAGCAATAGTGTGACCATGTCCATGACAAATCCAACAGTTTGCTCTCCATCTGGTTGCTAGTTGATAGCCATTGTTGCCTGACTGATAATTGTAAGCATTAAACTAGTTAGGGTTCTAGTTCACAAAAGATTTCAGACCAGCTCCTTGGGTCCTCTGAGGATATCTTTTGGTATTGTTCATGACAGACCTGCATTCAGATGCTCTATGCCCAAACTTGTTGCATGAATAACAATGACCATTAAACTTATTGGATCTAGGTACATTTTTAATAAAGTAAGGAAAATTATTGTAGGCTTTGCTCCTACATACATTGGCAGTGTGTCCTTTGAGTGCCGCTTGCTTCTTTGATGCTTCAGCATTTGTTCCTGAGGATTCTCCTTCCTCTTGTCTAGAGAAACCAAGTCCACTGGTATTCTTTACTAGTCTAGATGACTCAAACTTTTGCTCTAGCTTGACAGTACTTTTGTTGAACTTAGCAAGTATTTTCTTTGACTCAAAGAGTTCTTTGGAAATAGCAGTATTTGCCTCCATTAGTCTTGCATTTTCAGAGATGGCTATGTTCAGTTCATCTTGTATTCCTTCTTTTTCCATTTTGCTCTCATGACGGCGAGCAGTTAGTGCACTAATCTCTTGTTTCAACTTGGAGATCTCATGATCTCTGTCTTTTACCAGATCTTCAGCTTTCCTCCGGTTCTCAAGCTCTTGACTAAACCAGATAGTCAGTCCTTCCAACTCCTTTCTTAGATTGGAGTTTGAATCATTCAGCTTATTTACTTCTGCAATCATGGCTTCCATATTTGCTTCATCTTCAGAACTACTTTCAAATAGCTCCATCAGCTTCTCTGCATGTTCTCTCCTTTTTGCTTGAGATGCCTTGTATTTGACCATAAGATCATCATAGGCTTGCTCAGACTGAGTGAGCTATTGAGTAAATTCTCTCAAGGTGTATTCTCCCATATCTCTTTCCAAGTGGTTAAACTTATAGAAAGGTAGGCTCTAATACCAATTGATGAATACTAAGAGGGGGGGTGAATTAGTATGCCAAAAATCAGTGCACTAAAACACTTTAACAGTCTGAAGACAAACTAGTATAATAGTTTAACAGACAGACTGGTTATCACACATGCAAACCAAAATGCAAGTAAAGCATTTACCCACAAAAGCAATACAACCATAACACAAGATATTTGATGTGGAAACCCAAATGGGAAAAACCATGGTGAGATGGAACTCACAAGTCACTATCTATAGAATAGAAACTAGACTGGTTAAGGTCTTACAATGTTCTTCACCAGAACAGATCCTATTAGGAATCTCAATCTCTATTAGGAGATAAGTCTAATTAAAGACTACCTTGCTAGAGGATTTTAGATTCACAGTGGTGAACCACCTTGTTAGAGAATTTTACAAAGGCTTTTGGGCCTACCCAGTTAAGGGCTACAAACTTGTCAAAGATGTGAGTAATCAACAAGTGTTTGATCTATCTAATAGCACAAACTGCTTGGTTAGATCTAGTATTGCTCATTGTCAATGCATTCCAGCATTACTTCAGTCTTCTCTATCTCTCTCTTAGTTACAACTTGATCTTCTCATATAAGATCGCTCTTACAACAACTCAACAACCACCTTAAACCTTAGCACAACATAAACTCTTTTAGCAACAACCTAAAACCCTAGACATGATGTCCTTTTAAAGGAATTTGATTTCATGTCGGTCCAATAGAATTACATTACAATTTCCTAGGTTCAATGAATCTAGATGTACTCAGTAACACGACATAAAAAGCACCATCAGTGTGTCGGCACCGTCAAACAATTGGTGGATTGGTAACTCATCATAAAATGCCAGTTGGTAACTCATCACAGAGTATTACCGGTTCATACAAAATACCGGTTACCGGTTTGACAAAAATGAAGACTGGTAAGAATGTGTTATGCCACTTTGCTCCCTCGTACCGCTTGAGATCTATGAACTGCTTGGGGTCGACATGCTGCTTCAGACCAAGAAACACATTTTGCAAAATCACCAATAGTCTAAAAACTAGAATACAACATACTAGTTGGAACAAATACTGGTTGAGCTCTAGCTCATACATATAAAGGGGATCTCAATACAAGTGTGTGTCCATCAGTGACAATCACAACATAAAAATAAAAAATGCCAACAACTTCAATTTTCAATTGTTTGATAAATTAATATCATTACGTTAAAATCATATTAATAATCAATTTTTAGACGCAAGATTTAATCAAGTTATAAAGGAAGGATGTATTATCACGGATGGAGGAAACTTGTTAGGAGATAAATAATTATTATTGAGTCAAGTAATTATATTAATGCCTATTAGTAGAAGTTGATCTAATTAAGAATTATAAATTGCAACTATAATAAAGGGGACATTCGATGTGAATATATTATTGTCCTTATAAATTCTTTTTGTTCTGTTTGATTATAGGAGTTGTCATAATTTGTTATGTTAGGAATATCCTAACTTTGTCATCTAGGAGTTTCATAGAAACCTAAGGCTTCTAGATAAATTTGTTCTATTTATCACTCACGTTAGAAAAACATTTTGTTATAATTTAAGGTTCCGCATGGGGCAACCTGTTAGGTTGTCACATTTAATTAAGCATAGGTTGCATGTAATTAAGTGTTCAAAAAAAAAATTGTTGTGTGTGTTTTTGCCCAAAAGTTTGGGCATGACACCAACTTAACTCTCTTATCTTCAGGGATTTCTTTGTACTCAAAATGACTGGTCAATGCCTCAATCTAGTCTGTCACCTCTTTTGCTTCCATACTTCCACTATATATAGGCAACCCATCAATGGTGTCCCTATTGATTGACCTCAAGGCATCTACAAATGTCCTCTGATCTATAGTTATCTCCTCTACCTGTGTGTGAAAAGTGGACTTGTATCTATATCTGAAATACACAACACTTCAATTAATTCATTAGATGCATGGTTAGTAAATCAATAATCAATTAATAATAAACCATTACAAAGCAACCCATTGCCTTCTAGTAGATGCAAGTTTAGATTGCTCTTAGATTGCTAAGCTATCTAGTGACTAGACAACAGCTAAACGAAGGATTTTTAAATCTGTATGAGCATGAATATGAGTTAAATAGATACAAGATTTAAGCTAGATATGCAAGATTAATCTAACATGATTCAAGCAATACATGAATATTTAAGCTAAATTATTTAAGCAATATGAAATAACTAATATGTAATATCTCAATGAACCTAGAGAAAAAATAGCATAATATCAATATATTCTCCAAGATTTTTTATTAAGAAATGAGAGCCTGAATTTATAGAAAATTCATAAAGAAACCAAAGGCTAAGATCAAATGATGATGAGCGGTCAAGATTTTCCAAGAGGAAGCACAATCTAGGTGAATTGATGTGATTGGCTTCTTTTCTTAGTTTTAAAGGAAATTGAACTAAAATTAAGATAAAATCAGAAAAAAATGATTTATTCTCTATCTCATTCAATTTCAATATTTAAATGTTTTAATTGCTTTCTTTGAGATTATTTATCAATTTTTAATTTGTTTTTCAAGATTATCTCCAATTGATTTCTTTTCTCAAATTTTAATTATTTTTTTCAAATTAATTCCTCTTTTTGATGATTTAATGGCAAATTGATTTATTTAATTAAATATGCTAGGATATTCAATAAAATAAATAGGATAATTGTTTAAAAATGATTTACTTGGAATGATCAATTAATTAAATAAATATTTAATTAATATGGGTTATTGATTTGCCATGTGACATTTGATGATTAAAGAATTAATTGTGTGCTTAAGGTCTATTTAATTACCTTTGGTTAGGACCTTGGTGAAGTTGTCGAGATTAGGGGCTCATGCTTTTAGATGACCATTTTTAGGGTATTACATTTTCCCCTCTTTGAATTAATGTGCGAGAAATACATTGGTTCAAAAAAAAACTGATGTCTAGGAGATACCAGTCATGAACTTGATTGATCACGAACCAGATGAAGAGTGAGGTATTTAGCTTGTTTTGAAGCAATGAAACTGAACAAAGTTGATTAAAGAGAAAATGATCCTAGACTTGATTGAACTAGGAACGATAGAAAGAAAAGATATCGAACTTGAACTTGGTTGATCAAGAAGCAGATCTTACTAATCTAGAACTTGATTGAACTAGATACAGTGAGCGAAGATAAAAACTGATCAAGATACGATGAGCAAAGATAAACTGTCCAGCTTGATTCAATGCGATGAAACTAAACACTTGCTTAGATTGAGTGTGTGATCGAAGATACTCTTTAAACCCTTGAGTGAGTTTAAACTAATAATCAGCTTGATGAAAAGCGATGAAACTGATTAACATTAAGAGACTAATTCAAAAAAAGACAATATCAGCTTGATATGAAGTGATAAAATTGATATGCCCCTAGCAATTGATTCGATTATGCTTAGCTACTCGACTTGTAACGAAGATTTTTGAAAGAAATTCTTGACTTTGAGGTCATGAGTATGCCCCTTGGGAGTGAAATCGAAAGATAGCGAGGGTTGCGTAGTGATTGTAGGCAAAAAAAAAATTGTAGCGATGATAAGTTATTTGAGCATAAAGATTAATGTTGAAGATTAAAATCAGAGTTAATGTGAGAATTAAATTGAGATTTAGCATTGATTAACAAGAAATTGAGTGCAAAATGAAGAAGAGAATGAGCTTTTGGTGAAAAGTGCCAAGTGGTCAAAATTTTGGAAATTGACTAGTAGAATGATCTCAAATTTTGATTTCGATCCCGAAAATGGAATGAAAACGGGCAAATTAGCTAAGGGTACAATTTTCATGTCCATCGGAGCAAGTTGAAAAATTAGGGTTTTGGCTATATATGAGGTAAAATTGTCATTTTCAATTCATTTTAACCCTCCAAGCTTGAAATTTCAAAAAGCCTTCTGTGAAGAAAAATGGTGGTTCCCACTCATGTGCATCAATTAGAGCGCTAGAGATGACATAATCGACCTCAAAACTATGATCTTAATACTGTTATTCATTTGAATTTTGAATTTTTTTTTTGAATTTTTGAATTTTTTGCAAGTTGAAGTCGAGCTTTCTCATTTTGTCATGCGAGATAGGATTTTGTCTTATACGAAAAACTGATTAAGTCTCTTTTTTCCTTTTAGTCCATCAATTTTGTCATTTGAGGCCTACCCTTATATCGTATGAGAACATTCAAAAGAGCCCCTTTTGTCCTCCTAGGGCTATTCTTTTGTCGTATGGGAGTCTTTTGTCATACTAGGTCTATTTCTAACTCGTACAAGTTTCTACCCCTGTGATGTTTTGTCGTTTGGAAAACAATGAGCATTTTTAAAGGTGCAAACTTGAAATTTTGACTTTGCAGTTGACGTAGTTGAATTTGCATGATGTTTTGCTTCTCTTATAGGCTAATTTGAAATGTTTTCTAATGCTCCATTATTTGATTTGTTTGTAGGTTTGATTGCCTCACATTCTTTTCAGATGTGTATATCCACCGATGATGACATTAGTGCGCCAGTTGTCAGAGGTTGACCGAGCACATATTGATTTGTGCGGATTGACCCACCTTCTTGATTTACCTGATATCTATGTGAATCACAAAATGCTGACTTTGCTTGTAGAGAGATTTCATTTTGAGCATAACACATAACACTTGCTGGTTGTGGAGATGACCATCACTCCTGAGGACATATACAGGATTCTCCATATCCCTTTTGCTGGGGGTAAGGTTGATTATGATGCAGCACAACTTCCTAGATTAATAGTTGTTAGACATGTTTTCAGGGATCCTGATATCCTGACACTTTCTATCAGTTGGGACATGATGATGGGTAGGTATAGTGAGGACTTTCCACTTGCTTGCATCTTGGTGGGTTTTATCAGTTGTTTTCTTATGCCAGATAGGGGACAGCAAGGTTTTTTGTGTGGATGGGACAGGATGTTAGAGAGGCTTATTGAGACCCCTCATAGATTAGGTTGGGGCTCTTGTATATTAGCATACATGTATTGTGAGATGCATGAGATTGTATTTAGGGAGGGGAAGAGTATGGCTATAGGAGTTTATATTTTACAGGTATGGGTTTGGGAGCACCTCCTAGTTTGCAGGCCGATTGTAAATGAGTACAGAGATCCTGGTCAGCCCATTGTATATAGATATTCAGGATATGTTACTTAGCCCCATCTGGGAAAGACATATTTTTGGAGATGGCAGTTGGATGATTTGATAGCTGTGACATGGATAATGTATAGGGGTCTAGAGCCATGGGATGATTGGAGTGTTGTTAGCAGAAACTTGTTCGCGACTCACCCTCTCATTGATAGATCATAGACAGTAGTCAAGCGATTCGTTGTTTCCCGAGTGATGAGGCAGTATGGTAGACCACAGGGGATCTCGTGGGAGTACACTGCATACATGCATTATGTAGATGAGGAGAGGCAGGGATGGGCACCATGATTATATTATGCCTTGAGTATGTAGGAGCTGACTAGATTACAACATCTTAGATGGGACTATATGGATGATGTTGTAGATGCAGGGGTCTTGCCCCAGTATAGGGATTGGTTCCAGTAGCATCCATTCCCAAGATTTACAGATCCAACTGAGCACGTACCTCACATAGAGGAGATAGAGGATGATGCCTCTGCGTAGGGACAGGGACAGGGATAGAGACAGAGAGCTGAGGTTCCGAGGCGGGCAGGTGGTGGTCCTAGTGATAGGAGTAGTAGGGTACCAGCTAGTGGTAGACAATAGAGAGGAGAGGGTGGATCCCTGGGGATGGTTGGAGTGAGACTTGGTAGAGTGAGAGTGGTGGAGGGTGGAGGAGAGGAGGAGAGAGCAACGTCAAGATAGGTCAACAGAGGAGAGAGGAGCAGGGTGGAGCTGGAGGTGGAGATGGAAAAGGTGATGGAGGTGGAGAGCCTATTAGGGATCAAGGTGCTGACACAACATGGTTGATGAGAGTATTCCTAGTGGGTTTAGAGTCATAGCTGACAATGGCATAGACTCAGCTAGTGGAGTGAGACCAATAGCTAGCGGATCATAGAGTGGAGAGAGATTGTCAGGCAGCTGAGCTCAGAGCCAAGCATGATCATTAGGTTGAAATGATGAGGGCAGAGCAAGACACTCTTCAGCAGGAGGTTCTCCATCAGATGAGTCAGGCAGCCTATTATATTGTGGCTTATAGTGTAGCAGTTTCAGTAGTGCAGTAGGTTGTACCATATTCTTAGTATATGGCTTGATCAAATGGAGCTTGAGAACCTTGTTAGGATCCGAGTCAATAGGGTCCACATCCTCCACTAGGCAATGAGGGAGAGACAGAGAGCTAGATATTCATTTTGTAGCTTGGAGATTTTTTTTGTAGACATACCAATTTTTTGTAGCCCTTACGATTCTTGCTCCAATGGGAGTTTATTTTTTTACAGTTGACATTATTTTGTACCCTAAGACTTGATCATGATATATACGAGATCTTGATTTGACTTCATTGTACTTGTGTCAATTGATTTATGAGATGCTTTTTTATATGCTTTGTTCTATATATATGCATATCTATTTAGCATGGATGTATGTAATGCAAATGAAAATGGATGTTGACTTCTTTTTTTTTTCATATGCTCATGTATGCAGCTAACATCTCAATACACAAGTACTCGATCAGAGAAAAGATGAAGAAGAGACCACTTAGCAAATAAATGATGATGCTTCCAACTCTCATTTAGAAGATAAAGAGATCATTTTTATCATGCCAAAATTACTTGAAATGCATAAAGTACATAATGAAATGCAAAATGAGATGCAACCTAAACCTTGTCACTGGATTTGAAAAGCTTAATTTTCATCATTGAGTGTTTTACAACCACAATAGGTAGATTAGAGTTCCTTGCTTTTCATGTGCAATATTAATTATCTTGTCTGCAATAACCCTTTTTTGTTCATATCCTTGGACAGATTTCGCAGAGACCTAGATTGCATGATAAAGAAATTCCCTCAAAATAGACAAAGAAATGATGGGAACCTCCATGTAGCATTCAAATAAGCAGAGTTGAGGTATGTGTGGTGATTTCACCTTAATGTGAAGGCACTTATCATAGACACCCAGTTGATTAGATGTTTTTCAGATCATCAGAATCATTCCTACAAGCAGAAAACAAAGAAAATACTATGCCCCCAATCCTTGCTCCTCTTAGTCAAGATAGACTTCCTCAAGTTACTCAGAGGGAATAATAAGCAAAATCTAATGTAAAAGACAACACACAAAGAAAATTTCATGCATATCTCAAAAAATTTAGTGATTGTTTTCAATAGTCTTATTTTGCTTTTGTACTTAGTGATAAAACTCTTCAATACTCAGGAGACAGGCGACTGACTTAGAGTGGATGATCGGGTATCACTGACGCAAAGATGACTTGGTTGATATTGCTTAGGACATGTAAATTGATCAGTTGATTACCCTAAGACTAGGTCAGTGATCGGTTTCAAGCCATGAGGGTTTTAAAAGAACCAGAATGTGACAAAAGTGACTAAAAGTTATGTACAAACAAAATCAAAGAATTGCATGAAAGCGGGAATGCCAATGTTGCATTGATAGATGAAGCGCTTGAGTACAAGAGGTGCCTGTTTGCTAGGTTTTCACCTGCTTAGCAAAGATTCCTATTTTTTTTTTACCAAGGTGCCTATTTACCAGGTTTTCACCAAGGCATTTTCTCTCTTTTTCCCTTTTTTTTTCTTTATTTATTTATTTATTTATTTTTCTAAATTTCTTCAGGACTTTTTAGCGACATAGGCTGTTGGAGCAGAGAATATTTAGGTGAAGAATTTCTTCAGGTGGATGGTGTTGATTGGTTCACAGAGCTATTCTCCTTCCAATGTTGAGATTTGATAGGAACCACAGACAAAAATTGTAGTAACGATGTAGGGACCCAGCCAGTTGGGTTCAAACTTCCCTTTGTTGTCTCAAAACTATTGATTCTTAGGATTTTCTCTCAGAACAAGGTCACCAACCTAAAATTATCATTGTCGAACCTTTTTGTTATAACCTCTAGACATTCTATTTTGATATGCTCTTAGATGATCAAACACCACTTGTCAACGCTCATCCAACAATTCGAGTTCTTGCAATCTATCTATTCTGTAGTCTTCATCAGTAACAAGACCTTGCAAATAAACTCTTAGAGACAATATTTCCACTTTAATAGATAATACTGCTTCAGACTCATACACCAAAGAAAAAGGTGTAGCCCTAGTAGGTGTTGTGATACTTGTTCTATAAGCCCACAGGATAGGATTCAGCTGCAGATGCCAATCCTTTCTAGATTTATTGACTGTTTTGTGTAAGATAGTCAACAGATTCTTGTTAGATGCTTCATTTTGTCCATTACCTTGAGGGTAGTACATAGATGACCAGTGTTGTTTTATTTTGAATTTTTCATAGAGTTCATTTAGATCTTTGTTCTTGAAGTGTCCTCCATTGTCAGTTATAATGGATGAAGGTATACCATACCTGTAGATGATATAATTAAGAATGAACAGGGCTACTTGTTTACTGGTTTCTTTGATGAGTGGAACCGCTTCTACCCACTTAGTAAAGTACTTAGTGAGAATTACAATAAACTTGTGTCCCTTAGATGATGTAGGATATATTTGGCCAATTAGATCAAATGCCCACTGTTGAAAGGGCCAGTGTGTAACAAAGGGCATGAGATCCCTTATTGGAGTGTGTATAATGTGCCCATGTAGCTGACACTTTTCACAGGTTTTAGAAAATTTTATAGCTTCTTTCTCCATGTCTGGCCAGTGGTAGCCAACCCTTAGTAGTTTCCGTGCTAAAGTTAGACCATTTGAATGAGATCCACAAACACCTTCATGGACTTTGGATAATGCACGTTGAGACTCGTCAGTTTCTAGACATCTAAGCAAAGTACTATCTAAACCTTGCCTAAATAGGTCATTAGCAATGATGACGTACCATGACACATTTTGGATTAGGTTTTTTTTTCATTTCGAGAAAGATGAGCAAGGACAACTTGGTCATGCAAGTAAGAGTAAATGTGGCTATAGCGAGATGAGTCATGTCCAATAATAGAACAAACCATTTGGGACTTGGGAGAATCATAGGCAGGATAATGTAACTCTTCCACCACGAATTCAAAGTGGAAATTGGATTCCTATAGCTGTGGTATAGACACCAAGGTGGCCATTGCATCTATTGCTCTATTTGCTAACCTAGGGATCTACTGAAATGATACGAAGGTAAATTATTTCTTGAGATCATCCACCATTCTTTTGTAAGGCATCAGTTTCTTATCTCTTGTTTGATAAAGATCATTGATTTGGTTGATAATGAGTTGAGAATCTCCATAGATGTGTAATTCAATAATATTCCACTTGATGGCCAGCTTGATCCCATTTACCAAAGCTTCATATTCTGCAATGTTGTTTGTGCAAGGGAAGAGAGTCTTGTAAGCTTTCAGAATTGAATATTTTTGAGGAGTAATAAAAAGTATCTCAACACCATAACCATGTTGAGTGAAAGACCCTGTTGGTGTAAATAAATATTCATTATGGATATTATTACACTTTACTTAAGTTAACTTAGGATAATGCATCTCTTCGTAGTTTGGATCTAAGACACTTAGGGAAGTGTGCACATAGGGATAGAGCTTGTAGGAGAAATTCCACGTTTTGTGGTCTTATTTTGCTGTTACACTCCACATTCGGTGAGTCATCCACCTCTTGTGGAATATTATATTATTTCTCCTACCTACCCCTAGTATTTCTTACCTACCCTTGTTTCTCATTGAGCCACATGTCATATTTGTGTGCTCATACATCCATATGGCCTTGCCTATATAAGCAGGCCTATATTCATTGTATTGGTTAATCCAATTGATCATTTGCATTTTGATGAGAATACAGTTTGTTCTTGTCATTCTATTGTCTCTCTTTTTATGCTTTTCATTGTGCCCTTGATCTTGGCAAAATCCTACATGGTATCAAAGCCATTGGGGCTTCATTGATTGGTTTTTGGAGACATCATGGAAGGCTTCTATTTTCAAATTTGGGGATCTTCATTTTTTGGGGGCATCATACAGTGATTTGGACATCACCATTGAATCAGGGAGGCCGTTTCCATAAATTTTGACTATAAAGTCAACCTATTTTGGTGAGAAATTTTTTTTCCCCATTTTGGCTATTATTGTACGGATTTCAAAAAATTTTAATTATTTTTCGAAAAAAAAAAAAAAAAAAAAAAATTTTCGGATAAAAGTGATCAATTATTTTTTGAAAAAAAAATTTGAAAAAAAAAGGGCAAATCAAAAAATCAAAAAGGTGTTTTTTGGGGGGTCTGCAGACCCCCCCCCCTCCCTGTGATCTTCGTACCTGTAGGTCTGTGCAGGCATTGCCACAGTACTCGTACCGGCAGTACCTTTTTTTCGGGTAGCCTCTGTCACCGCCGCTGCCACAGATCCACCCCATGCCATCGAGACCCGCGTACCTCCTATCGCTGACAGCTACCTCCCGCTACTACCGAGAATCTCCCACCGCCGCTGCTGAACTCCCACCGGCTACCGCTGAACTCTCTCTAGCAGCTCCCTCCACCTTCGCGACCTTGCCTCCCGGCCCGTCGGAATATCCTTCTCCAGTGATGCCTTTCTTCCGCCGGCGGTCTACAAAACCGACGGAATCCGCGCCTACCACGTGGCAGGCGGCCACTGGCCTGCGGTCTGCAGTTCGTATGCATAGTCATAGAGCGATGTCAGCGAGCCATACGCCACATCATCTGCCATGCAGAGCTAATGTAGACTGCCCAGTCACCAGTTCGTATGGTACGGCAGCCCAGTTAGCTACACAGTCACCGTGCCCAGTCAGCAGTCCATACAGTACGGACGCCCAGTCAGCAGGGAGGCGAAGTTTTCACGATGGTCATACGGCCGTCAAATTTAAGACAGTAAATTGCTGATATCAGCACCACATCAGCAAACTTTTGAAATTTTTCAACCCCTCTCCATTGAGCTTTTCAATTTTGCAGTCCAACTTTGAAAGGCCATATCTTGCTTATTTTTGCTCCTTTTTTGGTGCAATTTTTTTGAAATGGGCTAAAATTTCATGATCTTCGCAGTGGTGTGGTTATTTTCTAATTTTGGTGCATAGGTTTTTTGGAATTTTTGAATTCTCTTAGTTGTACCTGTCCAATCCTCAATTCTGCAACTTCAAAGGCCTTGTTTGAGCTCATACGACCTCCTTTTCAAGTGTCATTTTTTTTGAAAGTGCATTTTTTTTGTCTACTTTCATAATCTATGATCAGATTTTAGAGATTTTGAGTGGAAATTGTACTTTCAAATATTGGTCTTATTTGGCCTATTAGGTACTTATAAATTGCTTGGATCTTAGTTAGATCTATTGCATTATCAGTTTGAGTCTCTTTTGGCCTTATTGAGGTAGTTGTAAAATTGTAATCAGAAGTCCACTTTGCCATTTTTTGCAAGTGGCCCATCGTATACGCACTAATTATAAAGTGCTAAATCATCACTTTTGGGGGGGTTCTTTGATTGAGTGAATTTTGGGGGGTGTCTTGTGTGATTGTGCCTCTCTTTGTGCTCTTTCCATTTTTGTTGCAATGAGTCCTCATAAATTTCCACCTTTAACTTCACATAATTATGCATCATGGAAAATTAAAGTATGGAGTAAATTAATGGAAAAGGGTCTCACATATTACATAGATGGAACAATAATAGCACCACCTAATCCTAAGGCTGATCCAAATGCTCAATTAGAATGGCTCACAAAGAATTGTATGGCTCTTGGAACTTTGTGCAAGTATGTATCAGATGACCTCATTTTTCACATTGAGAAGTGTAAAACAATCAAAGAGGCTTGGGATATGTTTCAGAAATTGTATGGTCAAGTTGATGAAATCAGAGGCTATCAAATTGACAATGAACTCACCAACTTGGATCCCAAGAGTTTTGATACAATCCAAGATTATGTCACCAAAGCAAATGAGCTAAGAGAAAAGCTTAAGGATTGTGGAATTGACAAAAAGGATGCTCAGTTGATATTCAACTTGTTGGACAAGCTTGCACTAGAATATGCAGCATTTGTGTCTAGCTTCCAAACTCATCTTTTGACAGTGGGGAGTTCCTATGTTATGCCTTCATTTGATGCTTTCACAGAAATGTTGATATTGGAACAATCTAAGTTGTTGAACATGGGGCTTCTCAAGTCTTCAAAGTCCAAGGCTCTGGTGGCAAATCAAGGGAATCAAGGGAATCAAGGAAGTCAAGGCAAAGATTCCAAGAAGAAGAAGAAGCACTCTAAGTCTAAGCCACAACAGGAAAAAGGACAATCATCCTCTCCATCACAAGGAGATTTTACATCCTCTTCCAAGAAGGGGACACCACCTAAGAAGGCTAAACCAACTTGTGCATATTGCAAGAAGTATGGTCATGATGAGCATCGATGCCATGCAAAGCAAGTTGATGAGTTAACTAATCTTCTTCAGAAAAAACAACATCAACTTGCCATCCGCCGACACAAAGAAGGATTCATCTCCTTCCTTTTTCTTCATTAGAGCCATCTAAGGTACCTCACATTTACATAGGTGATGATACACAAGTAGAGGTTGAAGGGAAAGGTTCAGTTGACATGGATGATGGAACATTTGAGAATGTTTTCTATGTTCCTAACCTGTCTACCAACCTTCTCTCCATCTACAAAATCACTCACTATGGGAATGGGAAAAAGGTTGAGTTTACATCAGATTCAGTTGTGGTAAAGGAACTTAATGATGATGCCTTGGTAGTAGTGGGACAAGTCAATGACAACTCAAGGCTTTATTCTTTCTCTCACTTTGTGCCAAGTTCACCTTCTAGGGCCTTGCTTACTCATTCAAATTCAGAAAGTAAGCTATGGCATGAGTGGTTTGGTCACCTCAACTACCACTATCTTTAGTAGCTAAGCACTAAAGACATGGTCACAGGTCTACCTCAAATCAGTTTTTCAAAGGGTGTATGTTCAGGTTGTTCCATGGGCAAGCATCCCGAAGAGAAGTTTGATAAGGGAAAGCTTGGAGAGCTTTGGAAGTTCTTCAACTTGTTCACAGCGATGTAGCAGGTCCATTTCCAACACCTTCATTTAGTAAGGCCCGCTATGTTCTCACCTTCATTGATGACTACTCCCGCTTCACTTGGGTCTACTTTCTCATTCATAAGAGTGAAGTATTTGATAGATTTCAGGACTTCAAGACTCGTGTGGAGAAGCAATCAGGGAAAGTGGTCAAGATTCTTCGTACAGATAATGGAAGGGAATATGTGAACAAAAGACTTGAGGATTTTTGTACACTTGAGGGGATTGATCTTCAGCATTCTGTCGCATACACTCCACAGTAGAACGGGGTTGCAGAACACAAGAATAGAACTCTCAAAGAAATGGCTAGCTGTATGATACATGCACATTCTCTTGATCCCACCTTTTGGGCAGAGGCTATCAGTTGTGCCACACACATCCAGAATCGGGTTCCTCACAAAGCTTTGCAAGGTATTACTCCTTTTGAGGCTTGGGCTGGTAGGAAACCGATTGTGAGACATTTTAGAGTCTTTGGGTGTCCAACATGGGCTCGCATACCTCCGTAGAAATGCAAGGCATTGGAACTGTAGAGTTGACCTTGCATATTTGTTGGATATCCTAAGGGTGTTAAGGCATATAGATTGATGGATCTTGAGACACATGAGGTGTTCATTGAGAGGAGTGTTCACTTTGAGGAAAGCTCTCCTAGCTTAGCCTCTCTACCTCCTCCACCTTCCTCCATTGTGGATAGTGATGTTAGTGATTCAGATGATGAGATTCCTACAACTCCAACTTGCAGGGTTACACCTCCACCGGGTCCACTTGCAATTGAAGAGCCTCGTTCTCCACCTCCACCTAGACCTCGTTGGGCTCGACAGACACTTGAGTTTGTAGGTTCTCTTGTTGGGGATCCTTCAAATACACGAAGAACTCAATCACAACATCAGGATCTTCCACATGTATTCATTGCTACTACTTCCAATCCACAGACATTTAGGGAAGCATCAGGTGTTCCTGAATGGGACCAAGTTATGGAGGAAGAGTATAGTTCCTTGATGAGGAACAACACATGGGATCTAGTCCATCTCCCTAAGGGGAGAAAGATGGTTCGATGTAAGTGGATCTATCAGACCAAGTTTGTAGCGGATGGTAGTGTGGATAAGTATAAGGCTCGGCTTGTTATGAAAGGTTTCTCTCAGGTTGCAAGTGTTGACTATACTGAGACCTTTGCACCCATAGCCAAGATGAACTCCATTCATTTGACACTTGATATTGCTGCAGCTCATGGTTGGGCTGTACATCAGATGGATGTGAAGAGTGCTTTTCTTCATGGTGATCTTGATGAGGATATTTATATGGAACAACCATAGGGTTTCATCTAGGATACTTCCTTGGTTTGGAGACTAAGGAAATCTCTCTATGGCCTTAAGCAGGCCCCTAGGGCTTGGTACGCCAAGATGGATTCCTTTCTTCTCTCCGCAGGTTTCACCAGGTGTCATTCCGATCCGAATGTCTACATTTTGTGATAGGATGACTCTCACTTGATACTTGTGCTCTATGTTGATGACTTGATCATTACAGGGAGTACTTCATCCATCATTAGCGGGGTCAAATCTGCTTTGCATGATAGATTTTCTATGACTGACTTGGGTCTTCTGTACTACTTTCTCAGGATAGAGATTTCACATTCACCTTCCAAGATTACACTATCATAGCCCAAGTATGCTCTTGATCTACTTGCACGCTTTCATATGGCTGATTGTAAGCCTGCCCCGACTCCCTTTCTTTCAGGAGTCAAGCTTGAGGCTCAGTGTTCTTCTTCACCAGTTGATGCCACTTTGTATCGTCAGCTTGTGGGTAGTCTCATCTACTTGACTCATACATGCCTTGATATTTCATTTGCAGTTGGCATGGTTTCCCGCTTCATGCAGGAACCACATGAGCTTCATTGGAAAGCTGCCAACCACATCCTTCATTACATCCAGGGTACACATCACTATGGGATTCACTATGTAGCAGGCACAGGACTTCGCTTGGTTAGTTACACAGACTCTGATTGGGCTGGCGATCTTGATGATCATAAGTCTACTTCTGGTTACAGTTTTCACCTTGGTTTGGGCCCCAGTTGTTGGCAGAGCAAGAAGCAACATGCTATTGCTCTCTCTTCGACTGAGGCTAAGTATCGAGGCACTGTTAATGTAGCGACTGAGACCATTTGGCTCTAGTAGATCCTCATAGAGTTTGGATTCACCACTCCATGGCCGACAGTTCTACATTACAACAATTAGAGTGCTATTGCAATCTTGAAGAACCCGGTCTAGCACCAGTGGACCAAACACATCAAGATTCATATGCACTATATCTGAGAGCTCATCCACGAGTAGGTCATTGATTTGCAATATTGTCCTACAGCAGAGCAGGTTGCTGACATATTCACCAAACCTTTCACCGAGAGTAAGTTCCAGCAGTTGTGAGCTCTCTTGGGGGTGTGGGATGTGTCATTAGGGGGACTTTTTCCTCTTTGAGGTTTTGTCCTTCTTCTTTGAGAGTCTTTTGTAAATTCATCTCTCTTTTGGGGGGAGTTTTTTCCCACTGGGTTTTCTCCCTTTCTCTGTTTGTGAGAGATTACATTGCATGGTTTTGCTTGCATTTGCATATTGTACATGGGTACCTATCATGACCTAGTAGCCAGGACCCATCTTGCATTGTTGACTTGAGTCTTCATTCCCCTAATTTGCACTTAAGGGGGGGTGTTGGTGTAAATAAATATTCATTATGGATATTATTACACTTTACTTAAGTTAACTTAGGATAATGTATCTCTTCGTAGTTTGGATTTGAGACACTTAGGGAAGTGTGCACATAGGGATAGAGCTTGTAGGAGAAATTCCACCTTTTGTGGTCTTATTTTGCTATTACACTCCACATTCGGTGGGTCATCCACCTCTTGTGGAATATTATATTATTTCTCCTACCTACCCCTAGTATTTCTTACCTACCCTTGTTTCTCATTGAGCCACATGTCATATTTGTGTGCTCATACATCCATATGGCCTTGCCTATATAAGCAGGCCTATATTCATTTTATTGGTTAATCCAGTTGATCATTTGCATATTGATGAGAATACAGTTTGTTCTTGTCATTCTATTGTCTCTCTTTTTATGCTTTTCATTGTGCCCTTGATCTTGGCAAAATCCTACAGACCCATCGAAGAACATCTTCCATGATTGTTGAGTAAGGTACATGATTGATTCATCTAGAAATTCTATATGCAGAGGTTGATTGTCTTCAAGTGGAGCATCAGCAAGTTGGTCTGCAATAACCTATCCTTTGATGGCTTTATGTTCCACATATTTAATATCAAATTCTATAAGAACCATGACCCATTTAGCTAGTCTTCCTATAAGTGTTGCTTTGCTGAGAAGATATTTAAGTGGATCAATCTTAGCTACTAGCTTAATAGAATGTGATAACATATTGTGTCTCAATTTTTGTGATGCAAAGACCAATGCCAAGCATGCTTTCTCTATTATAGTGTAGTTCATTTCATAAGACACCAATGTTCTACTGATAGAATATATAGCTCTCTCTCTCTCTCTTTTATTTTCATCTTGTTGTGCCAGAAGTTCCCCCAGTGAAGTATTTGTAGCTAATATGCATAGATTTAATGGCTTACCTTGGATTGGTGGCATCAATATGGGTGGATTAGAAAGATAATCTTTGATTTGTTTTAAATGTTGTTCACAATCTTTATCCCAGTTATATTGAACTCCTTTCTTAATACCTTTGTGAAGGGTTGAGCTTTGTCTACTAGTTGAGATATAAAGCACCTTATTGACTGAAGATGGCCCTGCAAACTTCTCATTTGACTGATATTCTTGGGCAGAGGAGTTTCCATTATAGCTTGGACCTTTTTAGGGTCAACCTCAATTCCTTTCTTTGAAATTATGTAATCAAGCAATTTTGTTGATGTCACCCCAAATGCACACTTTTTGAGGATTTAATCGAAGCTTGAATCTTTCCATTCTATCCAGTATGAGGCCTAGTTCTTGAATATGCATAGATCTCTTCATGGTTTTTACTAGGGTGTCATCAACATAATCTTCCATGCTTTTATGCATCATATCATGGAAGATAGTGGTTACTGCTCTTTGGTAAGTTGCTACTGCATTCTTCACTCCAAATGACATAACATTCCAGCAAAAGGTTCCCCATGCACATGTGAAGGCTATCTTTTCTTGATCCTTAGGAGCTATTTTGATCTGATTATAACCGGAGAATCTGTCCATTAGTGAGTACATCTCATACCCAATAGTCATATCGACTATCATATCAATGTTCGGTAATGGAAAGTCATCCTTCTGACATGATTTGTTGATATCCGTGAAGTCTGTGCGAAATCTAATAGATTTGTCTGCCTTTGATATAAGTACTATGTTTGATATCCATTCTACATAGTCTATAGCTCTAATAAATCCAACTTTTAGCAATCTTTCTAGTTCAATCTTGACTAGCAGTGCCACATGAGGATGCATCTTACAGAGTTTTTGCTTGACTGGTTTAACTCCTGGTGTGATAGAAAGATGATGCATGATAAGATCAGGATCGAAGCCTAGCATATCAGAGTACGTCCATGCAAAATTGACCTTCTTTTCTGAAAAGAGATGAGTGAAATCTTTTAACTCTTCTACTAATATTGATTGAGCTAGATGAATGATATGTGGTGTTTCTTGACTTCCAATATTGACAACTTGAGTTGGTTCAATCAATATGGAAGACCTTTCTTGGAAGTGACTTGGCAGGATATCAAGTACCTCACCTTCAGGTGCCTCAAAGAGGTTTTCACCTTTAGGTACGTCCTTTATTTTCTCTTTTTTAGATTCTAATACCGCAACAATGTTGGTTTTGCCATCAGATCTTTTATTTTTATTTTTTTGCGACTAAGATACTTGATATCTGTTTCAGTCATGTTTTCAATCTATTCACTAGTGGAATATTTCATAGCTTCAACTACATTGAGGTAACAGGCTAACGTATAGTGTAGACAACTAAAAATGGTCAACGCTTGCGGAGTCATACTTTAACATTTGTGCATTGCCTCATTTTAGGTTTTTGCATCGCATTAACATTTCTCCTATGTTTCACACTTGGTCTTTATCATTTGCGAGCATCGAGTCACTCTTCTACATTCTTCATTCATCTCGCTCTCAAATTTGGTCTTGTCGACAACACTATCCAGTCATGATTTTAATCGATCTTTTCCTATTGCATCAATGTGCGTGCTTATTTGTCATCATTTTGGACATTGTCAATCCTAATTAGGGTTTTGTCCTCCTGTCAATCTTGCACTCGATTTGTCATCGATCATTGTCCTCTTATCAATCTTGTCGATTTATCATCAATCCTTCAATCTTGTCCTCTTAACGATCGATCTGTCATCAATCGTTGTCATGTTCGATTTTGCCCTTTTGTGATCGATTTGTCATTGATCGTGGTCATTTTCAATATTGTCATTTTGCAATCTATTTTGTCATCGATCCTTGTCCTCTTGTCAATTTTGTCATTTTGCGATCGATTTGTCATCGATCGTTGTTTGTCTCAATCATGTCAATTTGGATCAATTAGTCATTGTTCCTCGTCAATTGGGGCATTTTCTCAATCAAATCATTTATCACATTGGTCATTTATCAATCCAAAATCAAATCATGATCGAGTCAATTATCTTTCAAGACCTAATTCATCTTCTAGGGTTTCGTGATTTAATCATTTAACCTTGTGTGTGTCATTTCTTCCTTTAGGATTAATAAATTGTTTATTTATCCTAAGTCTTCTCATTGCAATTAAATGTTCATTTAATTGGCTAATTATTCCTCCCTGTGAATTAATTAATAAATGACAAATTATTAATTAATTTACCTAATTTCTAATTTCCATCAATTTCTTAATTCCTAAATTCCATCAATTTCCTAATTTCCTATTTTCTAATTTCCTATTTTCTAATTTCCTAATTTTAATTTCCACCTAATTAATTTGTCTTTAGTTCTCCCTATTTTTGTGCTTCATGCCTCTAAGCTTTGCATTGGTAATATGTCATAATTCATGACATAGAAGGTGTCATAACCTTCTTCTTTTCACTCAATTGTGCCATTTTTGAAATTAATTGCTTCTAATATCCATTTCATGCTAAATTTGATCCTATCTCCAATTTATCTATAAATTGGATGATCTTCATCAATCAAAGCTAATAATTGGTAATCAGACTATCGAATTTATGCTTCTAGTACTCTTGATCAATAATCAATGTCAATCTTGCTTTCAATCATGTATGTGCACTTGTAGGTGAGATCCACAACCAAACCGTTTGAAGAGGAAAGAAGAACAATGGAGCTGTGTGGAAGAAGCATTCAAATCATACCTTTGGTTTGCATAATCTTTCATTTTTGAATGTTTTTATCTCATGTCTCTATTGAATGTTGTTTAGGATAGATTCATTGCATTTAGTTTTGTGATTGAGCTAATGACTAGTATTTTTATATATGTTGTGATGATTTCCTATTTCCTAACGTACATTAATTGGTGAACCCGACGTGAACACTAACCATCTAACCCCTTTATAGTGTTTTTGAGTGCTTTCAAGTTGATTTGCAGGCCAAAAACCTAAAAACAGGGTCGTGCAAGGTTTTCTGGAGACTTCTGCGCCCGTGTGAGACAACCTGCACCTGTGTTGAAGACAT
This sequence comes from Cryptomeria japonica, assembly GCF_030272615.1. Taxonomy (NCBI): domain Eukaryota; kingdom Viridiplantae; phylum Streptophyta; class Pinopsida; order Cupressales; family Cupressaceae; genus Cryptomeria; species Cryptomeria japonica. The sequence goes on from NC_081407.1 coordinate 210,979,085, forward strand.
TCTGTGCTTGTGTCATGACTTCTATGCCTGTGTCATGACTTCTGCGCCTGTGTAAAGTCCAGAACAGGGGTAAAAATGCAGTGTTTTACTTGAAATTTGTTTAGTTTTTGCATTTTGTTTTCTTTTCTTTGGATTTTGGTACTAATTATCTGTGCAGAATCTTGGCATATGCATGGCAAAGACAATAAATCAAACTACTAACACTCTTTGTGCAGATTCAAAAGTCAAAGAATAAGCGTATCAAACTTCTAACTTGGGTTTTTGTAGGTTGTCTTGGAGAAACAACCAAACTTTATGTTTGCAATTAATTTTTAGGCACCTAGTGATTTCAAAATAGGTTGGAATGAACATTTGTTTGCTTTGATTGTTGAGTATGGCATTGGAGTAGGAGAGTATGCTCTCATCCTTCTTAGAGTGATCAGAAATCCAGATCTGCGATACCATGCTTGTGTCTTTGATTGTGTGTCTCCTTTAGAGGGCCTGCCTTCCCAACCACTTTGCTTTTGCAAGCAAGTGATTATCATGAGAAGGGAATGACCCAAAGTGAGTACGGCTAGAATTCCTTGGCATTCTAACTCACTATAAAAAAATACCTGATGAGCGAAAGCTTTGAAGGAAGTATTACGTGGGAATTGCAGTTACTTGGGAACTGATGACCCTTGGACTCTTTCTCATATCAACATCTAAGTAGGGCCTCTTGGTCTAAATTATGCTTGCGCGACTACATTTGTTTGGTATCTTGATGGGCTTAATGTCTCAATCACTCTTGCTTGACATCAAGGAGTAATGCTTAACAGAAATCCTTACTAAACACCTTATTTTTAGAGGCCAAAAACCCTTCTAGTTGCTTGAGAAGGACAAGTTTGGATACTTGGAAGAGATACTAAGTTCGCCATGGGGAGATTTCCATGGGGACTGATGCTTGGCTGCCCTGAGAAGTGAGTGTCGTGGAGGGGAGCCCGTGGGGTCAAGCATCTATGTATTCTCCTTGAATCCCATAATGAGTCTACCTCTCAAGTACCTAATGTCCTTGCCTACCATAAGAAATGTGGGAATGAGCATGATTGTCTTGAGTCTAAGTTGCAATATCTTGTATTCTTTGATTGTCAAAAGTTGAATTGCATTTCATTTCAAAAACAAGACAAATTGATTCAAAACAAGGTTAAACACAAGAGCATTCATCCAACAAACATTCAACAAGGTTCAAAACATATCTTCAAACATGGTTGTCAAACATTTTTCAAAGTCTTGTCTCAACATTCATGTCACTTGCATTTAGGTTCATCCTAGGTTGCATTTTGCAAAATTCATTGTCAAGTACCAAGGTTAGGTTTCACCTAAGTCATACTCCTTTGCATATCAATAAGAGTCATCCATTTGCATGTGTCCTCTTGCATTAAAGTCATACCATTATCATACATTTGTATTTGCATACCTTAAGTCTCTTCATTAAGCTTAAGTCATTGTCATATCATATTAGGGTCATTTTCATATTAATTGTCCCTTTGCATATAGTCTCAAAAACTAGGTTTTGTCATACTTGAGTAAGTCAAATCTTTGATAAACCCTAAGTCATTGTTAGAAGGTCTAGACCTTATCAAACCTTTTGTCCTTTTGTCATCAATGTCATTTCATCAAACCTAGCTTAGTATCCAAGCATATAGGGGAGACATTGTCATCTTGTCCTTTGTCACTTGGTCCTTTTGTCCTTTGAGGTCTAGATGTCATTTCAATTTCCTAAGGGTCTCTTTTTAGATTTGCATTTCAAAAGTTTGTCAAAATCTTGAAAAACAACCAAAAACATAGATTGCACTCTTGTCATAGATTGCATTTTTCATTTATTTAGTTTTCATTTAGTTGCATATCATACATTATCCTTGAAAAATCCCAAAAACATTGCATAGTGACATGTCTATTGAAACAAAGGTTCCAATCACCAATGATGCAACAAAGTTTGACGTATCAACCGACAATGCAATCAAATTTTAATCCAATGCAATCACAATTCTATCCAACCCAACAACAAAGCGACATTGATCAAACTTTTTATGATGAAACAAGTCTCCAAATACAAAAACTAGAGGAGAAACTAGCTCAAGAACAAGAGATTTTGGAACAAAGAGTGAAAAACATTGCGAAGAATAGATCACAAATGTCCAAAATGTTTCAAAAACTTCCAGGTCGAAATCCAAATATTGAGCCAATTGATGTAAGATCTCTTATCGAACGATCAGACATACCATCTCTCCTCTCCCAAATAGAGATGATGAAACAATTTCAAGAAAAGAGACAACATCAATTTCAACATTATGTGCCTCCACAACAAGAACAAGAAGGTGTTTACTATCAATCACATTTTCAACCATCACAACCAATGGTTCAACCAATTGTCCAACATATGCAACCAACACAACCAATGGTCCAATCTCAACAATATGTCCAACCAACTATCAAGTATCAACAACAAACTCAATGGACAGCTTAGTATCAACAACAACAACCAAACATTCAAAAAAAAAGGTTGCAGCACACACCAACCCAAGTTTCAAACATGTCAGAACAATTGAACCAAGTCCAATACCAAAACATGACATTAAACCAAAAACAAGTTCAAATTCCAAATCCAATCATGTCAAAACCTCGAAAGAAAGGTGGCTTTATTGCAATGCTCTTAAGGAAATTACCAAGTGAGTTTATTGAGGAAGATCAAGATAATACACTTATGTCTAGCAATGCCTCATCCCCCCACAAACAAATTCACTCTCCAGTGGCATCTATCCCTACACCTCTAGAAGTTTCACAAGAACCTTCCATATTGTCCTCATCAAACAATACCCCCAAGGATGCAATTACCCAAGGGCTATCCATAATTAATTGCCACGATAATCCAATTCATGATGCACATCCTTGTCATGTTTCAGAAATACAAGACCCAATGCCACCATGCACTTTATTGCCATTACCTATTTTAGAGGACCCCATTCAAAGTCCCTCTTCCTCATGTTCAAGCATTGATTCCTTGCCAGAATCCATCACAAAGGTTCAAAGTACATTTCCTTCATGCCAAACCATTGATCCCTTGTCAAAATCCTCCATGCATATCCAAAGTCCAACCTCATGTCAAGAGGATAATTTAGAGCATGAAGAAACGTGTCCTAAAGAAAATCAAGATCAAGATCCTGAAACTTTATCATCCCATCCAATTGTTGACCAAGACCCCATGTTCCCAGACACTCATGATGATTCCCCTATTCTTGTCCATCCTATCCAAAGTCCTATTGACACACTCCATTCCTTGAGCAAGATCAAGATATCCTAGTCCATCCAATCCCAAATGATCCCCTTCCATTTCATGAACACAATGTCCTTTCAAATCCCATTGACATTCTAGATATCCCTTCCATCCTTTATGATGATCCCATTAAAAGTCAAGAGAAAAACACCTTTAAAGAGGATTCCAATGATCTTCTTCCTTGTCAAGATCAAATTATTCCTTCAGAACCTCCACAAGAACCACTTGTTCCTCCATCTCCTTGTCTTAATGCTCCATATACACTCCAAGATCTCATTCCTTTTGATGATCCCATTATTTCTCCCATTCCATCTCTTGAAGAGCTTGTCATTGAACCATGTCCACTACACAATTCTAGTCCCCCTCATGATCCTAATCCCCCTTATGATTCTAACGTGTCAGTGCAAGATGTTCATGAACCATCGACATGCATAATGGGTTCTTCCACTTTGGTCCAATCTGATCCACTTCAAGATCTCATTATTTCTCTCATATCATATCCACCTCATAATGGACTCATGTCTTCTTCCCAAAGAAAAGAGTATCCTACAAGTCAAGATATCCATAAAGGCAAAGAAGATCTTAAGGGGCATGTCTACACAACTCACTCTCAAGACGTTGGTATCCCTCCATCACAATCCAAACATATCCCTTCTCCATCATCCCTTCCATCCATCTTAGGTCCTTATATCCCTTCGTCCTCTATGCAAGGTCAGCAAAGGCACACATCCTTGAGTAAATTCCAGTCATCCAAAAGAACTCCATTTCATTCATATCCATCCATGCATTCATTTCCTCCTCCAAGCAATTTGGATGCCAATGCCAAGTATAAACGTCATAAGTCTAGCAATCCACATGTATTCAAGGATCAACATGTCCAATATAATCGACATGTCAGAACAAAGAACAATATGATCTATAAAGACAAATAAATATCCAAAAGGCCACAAAGGCCCACTGAGCAAAATAAAGCAAAGTCAAAATATATATGGGTTCCTAAATCCCTTGTGTTAGTAATGCACTCCAAGGAACCACAAAAGCATGAGAAATCAAAAACCATGTGGATCCCTAAGCAACTCCTTGAAGCACAAAAGCCTAAAGAAACATCAAAATTGGCATCCAAAATTGTTGTTCCTCCATCCAAACCTTCCAAGTCTATTTCTCCACCACCTTCTTCATCCGTTTTGGGCCCTTACGTCCCAAAATCCATAGTCGTTCCTTCGTCAAAATCTCAATATCCAAAATACATTTTTCCTCCATCAGTCCATCACGCCTCAAGGTGTGTGCCAATGTTGATCTTGCCAACATTTCCATCCACTGAAGCCCAATTCTTCCAATACCCTATCCATTATCCAATGCATATTTTCCATCCTTCGATCTCTTTGATCCGATCCTTTGTATAAATCCTCGCCTTAGTTTCATGTCATTTTCCATGTCCTTATCCGACCAATGTCTTTGAGCATACTTTTAAAGGTCATGGTCCATTTTTTTTTCAAGGCTACTATCCAATCAAAAAGACACTTGAGTCCTTCTTCCATCCCCTATCATGTGTCCATCTTCTATTGAAAAAGTCAAAATACAAAAAAAAAAGTTAAAAAAAAAAGTTAAAAAAAAAAGTGAAAAAAAAAGACAAAAGAAAAAAAAGTAAAGAAAAATAATTCGTCCACTGGTGAAAACCTGGCAAACAGGTGCCTTGGGAAAGTACTGTGATGAAAACCTAGCAAACAGGCGTCATGCGTAATTTATGAACTTCTTGCACACCACACTTGAGGGTAGGTTTCCTCCTTCATATCCTATTGCCCTTCATTATCCTATCGAACCCTTGTCATACTCCTTCATATCCTATTGCCCTGCATTATCCTATCGAACCCCTGTCATTACCCTTCATATCCTATTATCCCTCATGTCCAGATTCCCTTTCCTCCTTTGATCTTGACAAGGCTAATGATCATCATGAGCATCATGCATATTTTTTGTAGCTTTCAGTCTATCATAGCTTTTGGTCATTTATCCATTTGCTTATTACAACCTTTCATCCATATTCCCTAGCTTATTGCAACTTTCTACCACTATCCCGTATCCTACCCCAACCTTTAGTCCATGTCCCTTATCCATTCTTGGTCTTGCTTATCCTATCCATATCTTATCACTAGCCATACACTCTTTTTCATTCCTTGATCTTGATCTGACATAAGGACGCAAAATTTAAACATGGTTTCAAAAAACTCTTGACATGTCCCTCATGCCATGTCACTACTTTACATTGTCATATCCAGTCTCTTGTCCCATCATGCCATATCCCTTGGAAATTGCATCCGTGTTGTCTCCATGATAAAAGGCCTTTGTCTTCCCTCTATCCACCAACATTTCAGAAAGCCTGTGTATTCACTTGTCATATTCCTTGCCTTGCTAGACACTGGGGGCAAAATCATAAAAAGTTGAAAAATGTCCTAAAATAATTCAAAAATCATAAAAAATTGAAAAATGTCCTAAAAAAATCTCTAAAAATTGAAAAATGTCCTGAAATAATCCCTAAAAATTGAAAAATGAAAATCCCTAAAAATCATAAAAAGTCCTGAAAAAATGAACACAAATTTTTTAAAACATTAAAATCCAAAAACACACATTTTGTCAATAAAGGATCTCTTTTTGTGAAAAAGACAAAACACTGAGCATTCATCTAACGACAATCAATCCAACACTGCGCTTTAATAAAATCATGCATGAACAGATGAACTTTTTATTCAAACCAAACAGCCAACCTGATCAACATTGTCATATCAATCAACCTCAAAATCATTTGTCCTTGTCTCTACTATCATGGGTCTTATACAGGGTGTGGTATACTCAAAACCAGACTATGTCCTGTCTTAGACGGGGTACCACATGTCTTGAAACTAGATAGCATGATCGTCCTATCAGCATTTTCAACTTTTGACAATGAAGATCAAGATGTTTGTTTGATTTGTTGGAATTTGTGCATCTTATCTTTTTATTGATTTATCTTTGGCTTCGATCATGTTCCTATGTTGCTCAATGATGTCACTGAGTGATTTAGAGTGACCGAGATGGATCATGGTCCTTTTCTTTTTGATTGTGATTGTTGTTTATGATGTGTCTATCTTTTGCACAAAGGGTTGCATTTCAGCTCTGGCCTTCAATGCCACGATGCTATGCATCCATTTTGCTATATTAAAATAAAGGTTCTCACCTACAAAGTGCATTACTGAAAGCAAGTTTTTCTTCGTCTCTCACTGTCCTCTTGTCTCATTTTCTTCTTACTAACATTTCTTCCATCAGTTCGGTCTAGTGCTCTGATTTCCCCACACACATATGCTGCATCCTGCATCCATTCAGTTAGTACATTTGCATTACATCATGTATTACATCATGCATTTTATCCATTTCATATTATCAATGCATCAAAAAAAAAAAAAACACATAAAAAACTATACATTCATACATGTTCCACAATGGTACATCAACAGTGCATAAGTCATCCATACATGGAAAATAACATATGTCATAACATATTGCATCCCATCATATCGATGCATATCATATATCATCATAATATCAGAGTACAAAATTGGACTGTCTGTCCTAAGTATGGCCTGCAGGCCGACTACAAAATATCAAACTACATAATGTCCACTGTCTGTCATAAGGAGCATGTGCCTCTGTCACTGGGTGCTCCCTCTATCCTCCTCATCCCTGCCATGTTTCAAGGATGATGTCCCTCCTATCCCAAGTCCTGCTATTGTATCTCTGTCCGTGCTTTTGAGTCTATGTCGTAACATGAAGTAGTCAGGTCGGTTCTCCCATGTGATCAATGGACATTGTCGACTCTGCATCACAATTGGGGCACATTTTGTCAATTTTAGGGTTTTCTCCTATAGGTTGCATTTCCTCATTTTTATGTCCACATCAGGGTGTTTTTCATCTATTCTGACCTATCCTACCCTTATCCCCCCTTTTTGGATCATTCGCATGTCGTTTTGGACCAAAATTGAGTTCCCAATGCACAACTGCGCTTGTGTCAAGGAACCTGCGCCTGTGTCATGTAACCTATGCCTATGTCATGTAACCTGTGCTTGTGTACCATACACAAGCGTAGAAGACCTTACACAAGCGCAAAAGACCCTGCACAAGCGCAGAAGACACTACTCAAGCGCAGAAGTCAGTTTCTGCATCCCCTGTGGGCCCCGCAATGTCCCGCAAGCAATCAAAATTCATGAAATTGAAAACATGGGTTTTTGAGATACATACCGCTGCTCCTACGTCATCCGGTCATCTGTAATTGCATACACATTCCCCAAGGTGATCCGCCATTGGAATGTTCGCCACCTCTCTGCAAGTGTCCTTTTCCAGAGCAACAAATCCTCCTCTTTGGCTAGTGTAAATGAGCAAATTGTCACTCTCTTGGTCCCATTTATAGATCTTTGTCAACGCATATATGGACATGCACCCTCTCCATCTTATGCTGGTCGCGGTCTTTTGCATCATCAATTGCTTGTCCTTCATGCATCCGATCTCCGATTATCAGTTCGTTCGATCCTATCATTTTTATCGATCAATTGGCCTCTTTTCTACATATTTCCGGCCAATTCCTCGAGGGGGCATGCATATGTCATTATTATTGTCTGGGGCATTTTCATTACTGTTCTTTGAAACAATTCTTAAAATCGCATTGTCTCAAAGAGGGACAAAATGTAGACACCTAAAAATGGTCAACGCTTGCGGAGTCATACTTTAACATTTGCGCATTGCCTCATTTTAGGTTTTTGCGTCACATTAACATTTCTCCTATGTTTCACACTTGGTCTTTATCATTTGCGAGCATCGAGTCATTCTTCTACATTCTTTATTCGTCTCGCTCTCAAATTTGGTCTTGTCGACAACACTATCCAGTCATGATTTTAATCGATCTTATCCTATTGCATCAATGTGCGTGCTTATTTGTCATCATTTTGGACATCGTCAATCCTAATTAGGGTTTTGTCCTCCTGTCAATCTTGTGATCGATTTGTCATTGATCATTGTCCTCTTATCAATCTTGTTGATTTATCATCAATCCTTCAATCTTGTCCTCTTAAGGATCGATTTGTCATCAATCGTTGTCATGTTCGATTTTGTCCTTTTGCGATCGGTTTGTCATTGATCGTGGTCATTTTCAATATTGTCATTTTGCAATCTATTTTGTCATCGATCCTTGTCCTCTTGTCAATTTTGTCATTTTGCAATCGATTTGTCATCGATCGTTGTTTGTCTCAATCATGTCAATTTGGATCAATTAGTCATTGTTCCTCGTCAATTGGCGCATTTTCTCAATCAAATCATTTATCACATTGGTCATTTATCAATCCAAAATCAAATCATGATCGAGTCAATTATCTTTCAAGACCTAATTCATCTTCTAGGGTTTCATGATTTAATCATTTAACCTTGTGTGTGTCATTTCTTCCTTTAGGATTAATAAATTGTTTATTTATCCTAAGTCTTCTCATTGCAATTAAATGTTCATTTAATTGGCTAATTATTCCTCCTTGTGAATTAATTAATAAATGACAAATTATTAATTAATTTACCTAATTTCTAATTTCCATCAATTTCTTAATTCCTAAATTCCATCAATTTCCTAATTTCCTATTTTCTAATTTCCTAATTTTAATTTCCACCTAATTAATTTGTCTTTAGTTCTCCCTATTTTTGTGCTTCATGCGTCATACTCTTGGCATAGCAAGATGTCATAGGGTTCTAGTCCTCTAAGCTTTGCATTGGCAATATGTCATAATTCATGACATAGAAGGTGTCATAACCTTCTTCTTTTCACTCAATTGTGCCATTTTTGAAATTAATTGCTTCTAATATCCATTTCATGCTAAATTTGATCCTATCTCCAATTTATCTATAAATTGGATGATCTTCATCAATCAAAGCTAATAATTGGTAATCAGACTATCGAATTTATGCTTCTAGTACTCTTGATCAATAATCAATGTCAATCTTGCTTTCAATCATGTATGTGCACTTGTAGGTGAGATCCACAACCAAACCATTTGAAGAGGAAAGAAGAACAATGGAGCCGCATGGAAGAAGCATTCAAATCATACCTTTGGTTTGCATAATCTTTCATTTTTGAATGTTTTTATCTCATGTCTCTATTGAATGTTGTTTAGGATAGATTCATTGCATTTAGTTTTGTGATTGAGCTAATGACTAGTATTTTTATATATGCTGTGATGATTTCCTATTTCCTAACATACATATAGTCATTGGCAAAAGTAGGTATATTAATGGGCTGGTCTTGTAAATTACAGTCAATTAGTTCTAGATGTACTAAGGATAAAGTTTGAACTAGTTCAAGGGAGTTCACGGTACTATCATCATGACTTTAGACCGACCAGTCGAGTTCTAGAGGACTACCTTGCATATGTGTCTCGAAACTAGGAAGAGTTACAACACGATTATCAAAATTCATGTTAGTATTTATTGGACCTAACCCAACAAACTTACTTCTAGCATCATCACCTACTTCAGACTAGACTACATACCATGGTGTGACAGTAAAAGGGTCAGTAGACAACATCTCAATGTTCATGACAAAGTAGTCATAATGTGTTGTTGAATAGTTGTTATAAATAGAGCTCATGTCTGAGTTATTAGAGTCTTAAGATGAAGTTTCTGACTTGTCTTCAAGTGGCTCAGTAAAAATGTATATAGTATCAATACCTACATGTTTGATTCTGCAAGTTCCTTCGTGATTTGGTTCATTGATCACTTGTATTTGACACACTTGTGGACATAACCTTGATGGTTCTATTAATCCCTGCCATATGTTCCATTCAGCTTCCTTTGGACTGATGACTGGATCTGCTTTTGTAGCTTCTAATTCTTCTTTTGTAGTTCCATACCTGATTTGTCCTATCTCATTAGGGGAAGAGTTAGTAGGTGAAGAAATTATTTGTGTCCTTTCTTCCTCCTATTGTTGTTCATAGTCTTCTTGTCTTTTCAATCTGATTTCTTCTTTTTCCTTTTTCATCTTTAAGTGTACCAGCTCTTATGTGTCATCTGCAATATCACTGGATTCTTCAAGGGTTTCTGTAGTAGATGTATCTAAGAGGTGGTATGGACCCTATTCATATTATTTGAATCAGTTTCTGAATCATTTACTTGTTGTCTGCCAATATATGTGACCGGAATGTTCAGTGGTGTAAATAATTCTCTGATTCTGTATACTTCTTCTCTCATATACTCTGGGACCTCTACTTCCTATGGTATTATAGTTGATACAATCAGAATTTGATTACCATCTATTTCTACTCTCTGGGTTGGCAATTCTTCTTGTTCATCATCGCACTCTTCTTGAGTTTGTTGAGTATTACTTTCCTGTGATGCTAAAGGTAGTACCTTTTTCTTCCACTTAAGCTGATGGTGAGACGTATGTTTCTGATCTGATGACTTTCTTGGATCATATCCCAGTCTAGCTTTATCATTTGTAGACTTAGCTTGTAACTGAATAGGTTCAACAATACCTTCTTGACACTTTCCTAGAGGACTAGTACCTGAATATCCCATGCATTGAAGCATCTTATAGCCTGGACCATATTGTGTTAGGGAAATCTCACAATGTTGTATTTCTTCGTTTGCAATATTTTCTTTGAAAAGCCATTTCAGAGCAGCATCCTCTACTATTTCAATTGCAAGGGAAGTAGAGGACTGTATAAAGAGACCATCATAAATGACTTTTGGAGTTGAAATTTGTGGCTTCATATCCTCTGATGGTTTGCCCGAATGTCTTGGTGATGGAGGAAGAGACATTAGCGAGAGCACAAGCTCTATCTTGTAGCCATCCATGCTAGTGTTTGTGATTTTCAATTTCTTCTCTAAATCTTTCAGCAAAGATTCTAAACTTTCAGCTATAGAGGTTTCTCTATTATGAGGAAAAAAAGCATCACCACTCTGTGTTAATGCATTGTAGGTATAGCTTGTATTAGCAGGAATACTGACTTCAACTCCATTATAATGAAATTTCAAGCACTGATGATACATAGATGGTACTACTTTCATTTCATGAATCCATGGCCTGCCTAGTAAGATGTTGTATGAAAGAGGAAGATCAAGGACCTGAAAGATGACATCTCTTTCTACAGGTCCTACCCAGATTCATAATAGTACCAGACCCTTAGAGGTTCTTTCTTCTTCATCATAAGCTTTGATTGTTATTTTATTTGTTGGATCAATAACGTTTCCAGAAAATCTCAGCTATGTCAGTAGATTGTAGGTACAAATATTCAACCCAGTGCCTCCATCTATCAAAACATGTTTAACTTGGTGTTTATGGATCATAGCTTCAATGTGTAATGGCTGGTTATGCAGGTGATTCAATGAGTTATCATATTCTTCAGAGAAAATGAGGTAATGAGGCGAAGTCAGGCCACCCACCATAGATTGAAACCGATCTACATCTAAATCTTTAGGGACACTATTCATGAGAAAAGCCTTGTCCAGGATCTCTCTATGAGAAGAAGAGATCTTAAGCAGTTACAAAATGGAGATTTGAGCATTGGTTCTTTTCAATTGTTCAACAATACCATAACCAGGAGAGGATGATGAAGCTAACTTTTTTGATTTGGCCATCATTGTGTCTATTTGTCTATTTGGAGGAGTTGGTAGGTTTGATGTTGTTTGATCAAAAGTTGAGGAACCAGCTCCTTGGAGAGTAACTTTCTTTTGAGCACAGGTTACATCATTAGCAGTTTGTGGTTGATTTTGTTTATATTGGATTATGATCATATTGCAATAATCAGGTTGGGAAGATTCAATCATATTGATCATGTTATTTTTGTTAGTGTAGGTATAATTGACTCTATCACCTCCCTTGGATTTTGAGGAATCTCCTTGTCCACAAGTTGGTAAGGGATCTTTAAAGGCCTTATGATTAGCATTAGTCACGTGATTTCCAACAACTATTTTTCCAACATCAAGGAGATCTTGGATTTAATGTCGGAGTTTCATGCAGTTGTTTATGTTATGTCCCTTGTTTCGATGGTAGTCACAATATTCATTTTCTCTCCACCATTTGGGTTTAATTTTTGGGTCATATGGTCTGGAATTGTCTGGCACTATTATTAGATTATTTGCCAATAAAGTTTTAAAAGTTGATTCATACGATTCTTCTAGAGGAGTAAAATCATGTTTAGGTTTTGAAAGATAAGGTTTCTCTTTAAACCATTCTCTTGCTTTCTTCAGAGGATTTTCTACTGCGGTTTCAGCTACCTTGAGTGCTTACGTACCACTAGCCAAGTTAAATATTGTGGATTTTGTCTTTTCTTTAATATTGTCTACCACTCCATCATTAACAATGTTTCTGTTGTTATCTTTGTCATATTTCCAGTATTTGCTCTTTTCTTTAGAACTAGAGCCCTGCAATGTTTCTTTCTAAAGTGATATATCTTCCTTTTTTATAAGCACATCTTCCATTCTGAGGGCATTATCTACCATTATGTTGAATGAAGGATGTACTTGCATTTGGACACTATATTTCAATTCAGGGATTAAGTTGTTGACAAAGATATCCATCTTCTCAAGATCAAGAATAGTCCGTGAATATCTAGAGAACATCTTTCTCCATCGTTGGAGAAAAGTGAGAAAGGGTTCTCTTGTCTTTTGTTTGGTATTGCAAAGCTCTATCATAGTGACTAGGTGATGAATGTTATAGGAGTATTGTTGTAGGAATAGTTCAATTAATTCTTCAAAAGTTTTTATTCCCATAGGTAGACTTGAGAATCATTCCATAGCTTGCCCCCCTAAACTTCTCGGGAAAAGGTGCATGAGATACGTTTGGTCATGCATGAACTCCATACATAAAGCACAAAATTCTCTGATATGACCTTGAAGATCTGTATTCCCATCATATTTGTCAAACTTATGAATTTCTACTTTTGAGGGAAATGGAGGCATGTAAAGGTTTTTGTCAAATGGGAATGGGCATATTATGTCCACAGAATATTGTTTTGGTGATTTATCCTTGTTTTTTAGTTTTGTGACCTTAGTTCGTAATGCTTATATTTGTTTTTTTAGCATTCCCAATGGTATCTCTTCCTATTTAGTGACAAGGGCCTCGACATCATAACCAGTAGGAAGCTTGGCACCTTGCTTTGCTAGTTCTAGGAAATAGTCTTCTTTTTCTCTAGCCATTATGACCTTCATCATTTTTTGGAAATCTTTATCATTCTGACATTTATGTATTTCGACCTCTGGAGGTTCAAAGGCTTTAGATTTAGTTGATGAGGACTCATTTTTAGTGGAATGATTGCTAATGTTATCATAAGTGTCTCGTTTACTAGCTTGTCTTTCTCGCCTTTCTCCAGACATGGTAGGAGATAGGGGCTGACCAAAGATTGGTAGATCATAAACTGGTATTTGTGATGATGAGGGTTTATTTGAAATGAGGTTTTATACAAAGAATGGATTATTGTTTGATGAAAAGGGTGTTCCTTTTCCTATGTTTGTTTTGCTGTGAGAACTTCTGGTTTGAGCAGGCATTTACAACCGACGAGACCGAGAGCTAGATGTGTTGCAAAAGTCAAGATCAAATTGTAGTTAGATGTTCATTTAACATACTGGTTGAGTGAAGTAACTAATATCTGGTCTCATTTCAGGAATGATCTATCTTGTGTAAGACCTTATCTAAGTTAACTTAGGTTTGATAAGATGTTGTTTGAACTAGCTAAGAGATGATCGACAAAATCGTGCAATGCAATGGTAAGGGTACACTATCAAGGTTGTTTATATTCAGGAGGATGAAAACCAGTTTTAGGCTTGCAGTAGACTATTTTAGGCAAGTTTGACTGTTCTAGACTAGTAAAATCAGAGATTCGTACGACAGGATTTCTAGGACTGGACGACAGTATAATAGCTTCAAGAAAAATGACAGTACTATTTTGTACGAGTTATTGCCTAATACCATACGATAGAGGGATATGTCTAAAATGACAAACTGATAAATGCAAGGGTTTATCATACGATACAGGATTCAGGATAGAATGACAGTTCTCAGACCCGGACGATAGACAATCAAGTTTCATATGACATAGAATGTAGGCTCAAACAATAAACTGTTAGGATTGATGGAATCTTGTACGACAAATAATATGCAGTAGAATGATAAAACAGAAGGCTCATATGACTGTGTCTAGACAGAGATTAAATGTTGAGTTTTTGATGACTGAGTATGACCAATTTTTGATATAGGATTGATTTTCAATGACAAATGAGGACTAGTTTTTGACATTGACAAAGTTTATCACTAAGTTGTTTGGTATTTTTTTCTCCATTTTTGGTATTCTAGTTTTAGTTTCAGGGATGAAAATATAGAAAACATGAAATACGAACAATAATTTCAATCACAACATGCAAATCCTATGGAAGTTGGCGTAGAGAACAAAACCTTTGCTTGCTGACTTAGGTACACACCCAATATCTAATTAGAATATGGCCACTGAGTCTCACGCAATAGATTCTCAACGTTGTATTAGCCGACTCCAAATGCTAATGGGGGCACGATATGGCAAGTGTCTTGGGAGACTTACTATCTCTCTTACACAAAGATTATCAACCTTTCAAAGGTGAATCAGGTAGCTTCTAATTTGAATTGGAACTAGTAAGGGGTCTGTTCAGCGCATCGAAGTATAAAATCAATTAAGAGGTCTCTCAGCCTTGAAAACCAAGGTTTAATATAGTCAAAGGTATAGAGGAGAGCTATTCCTGAGCACTGTCATTGACTTGATTTTCATCAAATCATGTTTATTTTATAGTGGGTTAGAGTACTTGGCATTTAGTCGTTCCCACTTGGGTCATTCCCCTCTCACTGACAGTAATGGCTTTAAAAGTTATTAGCTCCTCGGGAGGGCAGACCCATTAAAGATATGCAAATCTCAAACTTAAAGAAAATGCCTCAAGGGTCTGGATTTCTGATTGTCTATACAGACAAGAGCATACTTTCCTACCTCTCAAAATTTTCTTAAAACATGAAATACAGATTTGTTCTTTAACCAAATAGCAAGTTAGGTGCCTAAAAATGAATTTAAAGAATACACGATGTTTAGTTGATTCTCTTTAGGCAACTTGTAAAAACAACATCTCAGTAGTCATGTTGTTTTTATTCTTTGATAGGCGTATGTTTGATTGGTATATTCTTTGACAAGCATCCTGCAAGAAACTGGTTAAGCTGTGAAAATATCAGGCAGATAGAAGACGATTCAGGGTTAGTGTTAGCATAGTCAAAATTCGACAGAAAACCAGAAAAGTGAATTTTTTTTAACCCAATAGAATACAACATCGTACGATAATTATCACAGAGTAAAATGACAAAAGGATTTTATCGTACATGTTAGAACTGAGCAATAAACGATAGAAGACAAGATTAGATATTCAGAACAAAATTTTGTATGACACCATTTTTTTATTCATACAACAAATCAGAGGCTTCAACAAGAAATTGTATGATGCAGTAATACTCCTCATATGATATTTCATAGATATTGTATGGATGAAACCTACAGGATAAAAAAAAATGATTTTGAAGCCGAAAAAGTAGTCTTCTGCCCCACGGTGGGCGCCAAAAATGTGTGTGTGAAAAGTGGACTTGTATCTGTATCTGAAATACACAACACTTCAATTAAGTCATTAGATGCATGGTTAGTAAATCAATAATCAATAAATAATAAACCATTACAAAGCGACCCATTCCCTTCTACTAGATGCAAGTTTAGATTCTCTTAGATTTCTAAGCTATCCAGTGACTAGACAACACCTAAAAAAGGGATTTTTAAATCTATATGAGCATGAATATGAGCTAAATGGATGCAAGATTTAAGATAGATATGCAAGATTAATCTAACATGATTTAAGCAATATATGAATATTTAAGCTAAATGATTTAAGCAATATGAAATAACTAATATGCAATATCTCAATGAACCTAGAGCAAAAATAGCATAATAACAATATATTCTCCAGGATTTTTGATTAGGAGATGAGAGCCTGAATTTAGAGAAAATTCATAAAGAAACCAAAGGCTGAGATCAAATGATGATGAGCGGTCAAGATTTTCCAAGAGGAAGCACAATCCAGATGAATTGATGTGATTGGCTTCTTTTCTTAGTTTTAAAGGAAATTGAACTAAAATTAAGATAAAATCAGAAAAAACTGATTTATTCTCTATCTCATTCAATTTCAATATTTCAATATTTTAATTGCTTTCTCTGAGATTATTTATCAATTTTTTATTTGTTTTTCAAGATTATCTCCAATTGATTTTTTTTTCTCAATTTTTAATTCTTTTTTTTTCAAATTAATTCCTCTTTTTGATGATTTAATGACAAATTGATTTATTTAATTAAATATGCTAGGATATTCAATAAAATAAATAAGATAATTATTTAAAAATGATTTACTTGGAATGATCAATTAATTAAATAAATATTTAATTAATATTGGGTTATTGATTTGCCATGTGACATTTGATGATTAAAGAATTAATTATGTGCTCAAAATTTATTTAATTGCCTTTGGTTAGGACCTTGGTGACGTTGTCAAGATTAGGGGCTCATGGTTTTAGATGACCATTTTTAGGGTACTACACTACCCACTTAGAGGATTCCCCATCTGCTTTATCCCCTTCTTCATCAGTGTCACTTCCATCTTCCTTATCCTTGGTCTTTTTCAATTCTTCAAGCTTGGACTCAAGCATCTCTTCAATCAACTTCTTCACTGCATCTTGTGACATACTCTTAGGAGGCATTTTGTCAGTCCCCATTTCAATCTCTTCCTTAGACATATACTAAGACCACACCACCCAAGTGATCTTCAGAATCTTGCTCTGATACCAATATGATGAGGAGGCAATAGATCAAAGGATAACCTTGAACCAACCAACCTCTAAGGCTCACAAACTGAACCAAAATCTCTAATTCCAAATATCCTTACAAAACACCAAATTAAGAAATGGTTCAATGACACCAAACAATACCTTGGAAGACCCAAAGGCTCCACTATGTCCACTTACAAGCAACTAACACTTCTCAAGTTCTTGTGTGACTACCCACACCCTTGCATACATGAGTGGGTTACTACTAGGCTTTAGGGCTTGAATGGCCCACTTGACCAATTCAATACAAGGATCCTTGGAGGGGTGTTCTCACAACACCTTAACACAAATGAAACAAGATTTCATGGTTTAGATCCACCGAAACATCAATTTTGACTCACTTGCCCACAAACAGAACTAGTTGCAATTAGGCCTCCATTTGAAGGAATCAAGTGATAACTTCTGACACCCTAAGGATCTAGGCAAACAAATTATATTTTTAGATACCCTTTTGGTATTTCTCAGCAATATCTCAATTTTTGGTACCAGACCAACTTGCAGATATCCCAACCAATACTGCACTAACAGACCTAATAGGGCTGTTAGACCTATTTGACTGAATGCCTTCCACAAACTAGTTTTGTTCTCCTAATGGGTGACCATAATTGACCATGAAATGTTATGTAAACCTCCAAATTACTCTTCTACCACATTCAAACCCCTTTCTAGTGCTCTACCACTTAGTTCTCATGTACTGCACTCATTAAACTGGTCTTTCACATAGAGATGTCAGACCTAGGGTTAGTTTACCATCCTCTTCACCTTGTTGTATCCTCTTAATGGATTTTGGAACTGACATATGATACAATGGCCTATCATCTCCTATAAAAATAGAGTGTTCTATTAAGGATTTATAGGCCAAAACCCATTATTGCAGTCAAGCCCTATGGGTTTGAGGGTTTTAGGCTACCCGATAGATATTTGCTTGTAGAATGGGGCAGCAATCACTTCAAGACTTCACACTAAAATAAAAACAAAGGTAAAACGTGTTGGCAAATGCACACTCCAATGAGACATTGTAGGTGATTGAAGGTTTTGTCATTGATGGCAACCTTACAATCCTATGACACTAGCAAAGCAATCCATCGGCATCAGCAAAGTCAGATTCTACACCAGCACATAGACCACCGGCACCGATAGTGAAAGGAAGCATACTAGCACAGAAGCCAACAAGAATTTTGTTTGTAATTTATTTTGTTTTTTATTGTAAAATCATTGTAAGCCGACTTGGAAAATTGTAAAATGACTCATATATATAAGAGATCATTGTAGAACAATTAAGTATGTATGGAGGAATGTAATTAGGCAAAATAAGGCAGACCTATTATGCGAATTATAGGTTAAGGGTTTATGTATGAAGTAGAGCTATAAACCGGTACTAAATCTGGCATAGTAGATGCTATTTTGAAGTAGTACAAGACATTGGATTTATATAATCCATTTTGTAAGTTAGTGATACTTCCCATTTTGTAATTGAGCAGTGAGCTCTAGGCACTTGGCCTTCCTGCATGTGCAGGCCCCTCTTGTAGCAGTAATATTCTCTTATTGGCCAGTAAGTGAATATTGTGGGTCACAAATCCCACCGAGGTTTTTCCCACACTGGGTTTCCTCATTAAACTACTATGTTATGGTGTGTTTTTCATGTGGTTGTTGTTATCTCTATTCATTGCATTATTTCTTGTTTACCGGTATACAATATTAATATGCTTTAAATGTTTTAAGTCAAGAAAATATTATAACCAGTCAGATACTAATTCACCCCCCCCCCCTCTCAGTATCTATGGGAATCCTAACAATTGGTATTAGAGCTTGGTCCTTATTTTCAGAAGTCTAACAGCTTGAGGAAGATCTTGATATTGGTAGAGATGGAAAACTTGATGAAGCAATTAGAAGGAGCTCTCTCAAACTATGATGTAGAAAAATGAAAAAATATCAAACATGAAGATGATCTAAAAGCTGCACAGGATATTATTCAAGCACTTCAAGAAAATATTACCATTTAAAACAAGAGAAGAGAACTTTGTGAAAAGATGCAAAATGAGAATGATGAAAAGGAAACTCTTAGTAATCTGATGAATAAGCTGAAACAAGAAAACATGACAACAAAGAATGAGATGCAAGATATGACTATGAGATTTTGTAAAGAAATTGAAGATAGAAAGAAGAATGAAGAAGACTTGACTAGAAGACTAAATGATGCTGTAAATGAAAACACAAGACTTAGTTATGAAA
The DNA here is from genome assembly GCF_030272615.1 of Cryptomeria japonica. Taxonomy (NCBI): domain Eukaryota; kingdom Viridiplantae; phylum Streptophyta; class Pinopsida; order Cupressales; family Cupressaceae; genus Cryptomeria; species Cryptomeria japonica. The sequence goes on from NC_081407.1 coordinate 210,998,542, forward strand.
ATGATATGTTGAAGATAGATTTGATGCATGCACAGAATGACTCAAATGAACTCATGAGACAAAAAGGTATCTTGGAAGGAGAACTGGCTGCTGCAAATCAACATAAAGAAAAATTTAAGAAAAGCTTAGAAGAACTTGGTGACTTGTTGAAGAATCAGAAACCTAATGGTGACACTAATGGTCTTGGCTTTGAAGCTAGTGAAAGCTCCGGTACTGCAAACACACAGGATCATGGCAAACCGGTAAGACAACCTACTACTTATAAATTTAATGGTAAATACTCAACTGTAACAAGTATGGTCATAGAGAAAATCAATGTAGATCTAGAAATTATCAGAATACCAATACACCCATCGATCAATGTTCAAAATGTAACAAAGTTGGTCATAATTCTAAAAATTGCAGAATGAATGTGAGATGTTATGTTTCTAGGAGATTTGGACACTTTTATAATCAATGCATAACACAAACCGGCATAGGTTATGGGAAAGCTATTCAGAAAAATAATGTGACTTGTTATGCCTATAACAAAATTGGACATATTTCTAAATTTTGTAGAAGCAAGTCCTCACCAGTAAACAACAATGGTGCTAATTTGAAAGGTAAAGAAAAGGTTGAAGAGGTAAAGCAAGAATTCTCAAAGCAATGAATCAGGAAATTAGAACTAAATGTTGATAGGAATACTCCTCCACTAGTAGAACAGAGTAACACTCCACCGGTAGGAGAATCTTCATCTAACTGAAGAAAATTTATTTGAGGGTTTGGCAATCAAATGTGAAACATGCTATTATTCCCTCGGTTGATGGTGAGAAGTTGAAATTACTTCTATATCGGCAGATAAGTTAAGTCATTACTTAACCGACAAGCATTAAATGTGGTGGTTGACAAAATCAACATTATAAATTAGTGTTTTTGGCTCCATTCTACTTCACTAAGCATTCAAACATTTGAAGAGCACGAAAAATCCAAGCAAAGACATTTCGAGTAAAGTAGCAAAGCAATTCAGCAATCAATCATTCCTAAGATAGAGAAAGGTATTTATAATCATGGCATCTTCTTCTGTACCTGAATTCATAGCAAACCCTACTATAGTCAAAGTAATCAAACGCCCTACACCTATATTTCAGTTAGTTCCTGAAATAGCTAAGAAGGATGATAATGTTGGTGCATTTTCTCAAATTCCCAAAGGTGTAGTTTTTGCAGAAGACCCTAGAATGTACATTCATTGTTACATAGAAGAGTTAGGTAATAAGGAAATTATGAACATGTATAAAAATGTAATTTGTGATGATTCTGGTAATGTGAAACCTGCACATAAAATAGTCGAAACCCTAGGATTCATTGAAATCCTCAGTATTCCGAAATTCTCTAAGGATGTTATAAGGATAGTTTTAAGTAGGGTTCATGGTGAATTTTTTTGGTTAGACTCAGTTAATAAAATAACTAAAGAGGCAATAAAGGCTATGACAGGGTTACCCTCCACCAGTAACAGACCTGATAAGACAAAGAAGGTCTCAAATGACCTAGTGACCAACCTGACAAGTGCAACATCTGACAAGAGATCTTTAAGAGTAAATGATGTAACCAACATCAATGTCAGATTCATTAGCATGATTTTGGGGTATAAAATAACACATGCAAACAGGTTAAACTCAGTTTCTAGTCTATGCATAAAGAGTTCTTATGATATGATCAAGGATAATGTAAAAATAGATGTGTGTGAATGGTTGAAGGATGAACTGATTGATAATCTTGGAAAGATCAAGAAAGACAAAAAGGGGACATTTAGATTTGGTAACCTACTTGTCTGTTTAATGTTGCACATAACAAAATAGGTGCCCTATATTGGGAACAAAAATATAGGTTTTGACATACCGGTAGGCAAACAACTGTCTGATTTACTTCACAACATGGATGAAAAAAGAGAAAAGAATATAAATGAGTACTTTCAGGCATTAAAGGCCTGGATGAATACTAGAGTGAGACTTTCACAAGCAATTGTAGATAAGTATAAGGATGACATATGCTTTTTTATTAAGAAAGATGAGATTTGGATGGAGGCAGTTGTCCCAAGAACCATTTAGGTTACTGAAATGGGTTATGAAACTGATGACAACATAATTGAAACATATGCAAAAGCCCTTCTGAAAGCACCTAAGGAACCAAAAGAAGAGGTATGTGGTAGTGTTGAAACTATTGAGAATCAAATTCAATCAAATAAAAGAGTAAATAAGGTAGAAGCAACAGTAATAAGAGGATCTAGGCAAGCAAAGGCTATCAAAGAAGATGTACTTAAACAAATCGGTATCACTAAAAATGAGTTACAAGCATAACAACCAGAAACTCACCTTTCACCAGTAGCAACTTCTTCAGAAAGTGATATGCCAGCTACATTTAAAAGAGTTGTAAGGAAAAGAGAACCTTCACTAGTATCCACACCTTCACCTAGAAGAACCAGACAAAAACAACAGGCAGTAAGGCCTCTAGCTAAGAAGATAACTCCAAAGAAGAAAAAGTTAACGCCAAAGAAAAAGACTCAACAAAATATTGCTCTAATTGACAAACTACTAGATGAAATAACAGAGGATGGACAATTGAAAAACATCAACAAATTATATGATACATTATCAGTTGATGACAAGGAGAAAGTTGAAAATAGTGTAATTCTACACTTAGATATCTATAAGAAATTTTTGATGCAAGTTGTAGATGAAGTACTAGTAGAACTATTTAAGAGACTTGAAGCTAGAAGGCAAGTTGTTATAGAGCTTGACAAGAAAATAAGAATTGAAAAACTACTTGATGTTTATCCTGTTAACTCTCCAAAGGAGATAGATGATATGATCTGAGAGGCTAACCAGACAGTATTCTCAACTGCACACCAGCATGTAGCACTTATTGTTGGTAGAGTAAATGAGGTTGTAGAGGAAACTACTAATGCATGGGACATATTCCTTGTTGAGAAAGAAAAGCAGGAAGAGTATAGAAATCCTAAACCTATCAGATTATATCAAAAAGATAAGGATAAGGGTAAAGGCAAGGTTGGTGGACCTCCGAGCATAAAAATAAAAGATAACTTATCCCCATCGCCTCTGAATACTCCACTGATAGTTACAACTGAAAGTCAACTGTCAATGAGAGTATGGAGATACCACAAGAGGACACTAATCCAAACTTTGAGGTGTTATACACAGTTGACATTGATACTCAGAAAGTTAACATTGTGGTAGATAAGGACACAACTGGAAAGATAGATATGGCTAGTGAGTCAGTGGGAACGGATAGCATAGAAGGTAAACTAACAGATGGTAATACAGAATAACAAGCAAAGAAAAAGGATCCATCACAGGTTCACATAGAGTCAGTACCACCGGCATCAACTGAGAAAGATAAACCTTTGCTTAAGGAAATGGAAACACAAACTGACCTACCAGAGGTCACCACAAGCAAGGATATTGCTCCCACCGACAGGATACAGAGTGTTGGCACTTCAACTGCAGGATTCAAATCAACTAATGTAACAAAAGTTCTTTTGGACTCCTTAAAGAAAATAACAGATTGTAGCTCACAAGCATACAAGGCTATAGATGATACAATTCCAATTCTGAAGATGATAGCTCCAAAATGTAATATAGATAATAAAGATTCTTTGAGTTAACTTGACACTTTGTCTAAGTATATTACTGAAAACACTATGACAGTTGAAAAAATAAAAGAGGAAGCATTCAAGGAGAGATTAGAGAAAGAAAAACACAAATTCTTTGAGGAAGAAATAAAGAAGTGTACAAGCCAGTTTGACACACTTCTACCAGAACTATGTAGCACATTAAAGGAATTCAAAACTTTGTACAAAGATACTTGTAAGACTAACTTTTTGATAGTTGATATAGACAAGAAGATCAGCAAGATACAGGAGGAAATAAATCAACTAGCTGACAATTTTATTAACTCATCTGATTCACTATCAGTTTTTGAGCAGAAGATAACAAGTTTTCAAGAAGAACTATTAAAGCTGGAAAGAGAAAAGGAAAGAATAAAAAGTAAGGCTAAGGATCTTAAATGGAGACTAAGTCCACAATTGGACTACCTCACCACCTTAAGGAAAGAAATATCTAATGCCTCGGTTCAAGGATAGAAAACATCAACAGAGAAAATGCAACACCTCACCGGTACAGCTCAGAGGATAGAGGCTACAATAAAAGATAGTAAAAAGTTCATTGAGAGCTTGAATTTGGTTTTGGCAGATCTTTTTTCATAGTGTAACCAACTGGTTACAAGGATGAAGCTGGAAACCACACTCAATTGACACTTTGACAACCTTTGTCATTGATGCCAAAGGGGGAGTAGTGGTATGAGAAAAATCCAATAACTTAAGGATCATCTGCTCAGGGGGACCACACACTTTTGGTAACAATTTTTGGACTTCAATTTTTGGATACACTTTTGAATTTTTCTCATGAGTGTTGCCATCAATGCCAAAGGGGGAGATTGTTGGAAAATGCACACTCCAATGAAACATTGTAGGTGATTGAAGGTTTTGTCATTTATGGCAACCTTACAATCCTATGACACTGGCAAGGCAATCCACCGGCACCAGCAAAGTCGGATTCTACACCGGCACATAGACCACCGGCACCGGCAATGAAAGGAAGCATACTGGCATAAAAGCTGACAGGAATTTTGTTTGTAATTTATTTTGTTTATTATTGTAAAATCATTGTAAGCTGACTTGGAAAATTCTAAAATGACTCATATATATAAGAGATCATTGTAGAACAATTAAGTATGTATGGAGGAATGTAATTAGGTGAAATAAGGCAAACCTATTATGTGAATTATAGGTTAAGGGTTTATGTATGAAGTAGAGCTATAAACTGGTATTGGATCTGGCATAGTAGATGCTATTTTGAAGCAGTACAAGACATTGGATTTATATAATCTATTTTGTAAGTCAGTGAGACTTCCCATTTTGTAATTGAGCAGTGAGCTCTAGGCACTTGGCCTTCCTGCATGTGAAGGCCCCTCTTGTAGCAGTAATATTCTCTTATTGGCCAGTAAGTGAATATTGTGGGTCACAAATCCCACTGAGCTTTTTCCCACACCAAGTTTCCTTGTTAAACTACTATGTTATGGTGTGTTTTTCATGTGGTTGTTGTTATCTCTGTTCATTGCATTATTTCTTGTTTACCAGTATACAATATTAATATGCTTTACATGTTTTAAGTCAAGAAAATATTATAATCGGTCAGATACTGATTCACCCCCCCTCTCAGTATCTGTGGGAATCCTAACAAAACAATATAGTTATAGAAACTATGCCATTAGCATTCTTTCCAATCTACCTTCAGTATGCAATCAACAAAAAATAGATGGTTTTCCGAGTTTCCAACAGTTCTTGATGCTTTAATTTCCTTTCCAAATGAACCAACATACATCCTTTGATGTTTGGGGACTTTAAAGGTATCTCCCAAATGACCACAACCTTCTCCAACTATTCTTCAAACTGAACAGATAGTTGGAGAATCACAACTTACAAAAAAGTGCAAAATTATCATGACAACAAATTGACAATATGTCAACTTTTACATAAATCAACCAGCTTAGACTCTAGACTACCATAGTCCCCCAAAATGATTACATTTGATTCTAAATCATAGAAAATGACTCAAATAGACTTGTGGTCCCTTGATCCCTCAATTTAGACCATTTTGACCCTTATTGACCCAATTCACTCTACTAGACCCTAGATGACAATTTGACCCAAACATGGACAAACTTGTCACACTCCTAGGACATTGAATTATAAAAGGGACCCATAGGTTCTTATTACATTCCTTCTAGGCTAATAGAAAATCATCTTGTTCTTGGTTCATGTCTTCATAGGTAGGTGCTCCTGTACCATTAGGGCTTCCAACTCTCTTCTAAGATTTGCCTTCTCATCATTTAGTTTTTCAACTTCAGTAACCAATGCATCCATGTTTGCTTCATCAAAAGAAATGCTTTTAGTAAATTCCATCAATTTTTATGCAAGTTGTCTTCTCTCAGCAAGTGAGGCCTTATACTTTCCTTTCAATGTATCTAAGGTTTCCTTGGCTTCTGCAAGCTAGTTAGATAGCTCTCTATAACTCATATCCCCATGTCTACCTTAGGGCTCTTTCCCAAGTGGTTAAACCTTAAGAGAATTAGGCTCTGATACTAATTGATAAACTTATAAGGCATTGAGAGGGGGGGTGAATCAATGCAAGAAAAAACCACAACACAAATCTAATCACCACTTTAAATAACTTAAAGATTAACAAACATAAAAGAAATATTACCACACATGCTAACACCCAATATATCATGCTCCACATAACAAAAAGATTTATATGTGGAAACCCAAAAGGGAAAAACCACGGTGGGAGTTAGTACCCATAAGATTCACTATCTACAGAATAGAAATCTTTGACCAGTTAAGGTCATACAAATATGCCCGGTTAGGAGTAGACCCTGTTAGGAGTCACTTGGTTAAGGGATTTACCTCACCCCTGTTAAAAGCTTTGCCCTGTTAGGAGAAACCTCGCAAGAGAATTTAGACTCCAGTTAATGACCTATGTTGTTAGGGGATTTACAATTTTAGGCTTATTAGGACCTACCCGGTTAGGGGATCTGATTGATGCAACTATTAGGAAAACAACAATAAAGTGATTTGCATGTAACACCTTGTGCTTCATAAGATCCACTTCAGTTTCCTTCAACAACACATCAATACAAAGCTTCTCAATTCACCGCACAATCAAACTCTCAATATTCACTCACGATCTCATACATCATCTCATAACTCCACACTTTTATAAACATCAACTTAGTCAACTAACAACCTTGGAACAATTTCCTAGGTTCAATGAATCTAGTCAAACTTGCACTACACATTTTACTTATGTTGGTCACCAACATAACAAATCAAAAATAAAACATAATCGTTACTGGTTAACCAATCTTAGTGACTTTGTTCTATCGGTTAGTTGGTCTTCATGATTGACTACTATGTACAACATAATTCACTCATCTTGTTGAATTTGCCACTGCGGTGTGAAACATAGCTACCTGATACAATCTCCAAGACTCCTGCAAAACTGCATCACCTAAATCTTCATTGATTGCTCATACCATTTGCTTGAATACATCTTTGTTCTTGTTTACTAGTTGAAGTCCTGTTTGTCAGCTTACTGATAAACTGTCTCCTCTACTAGTTTTTCTTTATCGGTTGGCCCAAAAGACTTAGATGACTATCAAAATATAGTTTCCATCAATGACAACATAAAACAAGTCATAATTCAACCTATTACATCAAAACATCATCATCAAGCCAACAATGATGACCTTACACTATGTGCATATATAGATGCAAATTGGGCTCGCAATATAGATGACCGGAAAAGCACATCTGATGGAGCTTTCTTTCTTGGAAAGAAACTTATTTCATGGATCCGTAAGAAATAGTCATGTACTTCGTTATCTACTGCTGAAGTTGAGTATGTTGTTGTTGCTACTAACTGTACACAAGTTCTATGGATGAAGCAAATGTTGAAGGATATAAGGGTAGATTGCAATGAATCAGTAGTTATTCACTATGATAACTCTACTGCTATTGACATATCAAAGAATCTGGTATTCATTATAAGACAAAGCACATATCAATCAAGTATAACTTTAGGAAAAGGTGGAAGCAAATAAAGTCAAATTGGTTTATGTGAAGACTAAAGAGCAGATTCTAGATATCTTCACTAAACCTTTTCCTAAGGTATCATTTGAGTATTTTAGAGATAGATTGGGGGTCTCTACCCCTCCAGTAAAGATTTGAGTGACGTTGATTGGCATCAGTCTGGTATGCATTTATCAGAATTATTATTCATTCTAGATTGATGAGATGGTTCTACTACTCAGGGGGAGTAGTTAGTTGTATGGTTCAGAGGTTTTATGGTCTTTCTTTAATGTTTATGTTAGATTTATAGCATTGATGTCAAAGGGGGAGAGATATACATGTGAAAAATAGAGCTTAACAAAGATATCAGTCATAGGAGAGTTTGGTCTTTGGCTCAGAACTTTATTGATATATCATTTGTTGGATGTCTTCCATTGGGGGAGACTTGTTTGGCATTTTATTGGTACTTGGATGTTTTTCACATCTAGTGTTGCCATTAATGCCAAAGGGGGAGATTGTTGGCAATTTGGAGGAATTGATTATGTGTTGCATTGATGGTTTTCATTGATGTCAACACAAGCTTATTTGGTTGTCTACCAGATTTCGGTAAATTGGTTGGACTTTGATGATGATCAGGAGATTTGTCTTTGGTATATTCTGATTGGTGGAATTGGTTTGGTTCTATCATTCATGTGGTTCAGATGCTTGTTACATTCAATTGGTTTAGGATATGGTGATCTGGAAGCTATCATATGTTCTAGTAAGCCTTGGCAGAGCTTTATTGAAGATCTTTTGATGAATTCGATAAGTGGTGTTGGTGCAGCTTATAGAAGGTTTTCAGGATGCTGATGGTTATCGTATTCATGTTCCAGATGATTGGTGGTATCTCATTTGGCTTATGGAGACCTATTTTAGGCCTGGTCTTATTCTGATAGGTTATGGATCAGTTTATGTAACATGTTGGTGGATGCTCCCGATGTGTTACCTGTTGTATTTATTGTTTGGTTAATGTTGTTTCGGTCTTAGGCCAACTTGGATTATCATTAGTTTGTGGGTTTATGTAATGGATTTATTGTATCATATCTTAGGTGGTCGACCTAATTGTTTAGGTCCCAAGTTGGTATAAATATGATGTAAGATCTCTTTGTAGATCGTGGTCGTGGTTATGGGATTATTTGTGTGCGAATAAAGTTGTAATCATATGCAAAGGATTTGGTCAATCATAGGTGATTGAATTGGGTTTGTGTAAGAGATTTGAGACCTCTGGTATTGAGCTTAATTGGAACTGTACTCAAGCATAGGAGATGCTATTCTTGCCATTCATTCTTATTTCCAAATTGTAGTCTGGATTTGTATTGTAGTCAGTATGTTGAGCAGAGCACTCTAGGTTGTTGGCCTTCTTGCATGTGCAAGCCCCTTATTGTAATCACATACTTACTACAGAAGTATTATTTGATTGTGGATAGGCTTCCCACTATGGTTTTTCCCTTTACTGGGTTTTCCACATACAAATCTTGGTGTTATGTTTTGTGGATGCATAGTATTTGGTTTATGGTTTATGTCTATGCTTAATTGTTATATCTGCTATTCTGGTATTTGGTTTATGCATTCCGGTAAAAGGTTTTGTGTCCTTTAATTTGTTAACAACTGATTCACCCCCCCCCCCCCCCTCTCAATTATTCACCGGTTATCCTAACAATGGAAAGTTACCTTTGAAATGTTTCTCTTGTAATAAGATACCTCACATTTTTCTTCTAAGTGTCTTGAAAGAATTTGTTAGAACTACTGTATACACATTCAATCGGGTTCATATAAAAGGTGATTCTAGTAAGACTCCTTATGAGTTATGGTTTGGTCATGTTCCTACAGTTAGATATTCTAGAGTTTTTGGAAGCAAATGTTATATCAAAAGAGATGAGGATATAGGAAAATTTGATGCAAAATGTGATGAAGGAATCTTCTTGGGTTATTCTACTAATAACAAGGCCGATTGGTGTTACAATAAGAGGTTGAAAAAGATAGTGGAAAGTGCAAATGTGAAGGTTGATGAATGTCATGGAAATCAGATCAGAGCATACAGATATGAGTTTGATGATCAGTATATTATTTCAAAGCAAGTGAATACTGAGAACCTAAAGAAAAATGATCTGGTAGAGATGGTTAATCCAAATATTGTTGTTGCCAGTGAAGAAGTTCAAGAACCTAAGAATTAGAACAATCAGTAGACTCTAAGGTATGTTGAATTAAATCATTCAAAAAATCAGATTAATGGTGATAAAAATAAAGGTGTGATGACTAGGAGAAGGATTGTTACTAAAGAAATATGTTTGATTTCCAAGATTGAACCTAAAGATGTTGTTAGAGCTTATAAATATGAAAATTGGATAAAAGCTAAAGAAGAGTTGAATCAGATTGAGAAGAACAATACATGGGACCTTGTTCCAAGGCCAAAAGACAAGAATGTGATTGGTACAAAATGGGTATTCAGGATTAAATTGAATGAAGTTGGTGAAGTGGTTAGAAACAAAGAAAGATTGGTATGTAAAGGATGCTCACAAATGGAAGGAATTGATTATGGGGACTTTTTATCCGATAGCTATAAGTGAAGCTATTAGATTAATTCTTGCATATGCTACTTATAAGAATTTCAGGGTATATCAGATGGATGTGAAGTCAGCCTTTTTGAAAGGTGATTTGGAAGAGGAAGTCAACATTGAGCAACTAGATGGGTTTTCATTATCAGATGAAGGAGACAGGGTATGCAGATTGGAGGAAGCAGTGTATGGACTTAAACAAGCCCCTAGAGCTTGGTATGCTAGATTGGACAGGTATTTGATGAAGTTAGGATTCTCTAAAGGTACTGTTGATAGTAATTTATACTTTAAGGTTGATAATGATAATATTTTTATTGTTGAAGTTTTTGTTGATGAAATTATTTTTGGAGGAGATGATGATATGAGTATGAGGTTTTCTAATGATATGCAAAAAGAGTTTGAGATGTCTATGATAGGTGAGATGAAATTCTTCATAGAATTGTAGATTACATAGATTACCTGTGGAAACTCCTATGGTGACTGGATGCAAGTTGTCTAAGCAAGATGAATCTTTGAAAGTTAATTAGACCTTGCATATATCTATGGTTGTTGAACTATTATACTTGACTTAGACAAGACCAGATATTATGCATGTTGTTTGTCTTTGTGCAAGATTTCAAGCTAATCCTAAAGAAACTCATGTTACTATTGTGAAGAGGATTTTCAGATACTTGAAGGGGACAATTGACTATGGTTTGTGGTGTTTGAAGAATGATGATTTTATTTTATATTCTATAATATGGTGAAAAATGATGAGGGAAGATCAAGTGGAAAGATTTAATCCCCTCAAAAGAGAGATGAAAGTTTCACAAAGGATTCCCTTCAATTTTTCAAACATTACATTTAAAAGAGGGGTTGAACTTACTAGGTCCAATCCCTAATGGTAAGAGATTGAATTATAAGTGAATTGCAATGAATTTGGAAAGTATTAGGAAGGAAAATTAACCCTCTTTTGTAGTAGACTAGTTGAATTAAGAAAATTGAGATGAAGTGCAGAAATGACAAAGAAACAATTATATCTTGAGATAGAGATGCGGGATGAAGCTGTGCACCTAGAATTAGCAGTAGAATGTCAAGATGAAGCTTCCCTACAAATCTGAGAAAATGTTGCAGGGACCATTTGTAAGTTATGCACAGTCCTCCAAAAAAATTGCACGTCGAAAAGGGTTTTTTCATCTTTGAAAATGAAGCCTAAACCTGCAATTACAGTCGCGCACCTGCAACCTACACATAGAAAAGAGAGAAAAATGTTGTTGGGATTGGGGGTTTTCCTTCAGTTCAAACCCTATTTTGGAATCAACCAAGTGGTTATTAAATGCTGCGAGTAAATGAAAGGAAATATCTAAAGTAAAATCCACCTCAAGAAGGGGATGTAATTGAGAGTTGATATCTTTGTAAATGAATTTGCTTGAATGGATATGTGAAAATAGGATGTCTTGAGTGTTGATAGAAATCTCCTCTTCAATGGTTGAATCCTTGTCTTGAATGCAACCCCTAGCCTTGAAAGGAGACTTGAAATGCTCAATGCTTGAATGAATGCTTGAATGTTTGAATGCTTGAATGCTTGCACTTGATTTGCCTTATTGTTTATTTTTCCCTATGATCAACTTCGTTTATGCAAATAGGAGGGGAAGTGCTCCTTATATAATTGCCAATTAGGGGTGTTTAGGTAATTTCCCATCTTAGGTCGACATAGGAAGACTTTTCCCGCTCAACAATTGACAAACCCAATGCAAGGGAAGACCAAAGCGGGCCCAAAATAGGGCTAGGAAAAGGTCCTAGGCAAACAGGGGTTCCATGCCCCACACCCCTATCCTTCCCTAATTTAGGATAGACAATAGCATAAGGAAGTATAAAATGATGAAAAATGTAAGTTATTTTAATGACATGAGCTTGTTTTGGGTCTTTGATTAGGCTTAGGGATTCATCCGTTAACGCAAAGATCCAAATGCAGTAAAAAACTACAAGGGTCACAATTTTATGATGCTACATATTCTTATACTGATATTAATTGGGCAGGTAATGTTGATGACTGAAAGAGTACCTCCAATGGTGCATTCTTTTTGGGGAAGAAGTTGGTTTCTTATGCAAGTAAGAAACAAGATGCTATTTCTCTATCTACTGTAGAAGTGAATACATTGTTGCTGCTAGCAACTATACTCAGGTAGTTTGGATGAAGCAGATATTGAAGGACATTAGAGTTGTTATTGATGATCCTACTATTATATATTATGATAATTTAAGTGCTACTAATATTTCCAAGAATCTAGTGCTACATTCTAAAACAAAGCATATATCAATCAAGTATTATTTCTTGAGGGAGAAATTCGGTGAGGAAGAAGTTAAGTTGGAGTATGTATCTACAAAGGATCAGATTGTAAATATTTTTACTAAGCCTTTGTGTGTAGATACATTTGTATATTTGAGAGATAAGTTAGGGGTCATTGCCCTACTGATGAGAGCTAGATGCATTGAGATGTATCAATCTAGTGGACTTCATAGTCTTATGTTCTTATCTGAATCAATGAGTAAGTGCTACTACTCAACTGGAGTAGTCAATGTATGGTTCAGTGGTTTGTGCTTGGGGGAGAGATTAATGATTTTTGTGTCTTTGCAATTTTTGTCAAAGGCGGAGATAAGCATGTGAAAAAATACTCTATTTTGGAAGCTTTGTGTGCATGATCTCAGGGGGAGATTGCTGGTGTTGATTCCTTTGCATTGATTTTTTTCACATTCATATGTTTCCATCAATGCCAAAGGGTGATGTTGTTGGATATTATTGCTTCTAGGATATGTTGTTGTCATTAATGTCAACATATTCTTGTGTTCTAGTATTACAAAGAGTTGATCTGGTTGTTTTAGTTGGTATGTTGTAGATGTGCTGGTGTGGATTTGTGATTTCAATAATGAAGTATCTCTAGTTGATTGTGTGTTGGTTTCATGATGCTATGTGTTGATTTGATCGCGTTATTGATTATGATATGAGGATTGGTTTTTTAGTGTCTAGTGTTTCTGTGTTTTGGTATTTGATCTGTTGTGCTCCAGAATGATTATATCTTGAGTTATAGATTTGGGAGAATGTTTGGAATGTTCATGTGTATCTTCAATTTAGATGGTTCATGATTTGGTTCTCTACAAGTTATCTTTCTAGTCCCAATGTTGTTGTTGAGTGTTCCTGAGTATTAGCGTTTTGATCGATGGAGATTTGATTAAGTGGTGTTGGTGCAACTATTGTGGATGGTTCTAATGTGCTTGTTGGTATTTCCTAATCATGTCCTATTTGTTTTGCTGGTCTGCATTAATCATTGTGCGTGTTATTGAAGATCTTATGGGTCTGGTGATGTTCTTCATATTATACGACATTTTTGGTGGTGTAGCATGTTGTGGTGGTGTTGCGTGATTCAAGGATTTAATTTGGCTCCATGATATTGGCAATATTGATTATATGCTGTCATTGATGTCAACACTATGCTCCGATTGGATTTGGTTCTTTCCCAGTTAGTTGTTGCTATCCCGGTTGTTTCCCGGTCTTGATTGGACTTGGTTATTAGTGTTTCTGATTCGGTATGATCAAATTGGTTGTTTCAATTTTGGATGGTTATTCAAGATGCTCACATGCTTGTCATATTTAGTTGGTTAATGTTTTGGTTCTCTAGAAGCTATCATTTATGTTCTCGATTGATATTCTTCATACTAGTTAGGTTTACCGATTGGTGATATTTGATGATTTGGTTAAGTGATTCTGGTTTGGCTTATTGTATTGGTTCCTAACATGTTGAAGGTGCTTCTTGACCATGTCCTAATTATTTGGTGGCTTTGCATTGGCTCGCATGATGATTTGGTGTGTTAGCATTTGGCATTATAATAGACAATGGAAGATTGTTGGCATTTTAATAAGGATATTGAGAAGGTTGTTGATGATTATGGATATAGCTGATTAAGGATGTTTACTGTCTTGATACTATTATTTTTTCATTGATGTCAAGAAATTGATTTTCTAATTCAGTATGATGTTGCCATATCTTGAGAAGTATGATTTGAAGAATATAAAGATGTCAGTAAAAGACACAGGAAAGATTATGATGAATAAGGGGATGAACAAGGTATTCAATGGGAAACTATTACCGAGTCAGACAATGATGAGATTATGATGTTTAGATTGTTTTAACATCATACATATGTTGTAAATTGTAAGGTTAATGCTATACTATGTTATCAAGCAAAAAACCTAGTCGATAAACCCTAAGGAACCTAGTCAATAAACCCTAAGGTTATCGCTATCAGTTAATGAAGGCAGAATGTCTATCGAGTAAATTTTAGTATTTATCAAGTAGTAACCAAGTTGTAACTGAGCTATAACAAAATGCATTAAATGGTTACATGCATTATTTAATGAAAGAAGCTAATGAGCTGGAACTGATTAAATGATTGGTATGCCGTAAATATAGTTTGTTAATGAATCTATGGCAATGGAAAGTTGACATGAAGATCTACAGTGTAGATTGAACCGCAATACCCTAGCACAAGTTCCAAGAAATATATGCAAGTTCCTAGGTGGGGTAAAACATTTTCAGATCGAAAGATGCATTGAACCTGGACAAGATTGATGATCTGATGGCTATGATTGATCATGCAAAATATGATCAAGGAGATTAAGCGGTTAGCTAATTGTTTATAAATAGGGAATTGTTGATAAACAATGCATGCGAGAAAGTGTATGCATAGGGATGCTACATAGTGATTACCGAGCACAGAAGCTTGAAGACCTATTTGAGTAACAGAGTATAGAAGCCCAATAGATGGACAAGATTAGTTCTATGTCTAGATTGTATTGAACAAATAAGAATCTTCTTTAGCATTTTAGATGTGAAGTTGCAGATAGATTTTTATTACTGTTATTTTGTGAAAGTGACAGAAAATCTCTTTACTAAGTGGACTTAACAATCTTATTTGTAAAACCCTCTACCAAGGTGACATTATGATTGAGTGTTTGAAATCCTTTAACAAGGTCACTTCTAACAAGGTCAAGATCCTAACAGATCTGAGGGAAATCCCTTAACCAGGTCACATCTAGCAATGTGTTTATAATCTTTAACAGGATTTGCTTTTAACCAACCATACTCTAGAAGAGTATATTTCTTAGTGGGTCCGAAATCCCACAGTGATTTTTCCCTATTTGGGTTTCCACGTTAAATCTGGTGTTATGAGGATTATAATGTTTATATGCTTTTGAGTTTGCATGTTTAACAGTTTTGGTTATATTACTGAAATATATGTTACCGAGGTTGAATCTGATGTTTTTATAGAATATTAAGTTTGTATGATTCACCCCCCCTCTCATCTTGTTGGCTATTGGATTTGTACTTACATTTAGTATCAGAACTATCAATTGGTATCAAAGCTTTGGACTCCGGAAGAAAAGTTTAAAGGCACTTGAGTTAAAGATCTATAGATGTATAAGAGGGATGCACCAAAGCTGAACAAGTCAAGTTTCTCTACATGGAAAAAATGGATGAAGCTACATCTATCAGGAGTTGGAGAATATGTTGTACACTATCTGGAGAATGATTTTGTTACATCAAGCACCTATCCTTTGAAAATGGAAGAGATAAAGGCAAAACAAGAACATATTCAAGCAATGATTGAAATAACATCTGCATTGATCGACTCAGAGTTTAATGATCTAGAAGGCTGCAATGATGCAAAGGCAATGTGGGATAAGCTCATATCAGTATATGGAGGAGATGAACATGTTCAAAGAGAAAAAGTAGATAGTCTAAGAGGACAACTTGAATCCATGAGGATGAATGAAGGTGAGAACATAACTCAGTACAATACAAGACTAAAGGAGATTGTCAATCAAATCAAAGGAGTAGGTGTAACTATTGAAGAAAAGGATATAACAAGTAAGTTGTCAAGAACCCTTCTACCAGCTTATGCAATCCGAGTCTCTACAATCAATGAATGGAGGTCTGTACCTAATATACCAGTTTCTTTAGATGCTACTATTGGTAAGCTACATGCATGTGAATTAAGTAACTTTGATAACAGTGGATCTTCAGTAAACAAAGTTGAATCTGCATTTAGTTCTTTTCATCTTGATGAATCTAATGATTTCAATGAAAGAAAGTATAAGTACTCTGAAGGAGATCACAGTGGAGCAAGTGAAAGATTTCGTAAGAACATAGAAGAAGTACACAAACTGTATGAGGAAATCAGAAAGCAAGAAGAGTTTGAAGCACTATTAGCCAGAAGGTTATTGAGAGGCAAAGGTAAGTATAAAGGAAAACTACCTTTGAAATGTTTCAATTGTGATAAAATAGGACACATAGCTTCTAACTGTCCTGACAAAGATTCTACTGAAAAGAGAGATTACTGAGATGATAGACAGAAAGATAATAATTATAGAGGACACCGAGACTTCAGAAGAAGAGATAGAAAGACATGCTTAATAGCTGATGAGGAATCCAATGATGATAAATCAAATGATGCTGATATAGAGGAAGTAGTTTATGTGGCTATCAAAGATGGATTAGATGAAGAAAGGTATGAAGAAAAATCCCTAATATCTCACATAAACACTAATGTTTCTTGGATCATAGATAGTGGATGCTCACATCATATGACAGGAGATAAACACAAGTTTGTTATATTAGAAGATTATGATGGAGGCTATGTTAGATTTGGTAATGATGTACCATGTCCGGTGAAAGGTAAAGGATCTATAACACTTCTTGACAATGCAAGATGCAATGATGTTTATTGGGTTGAAGGTTTGAAATACAATATGTTGAGTGTAGCACAGCTAAACAACACAGGTTACCGAATAGAATTTCAGAAAGGAATTGCCAAAGTTCATGACAAGAATGGAAAGTTAGCTACTACTAGGACACAAACAAAAGGTAACACATTTCACCTTGACTCAACTCATAACAAGTGTTTGTATGCAAAGATAGATGATACCTGGTTATGGCATAAAAGGTTTTGTCATGTAAATTTTGATAATCTGATCAAAATAAGTAAGAAGCACCCAGTAAGAGGTCTACCAAGTCTTGAAAAACCTGAGAATGCTATGTGCCGAGGATGCCAGATGGGTAAGATGACAAGATCAAGCTTTACAAGTAAGTCTTACACTTCTAAGGTAATTTTAGATCTAGTGCACACTGATCTTTGTGGTCCTATGAAAGTTCAAAAATATTATGGTGATAAATATTTCATATTATTTGTGGATGACTATTCAAGGATGATGTCAGTAATTTTTTTAAAAGAAAAATCAGAAGCTTTTCAAATGTTTAAATGGTAGAAGGAAAGAGTTGAAAATGAAACAGGAAGACAACTCAAATGTCTTAGATCAAATAGAGGAGGAGAGTTCACATCTGATAAGTTCAACTTATTCTGCAATGATCATGGTATTAAAAGACAAGTCTCTGCACCGAGAACTCCACAGCAGAATGGAATAGCTAAGAGAAGAAATAGATCTATTATGGATTGTACTAGAACACTGATGATTGAAAAGAAAATGCCACAAACATTTTGGAGAGAAGCAATAAGCATAGCTATTTACACCCTGAACTGAGTACAATTGAAGAAAGGTACTTTGAAGACACCATATGAAATCTGGTATGATAAGAAACCTAATGTAAGTTATTTTAAAATCTTTGGAAGTAGATGCTATGTTCACAAAGATGATAGAAATGACAAGTTTGATCAGAAAAGTGAAGAAGGAACATTTCTAGGTTATTCCTCTAGAAGCAAAGCATTTAAATGTCGAATCAAATCATCTAACAAAATAGTAGAAAGTGCAAATGTAAAAATTGATGAATTTGCAGAAGGAAATGATGAAGGAAATTCTGAGGAACCGGAAGACTATGATGAATTTGTCTATGTTCAACCGACAAGTCTTACTAAGAAAACTGTTGAAGAAAATGAAGAGAATATCCAGTTACCGAGTGATGAAGAAGATTATACAGAGCCTACCAAGCCTGTATTAGCCAAGTATGTCAGAAGACATCAAGCACCAAGTCAGATTATAGGAGATAAGGATGATCTAGTGATGGCAAGGAACAAACTGAGACATAACACATGTCTGATATCTGAATTTGAACTGAGAATAGTGAAAGAGGCATTTAATAGTGAAGATTGGATAAATGCTATGCCAGAAGAGATTGATCAAATCAAGAAGAATGACACATGGACACTAATTCCAAGACTGAAGGACAAAAATGTAACCAGTACAAAGTGAATTTTTAGAAACAAGCTAAATGAAAAAGGAGAGGTCATTCGAAACAAAGCAAGACTAGTTTGCAAAGGTTATGCTCAAGAAGAAGGAATTGATTATGGTGAAACTTTTGCACCTGTTGCTAGACTTGAAGGAGTAAGAACATTTTTTGGCATATGCTGCTATCAAAAACTTCAAGGTATATTAGATGGATGTCAAATCTACATTTCTAAATGGAATATTAGAAGAAGAAGTTTTTATTGAACAACCTGAAGGATTTGCTGAAGACAATAATAAAGATCAGGTATGTAAATTGAACAAAGCTTTATATGGTTTGAAACAAGCACCTAGAGCATGGTATGAAAGATTACACTCTTATTTGATTAAGATTTGTTTTATAAGGACAAGTGAGAACATCAATATGTACATGAAGAATGATGAAAATGGAATACTGATCTCAACCATATTTGTTGATGATATTATATTTTGTGGAAATGACTCTTTATGCAATAACTTTGGAAATGAAATGAGCAAAGAATTTGAGATGTCATTAATCGGTGAGATAAAGTATTTTATAGGTTTACAGATACTGCAAATGAAAAATGAGATTTTCATTACTCAATCCAAGTACATAAAGGAAATCTTGAAGAAATTTGGAATGGAGGATTCAAAACCAGTAAGTACTCATATGACTACTAACTATAAATTATCAAAGAATGATGAATTTGCATCTGTTGATGAGACACTTTACCAGTCCATGATTGGAATACTACAATATGTTGTTCATAGCAGACCAGACATAACACATGCAGTAGGTATAGTTGCAAGATTCTTTGCAGATCCTAAGGAAACACACATGACAACAATCAAAAGAATTTTTAGATACTTGAAAGGTACTGAAAATTATGGCTTAGTATATCAGAAAGGAAATGATTTTGATTTAAAAGTTTATACTGATGTTGATTGGGTAGGCAACATTGATGACAGAAAAAGCACAAGTGGAGGAGCTTTCTTTTTAGGAGAAAGACTAGTGAGTTGGCTTAGCAAAAAACAAGGATGTGTTTCACAGTCAACAGTAGAAGCTAAATATGTTGCTGCAGCATTGAATTGTACCAACATTGCATGGATCAAACAACTATTGGAAGGTATAAATGAGAAATTTACTGAGCCAGTAACTATATTCTGTGACAATACTAGTGCCATTAATATTTCAAAAAATCCTATTATGCACTCTAAGACAAAGCACATCTCCATCAAATATCATTATCTTAGAGAAGAAGCTCAAGAGAAGAAAGTGGTGTTGGAGTATGTTAGCACAAAGGAAAAAATAGCAGATATACTCACCAAGCCACTACCAAGGGACACTTTTGAATATCTCAAAAGTAAGTTAGGGGTCCTACCCCTATCTTCTACTCACTGAACGAGTTCGGTGAAAGCATCAATCCGATGACTCTATCGAATATCTTTTAGGAGTTGATGCTGCATTACACACTTTAGGATGTTTTCTAAAGGTGTACAGGAAACAATACAGGGAGCAGGAATTGAAGACAAAATGCTCAGACCGAGACTAAATTGACACATTACATTAGGAATTCACTTCATACAGAAAGAAATTATGTTTTAGTTGTTTACATTTTGGCATTGTTGTCAAAGGGGGAGAAGACTAATTTAAGGGGGAAAAACTGAGAAGACTACAGATTGGAAAGTAGACTAAAAAGAGGAGAAGTCTAATGTATGAGGGAGAGCATTTCAGCATTTCAAAATCATAGCAATCCGAATCTTTTTAAGGTCAAGTCAATTAGTTTTTTCCATCAATGCCAAAGGGGGAGATTGTTAGCATTTGGCATTATAATAGACAATGAAAGATTGTTGGCATTTTAATAAGGATATTGAGAAGGTTGTTGATGATTATGGATATAACTGATTAAGGATGTTTACTGCCTTGATATTATTATTTTGTCATTGATGTCAGGAAATTGATTTTCTAATTCAGTATGATGTTGCCATATCTTGAGAAGTACGATTTCAAGAATATAAAGATGTCGGTAAAAGACATAGGAAAGATTATGATGAATAAGGGGATGAATAAGGTATTCAATGGGCAACTATTACTGAGTCAGACAATGATGAGATCATGATGTTTAGATTGTTTTAACATCATACATATGTTGTAAATTTTAAGGTTAATACTATACTATGTTATCAAGCAAAGAACCTAGTCGATAAACCCTAAGGTTATCACTATCGATTAATGAAGGCAGAATATCTATCGAGTAAATTTTAGTATTTACCGAGTAGTAACTGAGTTGTAACTGAGCTATAACAAAATGCATTAAATAGTTACATGTGTTATTTAATGAAGGAAGTTGATGAGTTGGAACTGATTAAATGATTGGTATGCCATAAATATAGTTTGTTAATGAATTTGTGGCAATGGAAAGTCGGCATGAAGATCTACAGTGCAGATTGAACTGCAATACCCTAGCACAAGTTCTAAGAAATATATGCAAGTTCCTAGGCGGGGTAAAACATTTTTTAGATCAAAAGATGCATTGAACCTGGACAAGATTGATGATCTGATGGCTATGATTGATCATGGGAAATGTGATCAAGGAGATTAAGAGGTTATCTAATTGTTTATAAATAGGGAACTATTGATAAACAATGCATGCGGGCAAGTGTATGCATAGGGATGCTACATAGTGATTACCGAGCACAGAAGCTTGAAGACCTATTTGAATAATAGAGTATAGAAGCCTAGCAGATGGACAAGATTAGTTCTATGTCTAGATTGTATTGAACAAATAAGAATCTACTTTAGCATTTTAGATGTGAAGTTGCAGATAGATTTTTATTACTGTTATTTTGTGAAAGTGACAAAAAATCTCTTTATCGAGTGGACTTAATAGTCTTATTTGTAAAACCCTCTAGCAAGGTGACATTCTAATTGAGTGTTTGAAATCCTTTAACAAGGTCACTTCTAACAAGGTGAAGATCCTAATAGATCTAAGGGAAATCCCTTAACTGGGTCACATCTAGCAATGTGTTTGTAATCTTTAACATGATTTTCTTTTAATCAAGCATACTCTAGAAGACTATATTTCTTAGTGGGTCCAAAATCCCATAGTGGTTTTTCCCTATTTGGGTTTCCACGTTAAATCTAGTGTTATGAGGATTATAATGTTTATATGCTTTTGAGTTTGCATGTTTAACAATTTTGGTTATATTACTGAAATATATGTTACCGAGGTTGAATCTGATGTTTTTATAGAAGATTAACTTTGTATGATTCACCCCCCCCCTCTCATGTTGTTGGCTATTGGATCTGTACTTACATTTAGTATCAGAACTATCAATGGTGGTCCTATTTGGATCCAATTGATTATTATGTGTTATTTCACTGAGGGTTTCTATTGGTTGGTGAAACGTCTTGGAGATTGATGTTAACATGATTTCCGACATATATAATTGTTTGGGAATTTGAATTAGGTCCATGCTATGTAATGTAAATTATAATATTGGTCTAGTGGTATCATGTGATATAATTTTTATAATTATAGGTTTATGGGTTTAGGGTTTAGCTAACCTTGTTATCAAGGTTGATGATCTATATTTATAGGTGACTCATTTATGTAATTTTGTATGGTATGGTATGGTTATGTCTGTATTATCAGAGAAAGGTTTATGTGTGAACAAGGTTAGATCATTCAATGAAGGTTTTGAAGGATTTGGTGTTGTAGTGAAGACATTAGTGCTTAACCAGAATTGTATCAAGCATTAGGAGATGCTACTCTCATAGTTCATTTTCTCTGGATTGTAGTCTAATGTTTATGTAAGTTAGTGAGACTTCTTTTTGTGATGAGCATTGATCTCTAGGTGGCTGGTCTGATTGCAATTGCAATCCCCATTGTAATACTACTGCAGAAGTATTATTTGACTATGGGTAGGGTTTCCCACCATGGTTTTTCCCTTTACTGGGTTTTCCATGTCAAAAATATTGGTGTTGTGTGATTTGTACTTTCATGTCTTATCTTTCCCTATGTTGTTCTTATCTTGCTCCGGTAAAAGGTTTATAATTTGCTTTAACTGTTAAACTTGTGGAAAACTGATTCACCCCCCCTCTCAATTTTCCTCTAGTATCAAAACATTCTAATAATTCGTATTAGAGAAAGGTCCTCTCTGCAGAAGCTTAACCACTTGAGGAGATCCAATGGCATCAACTTTTACATTTAATCCCTACCAGAAGGAGAGTCCCAAATGTTATGGTACAAATTATAAATTCTAGAAGGAATGAATGAAGAATCATCTGAGATGTCTTGAAGCTGAAGTTTGGGAGATAGTAAAGAAAGGGTATACACCTCATGATCCTAGTTCTGGAACATCAGCATCTCCAGGTGAGAAGAAAAGAGTTGATAATGATGTCAGAGCAAAAGAAGCTTTGTTAAGTGCCTTATTAGATGAGAAGTTGTTGGATGTCATAGAATTAGAAAATGCAAAGCAAATCTGGTTGAAGCTTGAAACTCTTTATGAGGGTGACCAAATAGTTAAGATTGCAAAACTTGAAGGTTACCGAGTGAGATATGAAACTTTGAAGATGGAAGATGATGAGAAGATAAATTCTTTCATGGATAGAGTGAATGAGATTTTCATGGGAATCAAATGTTGTGGTGGAAATATCACTGAGGATGAGGTTGTGTCAAATAATCTGAGAGTCCTACCTCTGCCTTACAAAATGAAGGCTACTACAATTAATGAACTCTAGACAATGTCAAGTACCCCTATTACCAGAGATACATTACTTGGGAAATTGACCACTTTTGAACTTGAGGAACTTGGAGATCAGAGTGCTACTAAAATTGAGATTGCATTTAGAGCATCTGCCTCTGGTAAGAAGAAGATAGACTAGAAGGAGTTATATGCTAAATCTTTTGAAGACATTGAAAGAGAAGATAGAGAACTTGAAGAGTTGGAAGCCCTAATTTCTAGAAGAATCCCTAAAGGACCGATTGAAAGTAAGTATGATGGAAAATTTCCTTTTAAATGTTTTTCATGCAAAAAGATTAGTCATTTTTCTTCTAGATGTCCCAAAAGGCCTACTAGGAATCAAGAAATATTTATGAGTTATAAGCCTAATATGGAATATCAGAGCAAACTTAGATTTAGAAGGAATAAGGATAAATCATTTTACTATGGTGGTGATGATTTTTTTGGTATTACTGATGATGATGATGATGATGATGATGATGATGAACCTATAAGTGGATCCTGTAAGGGAATCTCCAATAAAGATTGGTTCTTTATTGCTATTAAGGATGATTCTCTAAAACTTGTCATTGATACAACTGATACTGAGGAGAAGGCTCTAGCTACTAAAATTGAAGAAAAGGATGAATGGGCTATAGACAATGGTTTCTCACATCACATGATTGGTGACAAGAGGTAATTCCTGAATTTGCAAGAATTTGATGGTGGACTGGTCAATTTTGGAGACAACAAGGCATGTCGGATCAAAGGCAAAGGAGCCATATCCTTAAATGGTAAGAATAATACTGACAATGTTTATTATGTTGAAGGTTTGAAGCATAATATTTTGAGTGTAGGTCAGATGGTGGATAAAGAATTTCATTTACAATTCAAAGATGGAAAGTGCAAGATTATCAATAGATCTGGATTGGAGATTGCCTCTGAAACCCAGACCAAAGGAAATATATTTCATTTGAACTCTATTGAGAAGGCTTGCTTGAGTTCTCAGATTGATGAAATTTGGCTATGGCATAAGAGGATGTGTCACATGATTTTTGATTGCATAGTAAAGATCAGTTCAACACAGGTTGTCAGAGATTTTCCCAAGATTATTAATCCACATAAGCCGGTATGTAGAGAATGTCAAATAGGTAAGCAAGTAAGAACTTCTTTCAGAAGCATACATGATAGATCTAATAAAATTCTTGATCTTATTTATACTGATCTATGTGGACTAGCAAGGATTAAAAGTTTTCAAGGTGATAGATACTTTATGTTGCTTATTGATGATTATTCTAGAATGATGTGGGTTGCATTTTTGAAAGAAAAATCAAAAGCTCTTGAGACATTCAAAATTTTCAAAGCTATGGTTGAGACAAAAATAGGATTGAAGACAAAATGTTTAAGGTCAGATCAAGGTGGTGAAATTACATCCGGTGAGTTTAACAACTTTTGTGAGAAGTATGGAATCAAAAGACAATTTTCTACACCTAGAACCCCATAGAAGAATGGAATAGTGGAAAGGAAGAATAGAAATATCTTAGATGTTGTAAGGTCAATGATGATGGAAGCCAAATTGTTTGATATCTATTGGAGAGAAGTTTTCAATATTGTGGTATACACTTTCAATAGAGTACGCATAAAAGGTAATACCAGTAAGACGCCTTATGAATTATGGTTTGGTCATACTCCTACTATCAGATATTTCAGAATTTTTGGAAGTAAATGCTATATTAGAAGAGATGATACACTAGGGCAATTTGATCCTAGATGTGATAAAGGAATATTTTTGGGTTATTCTACTAAGAGTAAAGAATATAGATGTTATAAAAAAATATTGAATAGGATAATGGAAAGCATAAATGTCAAAGTGGATGAGCAAGGTAATAATCAGATCAGATCATATGACTATGGTCTAGAAGATGAAATTGTTAGATCGCAACCGCTTGTGCAAGAATTAGTTTAGAGAAATTATCCAGTTGCTCTAGTAACATTAGAAAATTCCACAATGATTGTTGATGAAGAGAAAGAGTCAAAAAGTCAAGATAATCCAAAGCCTCCTAGGTATGTAAAGCTGAATCATTCTAAAGATTAGGTCATTGGAGATAAGAGGAAAGGTGTGATGACAAGAAGGTTAGTTGTTGAAGATGTATGTTTAATTTCTCAAATTGAACTAGAATATTTAATTGAAGCAAGTAAAGATGAGAATTGGATGAGAGCAATGGAAAAGGAATTAAATCAGATAGAAAAGAATAAAACATGGGAATTGGTTCCTAGGCCTAAAGATAAAAATGTTATAGGAACTAAATGGGTTTTAAGGAATAAATTGGATGAGGAAGGTCAGGTTGTAAGAAACAAGGCTAGATTGGTTTGGAAAGGATATTCACAAGAAGAAGGATGATTATAATGAGACTTATGCTCTAGTTGCAAGAATTGAAGTAGTAAGACTATTTCTTGCCTATGTTGCACACAAGAACTACAAGGTATATCAAATGGATGTTAAATGTGCATTTCTGAATGGAGATCTTGAGGAGGAAGTCTATATTAAGAATCCTGGTGTATTTTCTTTATTAAAGGACAAGGACATGGTATGAAGATTGAAGAAAGCTCTATATGGACTTAAACAAGCCCCTAGAGAATTGTATGCTAGATTAGACAAATATCCTTCAAAATTATTTTTTAGCAAAGGTAATGCTGATAGTAACTTATATTATAAGATTGAGAATGATGACATACTAATCATTGAAGTATTTATTGATGATATCATTTTTGGAGGAGAAGAAAATTTATGCATAAAATTTGTTGTTGATATCAAGAATGAATTTTAAATGTCTATGATTGGAGAGATGATTTTTTTCTTAAATTTGTAGATCACTCAAATTGATAAAGGTATTTTCATTTATCAAACTAAGTATGTAAAGGAATTATTAAATAAATTTGGTCTTGAAAATTCAAAACCTGTTGGTACTCCTATGATAATCGGTTGCAAATTGACTAAGAAAGATGAATCTCTGAGAGTGAATCCTAGTAGACACAAATCAATGATTGGTGGATTGTTGTACTTAACTTAGGCTAGATGTGATATAACGAATGTTGTCTGCATTGCTTCTAGATTTCATTCTGATCTGAGAGGAAGTCATGATATTGTTGTTAAAAGAATATTCAGATATTTCGCAGGAACAATAGAGTATGGGTTATGGTATCCAAAGGATGATGATTTCAGATTATGTGCCTAGACAGAATTTAATTGGGCAGGTGATGTTGATGATATGAAGAGCACTATAGGTGGTGCATTCTTTCTTGGGAAGTGTAGACGTCTAAAAATGGTCAATGCTTGCGGAATCATACTTTAACATTTGCACATTGCCTTATTTTAGGGGTTTTGCGTCGTATTAACATTTCTCCTATGTCTTGCACTTGGTTTTTTATCATTTGTGAGCATCGAGTCCTTCTTCTGCATTCTTTATTTATCTCGCTCTCAAAATTGGTCTTGTCGACAACAATCTTCAATCATGATTTTGGTCAATCTTATCCTATCGCATCAATGTGCATGCTCATTTGTCATCATTTTGGACATCGTCAATCCTAATTAGGGTTTTGTCCTCTTATCAATCTTATCATTTTGTGATCGATTTGTCATTGATCGTTGTCCTCTTATCAATCTTGTTGTTTTGCGATCGATTTGTCATCAATCATTGTCATTTTCAATCTTGTTGACTTGCGATCGATTTGTCATTGATCGTTGTCATTTTCAATCTTGTCAACTTGCGATTGATTTGTCATCGATCGTTGTTATTTTCAATCTTGTCATCTTGCGATCAATTTGTCATCGATCGTCATCTTTCTCAATCATGTCAATTTGGATCAATTTGTCATTGTTCCTCAGCGCATTTATCAATCAAATCATTTATCAATTCAAAATCATGATCGAATCGTCATCAAATAAATCTTACATCAAGACCTAATTGTCATCCTTGCATTTCTAATTTATCTTCTAGGGTTTCATGATTTATTCATTTAACCTTGTTTGTCATTTTCTCTCCATTTTTCTCTTTGGGATAAATGATTTATTTATTTATCCTAAGTCTTCTTGTCACAATTAAATGTTTATTTAATTGGCTAATTAATTCCTCCTATTTTTGTAAATTAATTAATGAATGAGAAATTATTAATTAATTTACCTAATTTTTCATCAATTTCCTAAATTCCAAGTCATCATTTCTAACCTAATTTTCTAATTGTTTCTAATGCCTATTTCTATTTCAAAATCTTGTCATAAATTCTTGCATAGCAATTTGTCATAAATTGTCATAAATCCTTACACAGCAATTTGTCATACACTTGTCATAATTTTGCTATTCCTAATTTGAATTTCCATTTGAATCAATTTCATGCTAATCTGATCTTTTCTCCAATTTGTCTATAAATTGGATGAATTTCTTCAATCAAAGTCCCTGGTCGAATCAATCACGCTTCTAGTACCCTTATGCTGTCATGCTATCCAGTCAATCTTGCTTTCATCTCATGCGTATGCACTTGAAGGTGAGATCCACAAAATAAAGAAATTTGGTTTGGTTGGATTTCATGTTGAATGTCTTGTTTTCATGATTTCATTGAATGTTTTTTAGGATTGTTGTCATTGCAATTTAGTTTTTGTGATTGAGCTAGGCTAATGTTTACATTGCTTTGATGATTTCCACATTTCCTATCTACATTAATTGGTGAACCCAACGTGAACTAACCCCCTAATCATGCTTTTGAGTGCTTTTGAGTTGATTTGCAGGTGAAAAATCCAAGAAACAGGGCAATTCAGGGCTTTCTGGGCACGTCTACGCTTGTGTCACTGCATTTTGCGCCTGTGTCAAGGGATCTGCGCCTGTGTCAAGTACTCATGCGCCTATGTCAAAGGGATCTGTGCATGTGTTACTTCATTTTGTGCTTGTGTTACTGCATTCTGCGCCTGTGTAGGACATTCTGCACCTGTGTAAGGCCAGAAACAGAGGTAAAAAGCAGTGTTTTTACTTGCAAATTACTTTGTTTTGCATTTTGTTTCTGCATTTTGGTTTTTCTTTGCTACTGATTCTTTGTGCAGCACCTTGGCATTACACATGGCAAAGACAAAAATGGAACTACTAACAAATTTTATGCAGGTTCGCTAGTCAAAGATCAAACAAATCAAACTTCAGACTTGGTGATTTTGCAGGTTGCCTTGTACTCCAACTAAACTTTGTGTTTGTAATTCATAATTAGGCACCTAGTATGATTGCTAAATAGGATGGAATGAATGTGTGTTTGCTTTGATTGTTGAGTTTGACATTGGAGTAGGAGAGTATGCTCTCATCCTTCTTAGGGTGATAAAAAATCCAGATCTTCGATACCATTCTCTTGGCTCAGATTGTTTGTTACCTTTAGAGGGCCTACCTTCCTGACCATTTTCTTTCTTTTGCAAGCAAGTGACAATCATGAGAAGGGAATGACCCAAAGTGAGTATAGCTCGAATACCTTGGCATTCTAACTCACTATAAATAAATACCTGATGGGCGAAAGCTTTGAAGGAAGGGTTATGTGGGAATTGTAGTTACTTGGGAAGTGATGACCCTTGGACTCTTTCTCATATCAACATCTAAGTAGGGCCTCAAGGTCTAAATCATTCTTGCACGACTACATTTGTTTGGTATCTTGGTGGGCTTAATGTCTCAATCATGCTTGTGTGACACCAAGGAGTAACGCTTAACATAAATCCTTACTAAACACCTTGTATTTAGAGGCCAAAAAATCCTTCTAGTTGCTTGAGAAGGACAAGTTCGGATACTTGGAAGAGATACTAATTTTACCATGGGGAGATTTCCATGGGGATTGATGCTTGGCTGCCCTGAGAAGTGAGTGTTGTGGAGGGGAGCCCATGGGGTCAAGCATCTATGTATTCTCCTTGAATCTCATTACGAGTCTACCTCTCAAGTACCGACTATCCTTACCTACCATAAGAAATGTGTGAATGAGCATGATTGTCTTGAGTATAAGTTAAAATATCTTGTCTTCTTTACTTGTCAAAAGTTGAGTTGTGTCTCATTTAAAAAACAAGACAAACTGATTCAAAACAAGGTTAAACACAAGAGTATTTCATTCAACAAATTTCAAAACACCTTCAAACATGGTTGTCAAACATTTTTCAAAATCTTGTCTCAACATTCATGTCACTTAGATTTAGGTTCTCATTTGGGTGTCCCCTTGCATGTCATTATTAGGTCCTCACTTAGGTGTCATATTGTATGTCCAACATTGGGTTCATCCTAGGTTTGCATTTTGCAAATTCATATGTCAAAACCAAGGTTAGGTTTCACTTAGGTCATACTCCTTTGCATATCAATAAAAGTCATCCATTTGCATGTGTCCTCTTGCATTAGAGTAATACCATTTCATAGTTCAACCTTAGGTTTTGTCTTAGGTTGACATTGTCATACATTTGCATTTGCATCCTTGTCCTCATAACATTAGGTCACATTTGCATACCCTAGGTCTCTTCATTAAGCTTAGGTCATTATCATATCATATTAGGGTCATTTACATAGTAATTGTCCCTTTGCATATAGTGTCAAAACTAGGTTTTGTCATACTTGAGTAATGCAAATCTTTGATAAAACCCTAAGTTATTGTTAGGAAGTCTAGACCTTATCAAACTTTTGTCCTTTTGTCATCAATGTCATTTCGTCAAACCTAGCTTAGTATCCAAGCATATAGGTGAGACATTGTAAATTTGTCCTATTGCCACTTGGTCCTTTTGTCCTTTGAGGTCTAGACATCATTTCAATTTCCTAAGGGTCTCATTTTTAGAGTTGCATTCATGAGTTTGTCAAAATCTTGAAAAACAACAAAAACATTAAGTTGCATTGTCATCCTTTTAGGTTGCATTTGTCAATCCCATTAGTTGCATTGCATAGTGACATGTTTGTTGAAATGAGGTCTCAACCTTCTTATGAAGCCATGTCATCACAATTGAGCAATCAATCAGGTCAATCCAATCTCTACATGTCTTAGAACTTGGATCAAACTTATCATGATGATGTAAATGTCCAAATACACAAACTAGAGGAGAAACTAGCTCAAGAAAATGAGATTTTGGAACAAAGAGTGAAAAACATTGAGAAGATAGATCACAAATGTCCAAAATGTTTCAAAAATTTCCAAGTCAAAATCCAAAGATTGAGCCAATTGATGTAAGATCTCTTCTTGAATGATCAGACATACCAGCTCTCCTCTCCCAAATAGAGATGATGAAACAATTTCAAGAAAAGAGACAACATCAATTTCAACATTATGTGCCTCCACAACAAGAACAAGAAGGTGTTTACTATCAATCAGATTTTCAACCAGTACAACCAATGGTCCAATTTCAACAATATGTCCAACCAACTATACAATGTCCACAAATGGTTCAACCAATGGTGGAATATCAATGTCAACAACCACAACAAAACATTCAAAAACAAAGGTTGCAACACACACCAACCCAAGTTTCAAACATGTCAGAACAATTGAACCAAGTCCAATATCAAAACATGACATTAGATCAGAACCAACTCCTTGCCAAACAAGTTCAAATTCCAGATACAACTATGTCAAAACCTCGAAAGAAAGGTGGCTTTATTGCAATGATCTTAAGGAAACTACCAAGTGAGTTCTTTGAGGAAGATCAAGATAATACACTTATGTCTAGCAATGCCTCATCCCCCTACAAACAAATTGACTCTCCAGTGGCATCTATCCCTACACCTTTAGAAGTTTCACAAGAACCTTCCATATTGTCCTCATCAAACAATACACCCAAGGATGAAATTACCCAAGGGCTATCCATAATTGATTGCCAAGATAATCCAATTCATGATGCACATCCTTGTCATGTTTCAGAAATATAAGACCCAATGCCATGATGCACTTTATTGTCATTACCTATTTTAGAGGACCCCATTCAAAGTCCCTCTTCCTCATGTTCAAGCATTGATTCCTTGCCAGAATCCATCACAAATGTTCAAAGTGCATTTCCTTCAGGCAAAAGCATTAATCCCTTGTCAGAATCCCCCATGCATATCCAAAGTCCAACCTCATGTCAAGAGGATAATTTAGAGCGTGAAGAAATGAGTCCTAAAGAAAATCAAGATCAAGATCCTGAAACCTTATCATCCCATCCAATTGTTGACCAGGACCCCATCTTCCCAAACACTCATGATGATTCCCCTATTCTTGTCCATCCTATCCAAAGTCCTATTGACACTCCATTCCCCGAGCAAGATCAAGATATCCCAGTCCATCCAATCCCAAATGATCCCCTTCCATTTCATGAGAAAAATGTCCTTTCAAATCCCATTGACATTCCACTTCCTAAGAAAGATCAAGATATCCCTTCCATCCTTTTCGATGATCCCATTGAAAGTCAAGAGCAAAGCAGCTTTAAAGAGGATTCCAATGATCTTCCTCCTTATCAAGATCAAATTATTCCTTTAAATCCTCCACAAGATCGACTTGTTCCTCCATCTCCTTGTCTTAATGCTCCATATACACTCCAAGATCACATTTCTTTTGATGATCCCATTATTTCTCCCATTCCATCTCTTGAAGAGCCTGTCATTGAACCATGTCCACTACACAATCCTAGTCCCCCAAATGATCCTAAACCCCCTCATGATTCTAATGTGTCAATGCAAGATGTTCATGAACCCTCGACATGCATAATGGATTCTTCCACCTTGGTCCAATCCAATCCACTTCAAGATCTCATTATTTCTCTCATATCATATCCACCTCATAATGGACTCGCATCTTCTTCCCAAAGAAAAGAGTATCCTACAGGTCAAGATATTCATAAAGGCAAAGGAGTAGATCTCCATAAGAAAGAATCCCTTCATGTTAAAGAAGATCTTAAGGGTCATGTCTACACAACTCACTCTCAAGACGTTGGTATCCCTCCATCAAAATCAAAACATACACCTTCCCCATCATACTTTCCATCCATCTTAGGTCCTTATATCCCTTCCCCCTCTATGCAAGGTCAGAAAAGGTACACATCCTTGAGTAATTTTCATCAATCCAAAAGAACTCCATTTCATTCATATCCATCCATGCATTCCTTTCCCCCTCCAATCAATTTGGATGCCAAGTATAAAAGTCATAAGTCTAGAAATCCACATGTATTCAAGGATCAACATGTCCAATATAATCGACATGTCAAAACAAAGAACAATATGATCTATAAAGAAAAAAATATATCCAAAAGGCCACAAAGATCCATTGAGAAAAATAAAGCAAAGTCAAAATATATATGGGTTCCTAAATCCCTTATGCAAGCAATGCACTCCAAGGAACAACAAAAGCATGAAAAATCAAAAACCATGTGGATCCCTAAGCAGCTTCTTGAAGCACAAAAGCCTAAAGAAACATAAAAATTGGCATCTACAATTGCTATTCCTCCATCCAAACCTTCCAAGTCTATTCCTTCATCACCTTCTTCATCCATTTTGGGCCCTTATGTCCCGAAATCCCAATCTATTCCTCCATCCAAATCTCACAATCTAAGATCCATTTTTCCTCCATCAGTCCATCACCCCTCAAGGTGTGTGCCAATGTCAATCTTGCCTTCATTTCCATCCACTGAAGCCCAATTCTTCCAATACCCTATCCATTATCAAATGCATATCTTCCATCCTTTAATCCCTCTGATCTAATCCTTTACATAAATCCTTGCCTTAATTTCATCTATTTTTCTATGTTCTTATCCTACCAACATCTTTGAGCATACTTTTAAAGGTCATGATCCATTTTTTTCAAGGCTACTATCCAAACAAAAAGATGCTTGAGTCCTTTCATCCCCTATCATGTGTCCATCTTCTATTGAAAAAGTCAAAATAAAAAATAAAAAAAGTGAAAAAAAAAAAGAAAAAAAAAAAGAAAAAAAAAAGTAAAGCAAAAATAATTCATCCACTGGTGAAAACCTGGCAAATAGGTGCCTTGGGCAAGTACCATGATGAAAACCTAGCAAACAGGTGTCATGCGTAATCTATGAACTTCTTGCACACCACACTTGGGGACACAATTCCTCCTTCATATCCTATTGCCCTTCATTATCCTATCATACCATGTCATTACCCTTCATATCCTATTGCCCTTCATTATCCTATCATACCATGTCATACTCATTCATGTCCTATTACCCTTCCTTGTCCTATCATCCCTCATGTCCATTTTCCTCTTTCTGCCTTTGATCTTGACAAGGTTGAGGATCATCATGAGCATCATGCATCTTGTTTGCAGTTTTTAGTCTATCATAGCTTTTGGTCTTTATCCATTTGCTTATTACAACCTTTCATCCATATTCCCTATCTTATTGCAACTTTTTGCCACTATCCCATATCCTATCTCGACCTTCAGTCCATGTCCCTTATGCATTCTTGGTCTTGCTTATCCTATCCATATCTTATCACCATCCATACACTCTTTTTCATTCCTTGATCTTGATCTGACATAAGGATGCAAAAATTTAAGCATAGTTTCAAAAACCTCTTGACATGTCGCTCATGCCATGTTCCTGCTTTACATTGTCATATCCAGTCTCTTGTCCCATCATGCCATAGCCCTTGAAAATTGCATATGTATTGTCTCCATAATAAGAGGCCTTTGTCTTCCCTCTATCTACCATCATTTCAACAAGCCTATTTATTCACCTGTCATATTCCTTTCCTTGCTAGACATTGGGGGCAAAATCATGAAAAAATCATAAAAATTGAAAAATGTACTGAAATAATCCAAAAAAAATCAAATAAAGTTCTGAAATAATCCAAAAAAAAATCAAATAATGTCTTGAAAAAAATAAAAAATGTCCTAAAAAAAGTCCCTAAAAAGTCAAATAAAGTCCTGAAAAAATGAACAAAAACATTATAAAACTCGCAAAAACAAAACAATAATATCCCCTTGTGCATAAGATAGATTGCTGAGCATACATCCAACAACAATCAATCACACATTGTGCTTTAATTGAAATCATGCGTTAATAGATGAATTTTTCAATCAAACCAGACATTCAAACTAATCAAAATTGTCATATCAATCAATCAACATCAGTATCATTTGTCCTTATCACTACTATCATGGGTCTTATACAAGGTGTGGTATACCCGAAACCAGACTATGTCCTGTCTTAGACAGGGTACCGCATTCCCTGGAACCAGACAACATGATCATTCTTGTTTTCCACTTTTGACAATAACAATCAAACTGTTTGTTTGACTTGGTCAAATTTGTGAGTCTTATCTTTTTATTGATTTATCTTTGGCTTCGATCATATTCCTATGTTGCTTGAGGATGTCACTGAGTGATTTAGAGTGACTGGGATGGTTCATGGTCACTTTTTCTTTTCTTTGTTGTGTTTGTTGTTTGTGGAATGTTTGTTACAAACTAGGGAAACTATATCATTGGGTGTCTGTGATAAGTACGTTCACTTTGTGAACGCCGCACATACCTTGACCCTTGATGTATGCACCCTAGGATGCCTCACTCATTCCTTGTGTGCGATGTGTCTATCTTTTACAAAAGGGGTTGCTTTCTAGCTCTGGCCTTCAATACCATGATGCTCTGCATCTGCTTTGCTACATTAAATAAAGGTTCTCACCTACTTATGTGCATTTGTGAAAGCAAGTTTTCCTTCATCTCTAACTGTCCTTTGTCTAATTTCTTCTCACTAACATTTCTTCCGTCAGTCTTGGCAGTCCGTTCGAACCTATCATTTTCTGTCATTCTTCTCGATCAATTGGCCTCTTTTCTGGTTGTTTCTAGCCAATTCCTCTAGGGGGCATGCATATGTCATTGTCATTATCTGGGGCATTTTCATTATTGTTTTGTGAAACAATGCTTAAAATCGCATTGTCTCAAAGAGGGGCAAAATGTAGACGTCTAAAAATGGTCAATGCTTACGGAATCATACTTTAACATTTGCGCATTGCCTTATTTTAGGGTTTTTGCATTGCATTAACATTTCTCCTATGTCACGCACTTGGTTTTTTATCATTTGCGAGCATCGAGTCCTTCTTCTGCATTCTTTATTTATCTCGCTCTCAAATTTGGTCTTGTCGACAATAATCTTCAGTCATGATTTTGGTTAATCTTATCCTGTCGCATCAATGTGCGTGCTCATTTGTCATCATTTTGGACATCATCAATCCTAATTAGGGTTTTGTCCTCTTATCAATCTTGTCATTTTGTGATCGATTTGTCATCGATCATTGTCCTCTTATCAATCTTGTTGTTTTGCGATCGATTTGTCATCAATCGTTGTCATTTTCAATCTTATCGACTTGCGATCAATTTGTCATCAATCATTGTCATTTTCAATCTTGTCGACTTGCGATTGATTTGTCATCAATCGTTGTTATTTTCAATCTTGTCGTCTTGCGATCAATTTGTCATTGATCGTCGTCTTTCTCAATCATGTCAATTTGGATCAATTTGTCATTGTTCCTCGGCACATTTATCAATCAAATCATTTATCAATTCAAAATCATGATCGAATCGACATCAAATCAATCTTACATCAAGACCTAATTGTCATCCTTGCACTTCTAATTTATCTTCTAGGGTTTCATGATTTATTCATTTAACCTTGTTTGTCATTTTCTCTCCATTTTTCTCTTTGGGATAAATGATTTATTTATTTATCCTAAGTCTTCTTGTCACAATTAAATGTTTATTTAATTGGCTAATTAATTCCTCCTATTTTTGTAAATTAATTAATGAATGAGAAATTATTAATTAATTTACCTAATTTTTCATCAATTTCCTAAATTCCAAGTCATCATTTCTAACCTAATTTTCTAATTATTTCTAATGTCTATTTCTATTTCAAAATATTGTCATAAATTCTTGCATAGCAATTTGTCATAAATTGTCATAAATTGTCAACAATCCTTACATAGCAATTTGTCATACACTTGTCATAATTTTGCTATTCCTGATTTGAGTTTCTATTCGAATCACTTTCATGCTAATCTGATCTTTTCTCCAATTTGTCTATAAATTGGATGAATTTCTTCAATCAAAGTCCTTGGTCGAATCAATCAGGCTTCTAGTACCCTTATGCTGTCATGCTATCTTGTCAATCTTGCTTTCATCTCATGCATATGCACTTGAAGGTGAGATCCACAAAATAAAGCAATTTGGTTTGCTTGGATTTCAGGTTGAATGTCTTGTTTTCATGTTTTCATTGAATGTTTTTAGGATTGTTGTCATTGCAATTTAGTTTTTGTGATTGAGCTAGGCTAATGTTTACATTGCTTTGATGATTTCCACATTTCCTATCTACAAGAAGAAGTTGATTTCATGGCTTAGCAAGAAACAATCATGCACTTCATTATCTACCGTTGAAGCTCAATATGTAGCTGATACAACTAACTGTACTCAAATTTTAGGGATAAAGCAGATGTTGAAGGATATAAGAGTAAGTTATGATAATCCTATTGTTTTTCACTATGATAATACTGCTGCTATTGATATGTCAAAGAATCCGGTATTTCATTCCAAGTCAAAACACATTTCTATAAGGTATAATTTCTTGAAGGAAAAGGTTGAAGCAAAGGAAGTCAGATTGGTTTATGTGTCTACTAAGGAATGGATTGCAGATATTTTAACAAAACCATTTCCTAAATATACCTTTTAATATCTAAAAGATCATTTTGGGGTCACCACCCCTCTGACAGAGACTTAGAGATGCAGGGATGCATCAATCTAGTGAGCTTATTAGACATATATTCTAATCTGGGTTGATGGGATGATGTTGTTACTCAGGGGGAGTAGTCAGCTATCTAGTTTAGTATTCTAGTTTGGCATTAGTCCTTTGTCATCGATGTCAAAGGGGGAGATAGTATTAATGTGAAAAACTGATAATCTTAGGGGGAGAGATATTTTGTTGGTTTTTTATTCCTTGGGGAGATTGTTGGCATTCCTCGACACTTGGATGTTTTTCACATTCAGTGTTGCCATCAATGCCAAAGGGGGAGATTGTTGGAATTATTAATTATGTATTGTCATTGATGTCAACACTATGCTCCAGTTGGATTTGATTCTTTCCTGGTTGGTTGTTGCTATCCCTGTTGGTTCCTAGTCCCGGTTGGACTTGGTTATCAGTGTTTCTGGTCTAGTATGATCAGATTGGTTGTTTCAATTTTGGATGGTTATTTAGGATGGTTACATTCTTGTCATATTCAATTGGTTCATGATTTGGTGCTCCAGAAGCTATCATTTATGTTCTCAGTTGATATTCTTGGTATCGGCAAGCTTTACCGATTGGCGATATTTGATGATTTGGTTAAGTGATTTTGGTCCGGCTTACTATATTGGTTCATAATGTGTTGAAGGTGATTCTTGATCATATCCTAATTGTTTAGTAGCTTTGCATTGGCTTGCATGATGATTTGGTGGTCCTATTTAGATTCAGTTGATTATTCTGTGTTATTTCACTGAGGGTTTCTACTAGTTGGTGAAACGTGTTGGAGATTGGTCTTAACATGATTTTTGATAGATATAATTGTTTGAGAATTTGAATTAAGTCCATTTTATGTAATGTAAATCATAATATTGGTCTAATGGTATCATGTGATGTAATTTTTGTAATTATAGGTTCATGGGTTTAGGGTTTAGTTGACCTTGTTATCAAGGTTGATGATCTATATTTATAGGTGACTTATTTATGTAATTTGGTATGGTATGGTTATGTTTACATTATCAGAGAAAGGTTTATATTCAAACAAGGTTAGATCATTCAGTGAAGGTTGTGAAGGATTTTGTGTTGCAAGGTAGACATCAGTGCTTAACTGGAATTGTATCAAGCATTAGGAGATGCTACTCTCATAGTTAATTTTATTTGGATTGTAGTCTGATGTTTATGTAAGTCAGTGAGACTTCTTTTTTTGATGAGAAGTGAGTTCTAGGTGGTTGACCTAATTTCTAGTGCAATCCCCATTGTAGTTATTTTGCATACTGATGCAGAAGTATTATTTGACTATGGGTAGGGTTTTCCACCATGGTTTTTCCCTTTACCGGGTTTTCCACATCAAAAATATTAGTGTTGTGTGATCTGTGATTTCATGTCTTATCATTTCCTATGTTCTTATCTTGCTCCCATAAAAGGTTTATAATTTTCTTTAACTATTAAACTTGTGGAAAATTGATTCACCCCCCCTCTCAGTTTTCCTCTGATATCAGAATTGA
This sequence comes from Cryptomeria japonica, assembly GCF_030272615.1. Lineage (NCBI taxonomy): Eukaryota > Viridiplantae > Streptophyta > Pinopsida > Cupressales > Cupressaceae > Cryptomeria > Cryptomeria japonica. Next base: position 211,037,027 of record NC_081407.1, read on the forward strand.
TTTATGTATCGTGTGATGTAATTTTTTAATTAGGTCTTGATGGTTGAGTCGACCTTGTATTCAAGGTTGATGATATATATAAATAGGTGTCATATTCATGTAATTTGGATATGGGTGTTGTGTCTCCATTATTAGAGAGTGGTGTATGTGCGAACAAGTGAATTCATCTTTTAGTGAGAAGTATAGAGCGGAGAGTGTTGCAAGGCAGACAAATGTGCTTAACTGAAACTGTCATCAGGCATTTGGAGATGCTATTATTTTAGTTTATCTAATCTAGATTGTTGTCCAAACTTTGTAAGGCAGTGAGCCTTCCCTAGGGTTGTAGCCCTTCTTATTTTTTAGTAGTGAGCTCTAGACAGTGTGCCAAAATGCATGTGAATTCTCCATTATAATATTTTCACATACTATAGCAAAGTTTCGTCTTATTGTGGGTAGGTTCCCACCATGTTTTTTCCCTTAACCATGTTTTCCACGTCAAAATCTTGGTGTTATGTGTTGGTACTAGGCCAACGTCCCTTGCAGGGATTTGCGACATGGTTGAATAGCCTCCTATGGATTCTATAAGTCTATTGGTTGTATTGGGCATTGATAGGTTGATATTTTGGTGCAATGGCAACCCTAGCTTGCAACATTATGTGTTGTTGTTATTGTGTTTATATTTCTTCTTGTTGCCGTTAATCAGATTTGAAGTTGTGCTTAAATTGTTTGATCCGCTGAAAATTGATTCACCCCCGCCTCTCAGTTTTCCTTCATCTTTGTTTTCAACATTAATATCTTTCTCCCTTCAAGATTGCTCCTTTCTTTGTCAAACAGTGTTGGCATGTTGCATGTGGTTAGGCAAATTTTTTTGAGCTCAAAATTAGTCCTCGGTGTGTACATCATGTGGATGATGAAATCTTGTTTCATCAATTCAAACCTTGACCTGAATTATACTATGATATCATGCAGATGAGGAGGAAGATGTCTGATTAGATAAATTTCCAATACTATAATTGTCTTGCTCATATGAGATAGAGAGCAAGCCTAAAACCTTTGCCATTTTAAATTGTCTTCAAAAAACCTTAAGATTTTTCTGTGTTCATCCCATGCAGCATCTACATGATCCAAATTTGTATTGAACTTGGACTCAAGCAATGATTGAGACATCTTTGTAATTGCCTTCTTCTCCATCCTTGAAGCATCCATTTTCAACATATCAATCTCATTATTCATTCTTGAAATTTGCAGCCTAGCCTTCAAGCTTGATACCTTCTCAATCATACTCCTTCCTCAAATGAATATTTTGGTAGGGAAAGAGGCATGTATGTTAGTCTTGAATAAAATTTCTCTTCAAGTGATTTTACCCTATCCCTTAAGATATGGACCTCTTCATCAGCCTTTATTGCCACCTTATGGGCAAATCTTGCCACTTGCATGGTCATGCATGTAGATTATGTTACAAAAGTATCAACTACCTTTTTAACAAGAAGACTTCCAAATAATTGATTCATTCAATGAATAAGTGTTGTTCTTCTTATGACTGGAAAAGGAATCCTATCCACATCTAGATATGCACCAAATATAGCCCTCATTCTTTCCTTTGGTATAAAAAACATATCCCATGTGGGGGAGTATGAGTTGTCTACTCTTTTCTTATTATGATCCTCACACCGTATCTTTTACCACCTCTCCTTTATCTTCAAGACATCATTATAATTTTCAACATTCCAAATGAGATCCTCCTCATCCTCCCATTGGTGTTGTTGTGTCTTTTCCTTCCCAAGCCCTTGAATAAATCACTCAGAATCATAATACCTATATTTATCTTGGGGAAGGTTGTACTTATTCAACATTTAATCTAGAATATCATAAGCCTTCCTATTCATAAAGTGATATACTCCTACAACAACTTGTGATGGGAGAAATGGGCCTTTCTTATGAGCTTCCCTAACCAAGGATTTCTGTACTTCAACCAATTGATGCATAGCTTCTAGGGAAGCAAGCTTGTTTGGTACTATAATAGGAAGGATACTAGGAGTAATAGGGCTACCAAAAACCCTAATGATTTTATGGTCCTTAAATAGAACCACAACCCCAAATTATGGGTAACTCCCAATTCAGGCACAAGGTCCTTATACCTCAGAAAATTTTTAACTTCTTTACTTAAGCACCATCACACCTCTCCCTGGAGAATACTCAATAATTTCCTAACAAAGTGATTCTCAAAGGTGAGGTAACTAGATTCCTTTAGATGCATGTCCCAGATATGAGTCCATTCCTAAAGTAGGAGTGATTCACCGCTTAAAATAGGACTAACATTAAGGTTGGGGTGCCATACCTTAAGACCTTTATACAAGAAAATGTGCAATAATAGAGAATAATACCTAAAATTCAATGAGGGTTTCACCTTTAACTCATAGAGGGCCTTGTGGAGACCATCAGGCACCAAGCTAGTATAATCAAAAGGTCCATTTATGTCTATATCTTGGATATCCATACATATCACAAACATCCAATGTGGGATCATGCTTCGAGCATCAACACCACATACTTGGCATAGAGCATAGTAAGTGTTTGTGAAGTAGCTAGCAAATAGGCTAGTATTATCAGGAGAAACCTCCTTTGAAGTCAATGGTCTTTCATCTCCTTTCAAGCCTATAGGCCTAAATGATGCAAGCTTCTCTCTATACAATCTTTCATTATTCTTGTATTCTCTTTCCAACTCCTCTGGGTTGATTGGACAATCCAAATTGGGATTAAGCATAAAGACTTCATCAATCACTTCCTTTGTAATGGCCCTCAATTTGCCTCCCTCCTTAGCCACAACTTGCTTCACATCTAGTCTATAATTTTGAGCAATAGCCATGAGAAACTCAATATTCATATAGATATTTGGAATTACCGACCTAGCTAGATTGTAATCCTATATATTTGATACTAGGACATGTTCCTTCTTCTTATTGTAACCCCTTATCTAGAGACTAAATCCCCATGGCAAGATCAAGGTATCCTTGAATCCACTAGAATGATCAATTACAAACTCATCTGGACTAGCACCTAGCCCAAACCTTTTTTGAGTCTCTATAGAGCCTAGAAGCTGTGCACTTATCTCTTCTTAGAATTTCCTTTCACTTAGGCTAGAAGGTTTGACCATCCATTTAAGATTAGGGTTTATGCAAATAAATATAGACATTAGTTAGGGTTTCAAAAGAAAATTTAGAATGAGCTTCTCTGCAACTCTTAATAACCAAAATAGCTTATGAAATTAGAGCCTACCAAGAGAGCACAAGAATTGATATGAAAAATGTAACTGTAACTTGTGTGGAAAACCCTAGAGAATAAACCCTAGTAATGGCAAAATTGAATTACAAACAATGTACATAATTTTTTAGAGCATAGTAAATGCAAAATGAAATTGGAGTAAAGTATATATAACCAAAATTCCAAGTTGCAATGGGAATTTGAGCACATTTATTGTGGGCATGTATGTAGGTTTGATGGCCCAAACTATCTATTGAATTTTGTATTCTAATGGTGTGGCCCCAACAACTAAATCTTTGTCAGGCGATGACAAATAGAAAGTGAACATGTAGATAACTTTATTAATTTTTAATCACTATCATTTATTAAAACTTTTTAGAGTTGTGGAGTTAACTTCCTCAAGCATCTTCAACTAACTGCAAAATTGCACAAAGATTTGGACCATAGATCTCATGAAAGGCAATCATTTGTTATCATAACTAGAAGGCGGGTAGACTGGACCCATGTCCTCACCATGCTATGTGGCCTAATTTATGTTACATTTTCTTTGGTCCAACTATGCAATGTCATATTTGGTGTGGCCCATATGCCACATCTATGGGCAGGGTTGCAGAGTTAGGCCGAGTGAGAAGCTTCAGCTAATCATGCAACTACACCATTATCTGAGTCATTAGATATGAGATATATGAACACCCTATTATAGTTATGAGTCAAATAGACCGAGCGCACATCTCCAATATGTCACATAATTTAAAATGTGGCTAAGGCTTATTAGTCCATGTGTGTGGAGTCAGATTTTTCCAAGGCTCATGTTCCATATGTGTGGGCGGGGTTGTGGAGTTAATATGAACAAGCACTTTTAGTTAACTACACAGTCACACAATGATCATAGTTGTTGATCTTAGGGAAGATGCACAACAAGACATAAAGGGCCTAAGGTCATGACAACCAATAGGCTAACGTGCACGACTAGTCACAAAAATGATGGGATAGGCTTAAGTTGTAACTAATGTGATCAAGAACCACTCATAGCAAGTCAATGGCTGATTAGAATAAAAGAGACAATGGTTTATAAGAAGCCCTGGTGTTTAATGTTTAAGGATTTTGGGTTTAAGCCATGAGGGTGTAGATCAAACACTAAGCACATTTAGGACAAAATTTTGCACATCGCAACATACACAACAACCTTTGCCTCAATTGCTAAGATGAATTTCATTTGCTTAACACTTGATATTGTTGCAGCTCATGGATGGGTTGTACATTAGATGGATGTGAAGAGTGCATTTGTTCACAAGGATCTATAGGAGGATATTTTCATGGAGCAGTCATAGGGATTCATTCAAGGTTCTCTTTGGTTTGCAGATTGAGAAAGTCTATCTATGGCCTCAAGCAAGGCGTTAAGGCTTGGTATGCCAAAATGGATTTATTTCTTCTCTTAATAGGATTCTATTGGCAACAGCAAGGAAGGGAAACTAAGAAGGGGGGGGGTGAATCAATTTTCACTGGATTAAACAAATTAAGTACTATCTTATATCTTATCAACTGCAACAAAAAGAATAACAACAATAATAGCAACACACATAACACCAAGATTTTGACGTGTAAAACCCGGTTTAGGTAAAATGGTACTCTACAATACTATGTGTAAATATTACAATGGGGAATGCACATGAATTCAGGCACAATGCCTAGAGCTCACTACTCAAAATATAATGACCTAGAAGGCTCCAACCTCAAAAAAGGTTCACTACCTTACAATAAAATTTAGACTACAATCCGACTAAGATGAACTACAAAGATATCATCTGTTAATGCCTAATGATGGTTCTAGTTAAGCACATTTGTCTGCCCTGTACCAATCTCTACTCAATACACCACACTAAAAGATAAATTCACTTTTTCACATATACACCACTCTCTGATAATGTAGACTCAACACCCATACATCACCGAACCACAAATATAATACCTACTTATACAAATCATCAACCTTGACTACAAGGTCAACCAAACCCTTAACACCTAATACAAAATTACTATACATGATACATACATTATCCACCAGACCAATACAATGTCATTGAAAACATATCATGGACCTAAATCAACTCCTCGAACATGAACCACCACCAAAAATCTTGCCAAGATCAACTAGAACATGCTACACCACCAAAAATACTACATAAAAATATCACCAAACCCAAAAAATATTCAATAACTTTTACAAGAATCAATGTGGACTACCACAATAAATAGGACATGATTAGGGAACACCAACAGGCACATTAGAACCATCTGCAATAGCTACACCAATACCACTTATTCAAATCTTCATGGATCAACACACTAACACTCAAGAACACTTAACAACAATAATTCAGACTAGAAAGATAGCTTGCAAAGCACCAAATCATGAACCAGCTAAAAATGAAGATAAAAATGAACATCAAAAACACTCTCTCAAATCCATAACCAAAGATCAGTTCTTACTAGAGCACAACTAATCAAACACCAGAACACTGCAACACTAAAAAACTAATCTCCATACTAGAATCCTCAACTCGATCAAATCACCATATATTATTATGGAATCAATAGAGAATGAAGTAGAGATACTAGAGATACTTCATACTAAACCACAAACCCTCATTAGCAAACCAAACCAAATCAATTCTCTACAACACCAAAACACAAGAATATATTGACATCAATGACAACAACATATCCCAACAGTAGCAATGTCCAACAATCTCCCCCTTTGGCATTGATGGCAACTTATGAATGTGAAAAAATATCAATGCAAAGGAATAAATCACTATCAATAAACTCCCACTAAGATCAATTTTTCACATTCTTCTCTCTGTAAGGAAGTTAAGTAGCGGAACAGATTCCTACGCTAACCTTGAGAGGAAGGTAATGCAAAAAATTTTACAGATTGTCACAATTATTATAGAAAACAGAAATAGATATAATAACATCCAAACCATAACACAGTGATTATGTGGGGGAAACCCTTTTGGGAGAAAAACCCCACACAATATACTTGCAGAGAAAGATCTTCACAGGAGTACCACTAATAAGAGATTCATAGGTAACTCAATAGCCATAACTCTTACACACAACCTCTATCTCACACACCTCATATAAAGGAGATACAATACAAGAAATCGTCAAACGGTATTACAAAACCATGTGCTAAAACCACCTAATAAGGTGTAGCCAACCTTATCTCACTTCTAGATGTTCTATGACATGTGTCCCTGCCTTTTATAGCTCATTTGTTTCTGATGTATTTTATATTTCCTATTTTGGGAGTACAAACTTCTGAAGGCCATAACTTGTGAGCCGTGTGTCCAATTGATGGAACGTTTGAAGCGCTAGAAAGCTTGCAAAGTACTCTATTGCATCGTAAAATTATATGATATTTATGCCCACTTTTTAGGGTGTTTTGGGACCTCTAAAGTCCTCAAAATCAAATTTAAACCTTTCATTGGACACCTCCAAAATGTAAAATTTAATATCAAAACTATTTGTGATCTTGCGACGTAACTTTACTGGAATGCTTATCTAGCCAACTAGAAGCTTAACCTTATGTAAATGCAAGGTTGAGACACCTTTTTCCCAATAAATCTCCCACTTTTTGAACACCTTTCAAGAGAAAAGGGAGTATCAACACGATAAATCAATTGCTAGGGGCCATGAGGCCCATAGACTCTGAACACCATCTAAAATTCTTTGTGCTCATAGCATTAGTTAAAGCATCTGCAACATTCATCAATGTTTATAACTTAACCAACTTCACCCTGCCATCTTCAACCATATCTCTGACAAAATCATACTGAACATCAATGTGCTTGGTCTGAGCATAAAATATCGGGTTCTTAGCTAGGTATATCGCACTCTGACTATCACAATATACTGTCACTGCTCCTTGTTTTATTCCAGTGTCTGAACATAGTCTCTTAAGCCAAACAACTTCATTGCAAGCATGAGTAGTTTCCATATACTCTTCTTTGAACAGTAGTGGACAAAGAAACCACAACCTGTTGCTTACTCATCCAACTAATTGCACCACCAAATAAAGTAAACACATAAGCACTGGTGGATCTTCTGTTATCAATATCACCTACCCAGTCTGAATCCACATAACCATTAATATCAAGGGAAATCATGTCTCCAACTAAATTACCATAATAACACAAAGAATACTTTGATGTATCCTTCAAATATCTGAAGACTCTTTTGACTGCATTCCAATGAACTCTACTAGGATTAGACATATATCTGGATAGAACTCCCACTGCTTGGGTAATGTTTGGTCTAGTATAGACCATAACATACATCAAACTTCCAACTGCAATTTGGTAAGGCACTCTTCTCATGTCTTCCATCTCTGGTGGGGATGTAGGACAATCTATAGCAAATAATTTTGTTCCAACTATATAAAAGGAACACATAATGGTCTACAACCCTGCATATTGAACCTCTATAAAATTGAATTCACATACTTACTCTAGCCTAGCCATAACTTTTTGTTCACTCTATTTCTTCAAATTTCCATTCCAAGAATGTGTTTCCCTACACCAAGATCTTTCATTTCAAATTTAGTAGCGAGCTGAGACTTTAGTTCTGAAATCATACATTTCCCTTTACCAATGAATAACATATCATCAACATATAATGCAATGTATAGGAAATGATCACCATTAGATTTATAATAAACACAATGGTCTGATTTAGAATGCTCAAATCCCAAACTCAACACATATGTATCAACTTTTTGGTACCACATCCTAGGACTCTGTTTGAGGCCATACAAATATTTCTTTAATTTACAAGACAAATTACTTTTACCTTTCACCACGTAGTGCTCCTATTGTGTCATATAAATATCCTCCTCCAAATAACCATGAAGGAAAGCAGTTTTTATATCCATTTTCTCAACCTCTAAATCATAAGCAGTAGCAATAGAAAGCAAAAATCTAATGGATGTCATTTTTGCAACGGGAAAAAATATCTCACCATAATCAACCCCTCAACTTGAGAGTAGCCTTTTGCAACCAACTTTGCTTTATAATTCTCAAAGCTCCCATCTGAACCAATCTTTTTCTTGAATGCCCATTTACAACCAATTGGTTTCCGTCCTTCAGGTAATGGTACAAGATCCCATGTGTCATTCATTTTTAAAGTTGTCATTTCTTCTTCCATAGAAATCTTCTAGGATTCTACATCATTCATACCTAATGCCTCTTCTATAGATTTCAGTTCATACACATTAGTACTCAAAGGAAAAATACATCTCAAATCATTAGGTGAATTCCTTTCAGGTGGTTGTCTATGTCTTGTAGACCTTTGAACAAGTTGTGTTGGAGGTTCTTCTTCCTCTTCTAAAGATTCAGAGCTAGATGAGCTCTCCTCAACTTATTGCCTATCTAGGGGTCTTGATTCAACTCTTTCAGGTGTAGAAGGAAATTGAATCACATCTTCCCTTTTAGTCTATTTTGGCTACAATGTAACAGAAGGAGACTTAATTTCTCTAAAAATAACACTTCTACTATGAATTACTTTTTGTGCAACAGGGTCCCAAAGTCTATATCCTTTCACACTATAACTATACCTGATGAAGATACATTCACAACCTTATTCTCCAACTTTGTTCATTTCTCCTTTGGCACATGTGCATATACCTCACAACCAAAAACTCTAAGATGTCTCAATGAAGGCTTGTAACCTGACCATGCTTCCATAGGTGTTTTATCTGCTGGTATTTTGGTTATGTTGATATGGTTTTGTCATTGATGTCAACATCTATTAACACTTATCAACTCTGGCACTTTGGAGAACTGGCAATGTTCACTAGCAAGCAAGTGACTTTATGCATAGCCACTGGTATCTGGTTCACCGACAGGATATATTGTTCACTAGCACTTGGAATGACATGGAAAACACTTGGTTATGTTGAAGACATCATTTGGACACTTTGTCTTGGAGATTTTTTCATTGGTATATTCGTGTTTGTATATTTGTTGTTATAGGCAAATAGGTCTAGAATAAGCACCGACAGGCTTATCTATTGTCATGCCCCAACTTTGGGCCAAAACACAGACAACAAAATTTTTTTTTGAGACACTTATTTATATGCAACCATTGCTTAAATAGTTGTGACAACTTAACATGTGGTTCTAACGAATTATTAATTGATATTAAATACTAACATAACAATTTACGATAGTTCCTATTATCAAGTGGGGCGAATAAAAATTTATAAGGGAATATTAAATTCACTCAAAAGTCTTTATCATTTAGGTTGTGATTATTAGTACATAAATCAATCCGTTCCTCTTATCTAGACATTAACATAATTACTTGGCTCTACATTAATTATTTATTACATATCAAACTCCCTCCATCCTGTAAATATGTTCCTTCTTAATAACTTAATTTTACAAAGAAAATGGCTTCTATTAATTTAATACCAATGCTCATTTTATTGCGTTAATATTATCAAATGGAGCAATTACAATTTAAAGTGCCTAACATCATTAAGATGTTTTAATTTACCTAGTAAAAGTTCCCACTTGGGTTAATAGAGTTCACCAAACTTAGCCCACTTAGAGGGATTAATTTTTATGCCCCCACTCTATCCTCTTAAATTAATTATTTAATTACTTTATTTAATTATTCCATTTATTTATTAAAATCCATTTAGATCTCCGAGATTAATTTACCAAATTCATCCGAATTTTTCATAAGATTGAACTCCAAAACATTTAGAATTTATACATCCTTTTAAAATATGCCCATTTGAATTTCAAAAGCATATATAAGCTTATAAAATATTTAGTCTAAAAATTTGCCCTATACATTCATACTTTCAAATTATATATATATATATATATATATATATATATATATATATATATATATATATATATATATATTATAATATTCTTTTTATTTTATTTTTTCCCAGATTCTTAAAATATGCATGCAAACCCTAACTTAAAATGTATATTATAAAATACTCTATATATCCTTCTTAAAAATCTCTTCTCTTCTCATGTTACCCTAACCCTACACGGGCTAGGGTTTTATTTTTTTGTTTCTTGCATTGCAGGGCTGATCGAATTCGAAATCATGGAGGAGTGGCCGAAGTTTTTTTTTTTTGGAAGGGGGAGAGGCAGTGGCGTGGGGGTTTTACCCGGCCGCCACTGTGTGCGCACACAGTGGTGGCGCGGGTGCCGCCCACTGTGTGCCCACACAGTGGTGGTCTGCGGGCCGTCCACTGTGTGTTCACACAGTGGCGGCGCGGGCGCCACCCACTGTGTGCCCACACAGTGGCGGTCCACGGGCCGCTCACTGTGTGTTCGCACAGTGTCGGCATTGGCGCCGCCCACTGTGTGCACACACAGTGGGTTTTTGGCCCTCCGCCCGAAACCCTTTTTTTTTTTAATTTATTTTTATTTTTATTTATTTTATATATATATATATTTTTAAATGAGTTTATATATATATATATATATATATATAAATATATCTTTTACATTATAAATACAAATATGGGTTAAATATGATTATAAATACATATATATGTATATATATATACTTTCTATTTATATACATACATTCTAGATATAAACTTAAATAAACATATTTTGAATGCACTTAAATTATAGGGTTAAAATTTTCTATAAGTATATACATACTATTATTCTTCGAACAGACTGATTAAATTATCCCTAACTAGGTCCATGTATTTTATTTCTTTTCTTTCTTTGCTAACCTTGTTGCTTTAATCAAAAATAGGCGAAAATAATTTAAATCTATTTAAATTTAGTTTTACTTTTTGCCAAAAGTAAGGTAATTATCAGGATTAAATCCACTGGGAATAGTATAGGTTTTATTTTCTGCAAAAAGTTAACTAATAGAGTATGATAATTTTAACAACAACTATATACATATGTGATTATTAAAACTAGATAGACCATTTAATTTCTAGACTTAAGTTTCTGCAAGTAAATTTGTGATTTTAATTTTTGCAACTTAATTTATCTAGATTCCTTTAAATTTAGCCATGCAATAGGATTTAAACTGGAACTTTCATATTCGAAAATAACATGCATGCAATCATTAAATTATTTCCCTATTTCCTTAATCTATATTTCATATGCATAAAGGGGTAAAATAAATTTCATTACTCTTTCCAAAATATTGTATAACATGCAATTATTAAAGTACAGAAAAACTTTAGGAGCTAAATCCAGACTCATTTCTTTTGTATAGCATAAAACAATATTTCATCTCTTTAAGGTACATTAAATTATGAAATAACCTTCAATACTAATGGATCTCTCATTTCTATTAAATGAGGCTCTCACAAACATTTGATACCTCTCTTTTCAAAAAAATAGATACGACATAATTCTCTATTACAATGTTGCAACTTAAAAACATAAACATTCCAATTCCCAAATCTTTTCTGAAACCCGCAATCTCTACTTGTCCTTTTTCCTTTCTTCCAACAACCTGCAAATAAAACATAGGCTATGACCATGGAGTGCTCACCTCCTAGCCTAGGCTAACTAGTAGCCACCCCCGAGCTTGGAGAACCAAGCCCTAGACAGGCAACAAACATGCAAACACAAAAGACAGAAAAATACACAACTCAAACACAACCCCAACCCGGGCTACACTGCACCACACATTGGTGATGTCTTTTCAAGGGTGGTAGTGGACCAAGTACCCTGAGGAGACTGCAAGTATGGTAAAACAAATAGCTACCTGATGGCAAACCAAAACATATAGCCACCTCATGGAAAACTAAATACATCAAGTATAACATAAATCAACCCTTTATTCCTTATGTCCCCCAAGGCATTCATGCCTTATTTCCCTCCTTATGACCCCCAATGCATAAACAAGCCATGCAGCAAGGGTCACATGAATTCCCTTGTGATCGCTCTCATAACGAGAGTCTCTCACTCGAGGGTTGTCACTTCTACCACCCACAAGATCCTCCTCTCTCCCAAGAGTAGGAGATCTTGATTACTCCCAAACACACATACAAAGTATAAACAAATTTCCAAATAAATCTCCAAGAGAACATGCACGAAAACAAATCTTTTTCACAAACATTACTTACTAACACATGCAATAAGAAATCCATTATGTGATGAATACAACCAACCTTAATCTGCCCAAAGGTAGGTTAGTTTTGTTGAGGATGAGCAGCCCAATTCCATGGTTCTTCCCTTTCTACCCTTAGCTAAAATTCTCAAACCAAATTCATTCTTTTACTTTACAAAATTCTTTTGTCTCCAAAAATGGAGAGTGGGTGATTACCCTCAAATTTTCAAACTCTTGCTTAAGAAGCTCATTCTCCCAGTTCTCACAAGTTTCTAAAAAAACTAAAGAGGAAGGTAAGACAGAATGAGAAAGAGAACTCTCATTCGAAAAGGAAAGTTTACAACTAGGTTCAAACTTCTATTTTCAATTTTCGCACAACTCAGAAAAGTCAAATTTTAGAGTGTCAAAAAGGTCACTTAGGAGTAGAAACTTGCCTAAAATTACCCCTAACCCTTAGGTATACCTTATGGGCTTTAGGAAACCCTATTAAACTACCCCTAGGTGTTCATTTAACCCATTTTAAACCTCTCTGAAGTTTATTTTCGGGTCAAACATGTGTTGACCTCTCCAAAGATTCTTTTCCCAAGGTATTTATGACATCACATTACATTAATTGAAAAGGCTATAGTTGAACACTTTCCCACCAAGAGACAAAAATAAAACATTTAAACTTAAATCCACACATGTGTCAAGTGACACAAATAAAACACTTTTACAATTTAAAACATGAAATCGTCTCTTGTGGATTTTACACAATAACTTTAAATAACACTTAACACACATGCATCATATACTGTTACGAATAAAATACAACAGAAATGGGGTGTTGTCTCTCCAAATAGACAACCCCTGGCTTACGAACATACATAAGTCTAGGTTTGGTTCTCCGTAATATTCCCATGGTCACATGGATAATTCCTGCGCAACTCAATTTACACATTAGTACTTCCAAATAATCTCATATAATATAAAACACATGAATAATAATGCACTACAAACACTCTGCATACAATATACATTTATCAACCAGTACATCTTTCATCCAAATAACTCCACATAACAATTATCATCATTCACATAATTTTGATCCATACATTAAAACATGCATTCCTATTTCTATCCTCATAGTAAAGTCATGCAAATCCAATAATGACATACCTCCTCTCAAATTTATCCTATCTTAGGATCATATAGAGTTCTTTATCATAAAGCATATAAATGAAACATCAACATTCATCATTGTTATCAAATCACGAAATCATATACATTCTACATCCAGACATAGCTGACATACGTTAAATCAAGATTATCTAGTCATTGGATCTTTTAGGATTTCAAATTCATAACATATCCAAAAAGTACACCACAAGGTGCAATAACTCTATAACTTGGTTTAATTACCTTTCTCACCAATCTATCTATCTAACACAGTCCATTCTATTGAATTATAAAGCATTTATTAATAGGTCACACATGGTCAACTAAGTAAATCAAAGCTTGGTTTGGGGAAGGCCTTACATCTATTCCAGATCAGCACGACATGCTTTGGAGATGATTTTTTATTGTTGTAAATGCATTAAGCTAACATTTTGAATTGGTTATTGCATCGGTCATTGATTTATTTGTAAAATGTTTTATTGTAATATCTTTTAGAGCCGACCCACTAAAATTTGTCTTAGGTTATGGTATATATGTAAGATCTTATTTGTAATATCGATAAGAGAATGTGAGAAGGATTATTGGTATATGCGAGATTAAGCAGAGCTATACACGTAGACATCATTTGAAGGTGAAGCAAGTTTTTTGTGAAGGCAATCGAAACTACACTGGTACTGAATCCAACATATGAAGATGCTATTTTGTGCAGTACATCATTATTGGATTTAACCATCCAATTGTAGTCAGTGTGACTCCTATTTGTGTTTGAGTAGTGAGATCTAGGCGCTTGGCCTTTCTGCATATGTAGAGCCCATTTGTATACACATACTATCTACAATAGTATCATCTGATTGTGGGTAAGGTATCCCACCATGGTTTTTCCCCTTATAGGGTTTCCACATACAAATATTGGTGTTATGTTTTCTGGATGTTGTTGTCCTTTTGTTTCATGCATTAATCTTTATCGGTATGACAATTAACTAATAAACTGTCTACAGGCATAAAGTTTGGTTTACTAGTATTAAGCACTAAGGTTGGTTAAGTTGTTTTGGTTTGAATTCATTTGACAAATAATTCACACCCCCCCCCCTCCTAGTTGTCTCTGGGACCTAACAATTGGTATCAGAGCACAGTCCTCTTTTTGCAGAAGTTTAACATCTTGAGGAGATCAAATGTCTACTAACTATTTCAGGAAGGACAGCCCTAAACTTGATGGAACCAACTATGGGATATGCAAGATCAAAATGGAGAAACATCTAAATTGTATTGGAAAGGACATCTCAGATGTTACAAAGAATGGCTATATTGCTCCTACTCAAAGTCAACCTAATCTACCTAATCTGACCAAAGATGAAGAGAATGATTTCAAGGCAAGAGAAGCACTTTTGAGTGCATTATTAGATCAGTAAATCATGGGATTATCAGATAGGTCTACTGCTAAAGCTATTTGGGATCACTTAGAAAAATTGAATGAAGGAGATTCCACAGTCAAAATTACAAAACTTGAAAGCTTCTGGGTCAGGTATGAAAATCTGAAAATGGAAGAAGATGAAAGGATTTCTGCTTTTATGAAAAGAGTTATTGAAATTGTTTTGGGTATTAAATGTTGTGGAGGAACCTTAAGTGAAGATGAAATTGTTTCAAAATTTTTAAGAGGATTTCCACTGGCATACAAAATGAAAGTTGTTGCTATAAATGAGTTAAGAACAATGCCTAATACATTAGTAACTAGGGATACATTGATTGGAAAACTTTCAACCTTTGAAATTGAGGAATTTGGTCATGTTGCTACTATAAAGACAAATGTAGCTTTTAAGGCATCAACATCATCTGCACCATCATTTGACAAATCTGATTGGAAAGCCTTTTATGCAAGAGAACTTGAAGAAATTAGGAGAGAAAATGAAGAACTTGAAGAGCTTGAAGCACTATTTGCAAGGAAAATGCCTAAAGGTCCAGTTGGAAGTAAGTATGAAGGTAAAGCACCCTTTAAATGTTTTAACTCTAATAAGATTGGTCATATGACTTCAAGATTCCCTAATAGACATTCTAGACTAAGAGAAGAAGCTAGAAAAACATACAAGCCTAACCCTGAATATCAGAGATACATATTTAAGAAGAATAAAGATAAATCTTGTTATCTTGCTGATGAAGGAGTCACTGATGATTCTAATGAGGATCCGACAGACAATGGATGGGTCTTTGTTGCTATAATAGAAGATCAACCGACACCTACTATTCAACCAGTAGAGAAGCCCTGGAAGTTAAAGTTGAAGTTAAGGATGAATGGATCATTGATTCAGGATGGTCACATCATATGACTAGTGATAAAGGTAAATTCTTAAACTTTCATGAATACAATGGAGGTTTAGTAAGATTTGGAGATGATAAAGCTTGTTTGATCAAAGGAAAAGGTACAATGTCTCTTGATGGTAAGCATAATACTGACAATGTTTACTATGTAGAAGGTTTAAAGCATAATCTTTTGAGTGTTGGTCAATTAGTTGAAAAATGATTTCAGTTACAATTCAAGAATGGTAAATGCAAAATTATGAACAAAACTGGTTTGGAAATTGCAACCGGAAATCAAACTAGAGATAAAATCTTTCATTTGAATAAAAAGGATAAGACATGCTTGATTGCACATATTGATGAAAGTTGGCTATGGCATAAGAGACTCTGTCATGTAAATTTTGATTGCATGGTAAAAATCAGTACTACTAAGGCAGTTAGAGACTTACCTAAGATTGTTAAACCTCACAATCTGGTATGTAAGGAATGTCAATTTGGAAAACAACTTAGAGCATCTTTTAAAAGTATTCTAGAAAAATCCAATAATGCTCTTGACTTAATTCACACTGATTTATGTGGTCTAGATAGAACTAAATTCTTACAAGGTGATAGATATCATGCTAATTATTGATGACTATTCTAGAATGTGTTGGGTTACTTTTCTCAGAGAAAAATCAAAAGCACTTGGGAAGTTCAAACTATTCAAGGCAATGGTAGAAAATGAAACTGGTAAGAAAATCAAATGTCTAAGATCAGATCAAGGAGGTGAATTCACATCTAAGGAATTTAATGCATTCTATGAAGTAAATGATGAATACTAAGAGGGGGGGGTGAATTAGTATGCCAAAAATCTCTGCACTAAAACACTTAAACAGTCTAAAGATAAATTGGTAAAATAGTTTAACAGACAGACCGCCTATCAATCATGCAAACCAAAATGCAAGTAAAGAATTCACCCACAAAAGCAATACAACCATAACACAAGATATTTGACGTGGAAACCCAAATGGAAAAAACCACGGTGAGATGGAACTCACAAGTCACTATTTGCATAATAGAAACCAGACTGGTTAAGGTCAGACCGGTTAAGGTCTTACAATGTTCTTCACTAGAACAGATCCTGTTAGGAATCTCAATCTCTGTTAGTAGATAAGTCAGATTAAAGAATACCTTGCTAGAGGATTTTAGATTCATAGAGGTGAACCACCTTGTTAGAGGATTTTACAAAGGCTTTTGGGCCTACTCGGTTAAGGGCTATAGACTTGTCAAAGATGTGAGTAATCAACAAGTGTTTGATATATCTTATAGCACAAATTGCTTGGTTAGATCTAGTATTGCTCACTGTTAATGCATTCTAGCATTACTTCAGTCTTCTCTATCTCTCTCTTAGTTACAACTTGATCTTCTTAGATAAGATTACTCTTACAACATCTCAACAACCACCTTAAACCCTAGCACAATCGTAAACCCTTTCAGCAACAACCTAAAACCCTAGACATGATGTTCTTTTAAAGGAATCTGATTTCATGCGGGTCCAATAGGATTACATTACAATTTCCTAGGTTCAATGAATCTAGACATACTAAGTAACATCACACAAAAAGCATCGTCAGTGTGTCGGCACTGTCAATCAATCGTTGGATTGGTAACTCATCACAAAATGCCGGTTGGTAACTCATCACAGAGTATTACCAGTTCATACAAAATACCAGTTGCTAGTTTGACAAAAATGAAGATTGGTAAGAATGTGCTATGCCGCTTTGCTTCCTCGTACCGCTTGAGATCTACGAATGGCTTGGGGTCGACATGCCGCTTTAGACTGGGAAACACATTCTACAAAATCACCAATAGTCCAAAGACTAGAATACAACATACCAGTTGGAACAAATACCGGTTGAGCTCTAGCTCATACATATAAAGGGGATCTCAATACAAGTGTGTGTCCATCAATGACAATCACAACATAAACATAAAAAATGCCAACAATCTCCCCCTTTGGCATCGATGGCAACACTTAGGAAAATAAAATTTTGACATCTAAGTGTTTTACAATAAAAAACATGCCTTTAACAAAATTGCTCCCCCTAGGCATATACACTATCCTTTAATCAATACAATGTATAGCAATTTTGCATACAGAGTATAAAGATTGAGATATCAGAGCATATAGCATATATCAAAACATATATCAAAATTTTAAATCCAAATACTTCTCCCTATTCTTCTCCAAAATAGATAGAGTACTTCTCCCCCTTTGCCAACAATGACAAAGTACCACTGAATAACCCTATTTCCATTAAAATAATAAAAGTTGATGACAACAATGAATAGTACTTGTCAAAAACTGATTTATAGTCCTGCAAAAATTGTTTCATGGATAGAGACTAGGACTCAAGTAGGGAGGTGGCCACTTCTTTCTTTGTTTGCATCTGGGATACTTGTTCCTCCATGGCACCAACTATGCTCAGCTCCTGCGTAACTATCAAGGCATCCAAGTTCAGATAACACTTCTGAAGAATTTGCAGACGTGGAAGTAAAACCAGTTGAAGCTCCTACAAATCCCTAGACCGTGTATTGATCTCCTGCTCCATCTTGGCTGACTGGATCTAAAACTGGTGAATGATTTTCCCATAAGTTGCAAAGGAATCATAAGGAGGCTTAAATGTGCTCAATTAGGACTGTAAGTCCATTTGAAGCTTTTGCTTCTTAGTTAGCACACTATCGCAAAATAAATGGGGTTGACATATTTTTCTTAGTAGCAAGTTTCCCTCATCCAAAGCATCCCTTATATCCTTTTGGTCTTTCAGAAGTTCAGACCGGAGCTCATTCAACTTTTTCACCAGAGCAATGTTAAGAGCCTTTTGATGCTCTTTCTTAACATTTGCCTTAGCTACTTCTTCCAGGATCTGCACCTGATCATCCACTACAGTACATAGTAGTTTGAGTTGTGCTAGTGATGATTCAGTACTGGGAAGATTGGCACTGGGGATGAAACCGGTAAGGGTGTCTATAGCCACTTGAATGATATCTTGCTCCTTTTTCCTTCATATGATTTCAAGGCACTCTTGAGTAACCTTGATGCTTTGCATAAGCTTTGACTCACTGGCAAACTGGAGATCGATAGGATTGTAGATATCAGCCGATTTGGATTAACTCCCGGTTGCCTTCGGAGTCTCCATCTGTGTGCTCTTCATTGCTTCCGCTGCCTTGTCTGCTTCTTCCTTCTTCCTTTTCTCTACTTCCTTCTTCTGTTCTTGTGCTTTGTCTTCCTCTTCTTTCTTTTTCCTCTCTGTTTCCTTCCTCTTCTCTTCTTCTTTCTCTTCCTCTTCCTTCTTCTTCTTTTCTTCCTCTTCCTTCTTCTTCTCTTCCTCTTCCTTCTTCTTCTTCTCTTCCTCTTCCTTCTTTTTATTCTCTTCCTTATCCTCTTCTTCTTTCTTTTTCCTCTCATCTTCCTCTTTCCACTTTTTCTCATCTTCATCTTTTCTTTTCTCCTCTTCCTCTTTCTCTTTCTTCTTTTTCTCATCTTCATCCCTCTTCTTCTTCTCTATCTGTTCCTCAACTGCTTCCTGTGTGTCCTTGGCTTGTTCACTGCCCTATTCGGCTTGATGCCCCTGTTCTGTTCCTTCAGAAGGTATGTCTTGAGTGACATCTTCTATGTCCAGTGCATCGACATCAATAGTGTTGCTTGGTTCTTCAACTAGGTTTCCTTCTTCATCAAAAACTTCATCTAGTTTGGATACAACCGGTTCTTTTTTTGCTTGCGGTTTGGCCATTCAAGCTTTGTGAGAATTGATAACATAGTCCATATGTTGATGAGTGTCTTTTTCAACATCATCAATTCTCCCCCCTAACAGCCACAGTCTTCTTCTCCTTGTGAAGAAGAGTCCTTTATTCTGATCCAAAACATCAAATAATTCTAAATTTGAGAGGTCAGGAAAGTACTATGCAAAGACTTTCTCCCTAATCTCTTGTTCTTTTTCAATGGTAATGCACCATTTGTTATCTAATGCTTTATATAAAGAATCTGATGTCTGAGATTTAATCCTTGATGGTGACCGGTCATTTTTACACAAATAAAGAATAATTTCTTATAGTACTTCATCTTTCTCCTCACTATTGAAATCATCATAATAATTTATCAAATCATGAAGTAACTTTCTCCTAATGTTCTTTTCTGTCCTTTGAAAATGTGTCAAAGGTTTGTATGAGGAGATATCAATATTTACCGGTGCGGATGCTGTCAGTTCATTCTTCTTCATTTTCTTTGTCTGTCTGGCCTTCTTTGGCTTTTCATCAGACTCAGTCTCTTTAGAGTCTGGTTCATTTGACTTAGTCTTCCTTTTCCTTTCAAAGACTTTTGTCGGTGCTACTTCCAGTTTCTTCTTTGCAAGTGACCGCTTGGTCACTCTTGGAGTTGCAGTAGTAGTCGGTGCCGATGTTGCAGGCACTGCCTTTGCTTTCTTTGCTGCCGGTTCTTTTCCTTTCTTAACAGGAGGTTCCTCGGCCGGTGCAATCCTCTCTAAGTAGGTTCCGGTCCTCTTAGCCTTCGGATCAAGAGGCGAGGCAATAAGGGTTGAGGCATACCCTTCCAACATATCATACATAACCTCATAGCCTATTGGCTCCACTTCCTCCATTTTAGGCTCAACAACCTCCATTAGGCATTTGTCCACTTGAATGGTGAAACAGATGTCATCTTCATATTTCTTAACAATATTGCCTGAGATCCTCATCCTTTGACTCATCTTTCTCCTGAACTCATCAAAATATTTGTTTAGTACATCAAGGTAACCAATTCCAATGGCTTGTATGCTTTCCTTGATCTGTTTGGTTACCGGCTGGTCAGGGGACCACTGAACATCTCCTACTCCAGGAAAGAGGCCTTGGAAATAGAATAACAACCCAACCAATAGTTGTCCAAATTTGAATCTCTGTGCATTATCCTGTTTAATTGACTTCAAGTTAGACAAGAGTTGCCTCTGTATACCGGTGCATAAGTCAAATGATGCATCCTCTTTGATCATCTGCTAAGCGGCATTTACCATTGCAACAGATACACAATTAATCCTGTTGGCTGAGAATGTTCTGTAGCCTATCACCATGTAGGCGTACTTCACCAGATCATCCTTGATAGGGTTGACTGTCATTCCTCATGAGTCACTTGTTGAATCAGTGAGCTTGGCCATTTCCATTTTGCTTACCATTCTCAGGGTTGGCACTTCCCCTGTGTTGCAAAAATCGGTGACTGCATGAATTGCATGTAGTGTGTTATCATGTGTCCTCTCTAGGTACATCTTGTCACCATGGACTCTGCTCAAGATGATCCTGATGTGATCCTCTGTGAAGTCTTCCAGAAAGTATACTGCATTATGGAGTTTCTTTTTCTCTAGGATACTAAACTCTGGTTTGATTCTCTTGTCCTTGCCACAAAATAAACCTAATTGGGTATAAATAGCTAAAGACCCTAGGTCTTCTATTTTTCAATCAATATAATAAGAAATTCCTTCTTCAACTATGACTCTAGCTGGAACTTG
Organism: Cryptomeria japonica; assembly: GCF_030272615.1. Taxonomy (NCBI): domain Eukaryota; kingdom Viridiplantae; phylum Streptophyta; class Pinopsida; order Cupressales; family Cupressaceae; genus Cryptomeria; species Cryptomeria japonica. The sequence continues at coordinate 211,058,377 of NC_081407.1, forward strand.
TGATAAGGCATTATATTTGGACTTCCTTTGAATAAAACTTTCCAACTCAATTGATGTACTAGAACTGGTATGAGATGCGGAAGCCATTGTTGAGTATTTCAAGAACGTGAAAAATACCTTTACAACGTGAATTTAGGGCTTCCTGATTCTTCTTCACTCCACTCTTAGTCGGTTTCCAAATCACTGCTTTGTGTTCTCCATGACCGCTTGCAAACTAGATTTGAATCTCCTTCAAGACTTGTCAATTTCTTGAAATCTTAGCTCAAATCACCTTTTCTTCGCTCGAAAACAGATAGTGAGAAATGATTTGAAATATGCTTTTATACATGTCTCTCACCTATGGCCATTAATGCTCCTCTTTTAGGGCATAAACCCTAATTTTCCTTTTTACCATTTCTGGTCTTCTGCCAAGCGATAGGTATTACATAGCCGTTAAGGTCTTTTATCAGTGTAGTCGAGGGTTCGAAAACATTTGGCTGTTTGCTCCCCCTAAGCCTCTTTGGAGCTTAGTTTGTCAGTTCTGATATTTCCACCCTAGGCGCAGAAACCAGTTCTTCTTCCAACATTGTTGGTTTCTTCCTCCGGGTTTTGTTCATGTCCACTTGAACTATTTCAACATCAATTTCTCCTTTCTAAGTGACCAGTATATCATCAGATATACTCTTTCTACTTCTGTAGAATCTTGCAATGTGACCCAGTTTGTTGCAGTGATAGCAAACCAATCCAGGTGCTCTCTAAGATCCATTTTTCAAGTTTCCATTCTTCCTTCTGCATGTAGTAGTAGTGTGACCATGTCCATGACAAATCCAACAGTTTTCTCTCCATCCGGTTGTCGGTTAATAACCATTGTTGCCTGACTAATAATTGTAAGCATTAAACCGGTTAGGGTTCCAGTTCACAAAAGATTCCGGACTAGCTCCTTGGGTCCTCTGAGGATATCTTTTGATGTTTTTCATGACAGACCTGCATTCAGATGCTCTATGCCTAAACTTGTTGCATGCATAACAATGACCATTGAACTTATTGGATCTAGGTACATTGTTAATAAAGTAAGAAAAATTATTGTAGGCTTTGCTCCTACATACATTGGCAGTGTGTCCTTCTTTAAGATAGTTAAAGCAAATAGGTTTGAATTTTTTCTTACCTTTTCCTTTGAGTGTCGGTTGCTTCTTTGATGCTTCAACATTTGTTCCTGAGGATTCTCCTTCCTCATGTCCAGAGAAAACAAGTTTGTTGGTATTCTTTACTGGTCTAGATGACTCAAGCTTTTGCTCTAACTTGATAATACTTTTGCTAAACTTAGCAAATATTTCCTTTAAATCAGAGATTTCTTTGGAAATAGTAGCATTTGACTCCATTAGGCTTGCATTTTCAGAGATGGCTATGTTCAGTTCTCCTTGCATATCTTCCTTTTCCATTATTCTCTCATGAAGGCGAGCAGTTAGTGTGCTGATCTCTTATTTCAACTAGGAGATCTCATGATATCTGTTCTTTACCAGATCTTCAGCTTTTCTCCGATTCTCAAGATCTTGACTAAACTGAATAGTCAATCCTTCCAACTCCTTTCTTAGATTGGAGTTTGAATCATTCAACTTATTTACTTTTGTAATCATGGCTTCCATATTTGCTTCATCTTCAAAACTACTTTCAGATAGCTCCATCAGCTTCTCTGCATGTTCTCTCCTTTTTGCTTGAGATGCCTTGTATTTGACCATAAGATCATCATAGGCTTTCTCAAACTAAGTGAGCTGTTGAGTAAGTTCTGTCAAGGTGTATTCCCCCATATCTCTTTCTAAGTGGTTAAACTTATAGAAAGGTAGGCTTTGATACCAATTGATGAATACTAAGAGGGGGGGGGTGAATTAGTATGCCAAAAATCTCTACACTAAAACACTTAAATAGTCTGAAGATAAATTGGTAATACAATTTAATAGATAGACTGGTTATCACACATGCAAACCAAAATGCAAGTAAAGCATTCACCCACAAAATCAATATAACCATAACACAAGATATTTGACATGGAAACCCAAATGGGAAAACCACGGTGAGATGGAACTCACAAGTCACTATCTACAAAATAGAAACCAGACCGGTTAAGGTCTTACAATGTTCTTCACTAGAACAGATCTTGTTAGGAATCTCAATCTCTGTTAGGAGATAAGTTTGATTAAAGACTACCTTGCTAGAGGATTTTATATTCATAGAGGTGAACCACCTTGTTAGAGGATTTTACAAAGGCTTTTGGGCCTACCCGGTTAAGGGCTACAGACTTGTCAAAGATGTGAGTAATTAGCAAGTGTTTGATCTATCTTATAGCACAAACTGCTTGGTTAGATCTAGTATTGCTTACTGTTAATGCATTCCAGCATTACTTCAATCTTCTCTATCTCTCTCTCAGTTACAACTTGATCTTCTTAGATAAGATCGCTCTTACAACAACTCAACAACCACCTTAAACCCTAGCACAATCATAAACCCTTTCAGCAACAACCTAAAACCCTAGACATGATATCCTTTTAAAGGAATCTGATTTCATGTCGGTCATATACGATTACATTACAATTCCCTAGGTTCAATGAACCTAGACATACTCAGTAACACGACACAAAAAGCACCGTCAATCAATCGGTGGATTGGTAACTCATCACAAAATGTCGGTTGGTAACTCATCACAAAGTATTACCGGTTCATACAAAATATAGGCTACCAGTTTGATAAAAATGAAGACTAGTAAGAATGTGTTATGTCGCTTTGCTTCCTCATACCACTTGAGATCTATGAACTGCTTGGGATCGACATGCCGCTTCAGACTGGGAAACACATTTTGCAAAATCACCAATATTCCAAAGACTAGAATACAACATACCTGTTGGAACAAATACCGGTTGAGCTATAGCTCATACATATAAAGGGGATTTCAATACAAGTGTGTGTCCATCAATGACAATCACAACATAAACGTCAAAAATGCCAACAGTAAATGGAATCAGAAGACAACTATTAGCACCCCGGACACCATAGCAAAATGGAGTTATAGAAAGGAAAAATAGAATTATCTTCAATGCAGCTAGAAGTATGTTATTTGAAGAAAATCTACCACATGTATATTGGAGAGAAGCAATGAGTACAACGGTCTATACATTCAACAAAGTTCACATCAAAGGTGAAACTGGTAAGACCCCTCATGAACTA